>NW_024426885.1:50478809-50541911 GCF_017311325.1 Ursus maritimus
AGAGACAGCCAGCGAGAGAGGGAACACAAGCAGGGGGAGTGGGAGAGGAAGAAGCAGGCTCCTAGCAGAGGAGCCCGATGTGGGACTCGATTCCAGAGCGCCGGGATCACGCCCTGAGCCGAAGGCAGACGCTTAACCACTGTGCCACCCAGGCGCCCCTGGGTGATGTTTTTTAATCCATGCTTCCAATCTCTGTCTTTTGATTACTGTATTTAGATCATTATTATTTAATGTAATTATTGATCTGCTAGGGTTTAAGCCTACCATTTTATTTTTTGTTTTCTGTTTTTTCATCCTGTTTTTCATTTCTTTTTCTCTCTGATACCTTTCTGTGGATTACTTAACTTTTTAAAAATTCCATTTTGATTTACCTATAGTGTTTTCCAGTGTATCTCTTCACAGAGGTTTTTTTGTGGTTGCTCTAGGTATTACATTATATATATATAACTTGTCATGATCTATTTATGTCATTTTACCAGTTCAAGTGAAGAACAGAGACTTTATCTCCCTTTATGTTCCTTCATTCTCTCCCAGTTATAATTGTTTTAAATATTTCCCCTGTATTCATTTAGAACCACTAAGACAGTATTATAATATTGCTTAAATCATTAAACATTATTTTAGAAAAATTAAGAAGAGAAAGCCTATTATATTTACCCATATTTTTCCTTACTGTGCTATTTATTCCTGCTGTTCTAAGTTCCTCATCTTATTATTCCCTTTCTGTTTAGAGAATTTCCTTTTGTTCTTTTAGGATAGTTCTGCTGGTGAAAAATTCTAATACTTTTCCTTCATCAGAGAATGTCTTCATTTTTTCTTCATTTCTGAAGGATATTTTTGCTGGCTATAGGACTCTGAATTGACAGCACTTGAAAATATTGTGCCACTTTCTTCTGGCCTTTATATTTTCTGATGAGAAATACACCACAATTCAAATTGTTTTTCCCTCCAGGTAAGGTGTCATTTTTATCTGCCTGCTCTTGAGAATTTTCTTTACCTTTAGTTTTCAGTAGCTTAATTATGATGCATCTTAGTATAGATATCTCTGAGTTTATCCTATTTGGGAATCATCCAGCTTCTTGAATTACAGGTTTATGTTTTTTGACAAATTTGGAAAGGTTTCCACCATTACTTCTTCTCATACTTTTTCAGTGTCCCAGTGATGGGACACTGATGTCCCAAATGTTAGATCTTTTGCTACAGTCCTACATATCTGAAGATATCTAAAACTCTCTCTGTCTGTCTCTCCTCTACCCCCTCTCTTTCAGATTGAATAATTTCCATAGTTTTGGCTTCTGGCTCATTGATTCTTTGCTTTGTCTTCCATTCCACTATTTTTGTTTTTGTTTTTAAGATTTTATTTACTTATTTGACAGAGACAGCCAGCGAGAGAGGGAACACAAGCAGGGGGAGTGGGAGAGGAAGAAGCAGGCTCCCAGCAGAGGAGCCTGATGTGGGGCTCGATCCCAGAATGCCAGGATCATGCCCTGAGCCAAAGGCAGACGCTTAATGACTGAACCACCCGGGCGCCCCTCCATTCCACTGTTGATCCCATTCCCTGATTTTTTATTTTGATAATTGTATTCTTTAGTTCTGGTATTTCCACTTGGTTCTTCTTTATATCTCCTATTTCTTTGCTAAGACACTCTATTTTTTTGTTTCAAATATGTTATAATAGTCTGTTGAAGCATTTTTATCATGATTACTTTAAAATTTGTCAGATAATTTTAGCATCTCTCCTCTTCTACACGGTGAGCACAGTGAGAATTTAAACAGAGTTCTTCACATGTGGAAATTCCTCTGAATATTTGTGATTTTTTTCTTCAATTTTTTAGCTGACATATGCACACTCAATTCAACACAATTTTTTTTGCTACTTGTTCTTATTGAGTCTTTCTAAAACATTCAATTTATTTAATATAGAAAAACCAATTTATTTCTTGTTATAGTCAGATTTTATAAGTTTATGTTATATTTAAATCAAGTAAGTAATGAAAATTACAAGTAAAGCTGATATAATGGGTAGTAAGGAGGGCACATATTGCATGGTGCACTGGGTGTTATACGCAACTAATGAATCATCAAACCTTACATCAAAAACCAGGGATGTACTGTATGGTGACTAACATAATATAATAAAAAATATTATTATAAGAAAAAAAAACCAAAAAAAAACACTCTTAGGAATGTACACAAATGATTTGTAGTAAGCAAACAAGACAATTGGTGTTGGAGAGTAGCATACCAGTTACAAGTATTTATTGTACTGACAGCATCCGTTCATATGTTTTAGAGAGTAATATATTTATATGGAGGTCAATTAGCAGAGCTTCTATATATTTGAAGATCATGATAATTTTCACTAATAATCAAATTTATTAATGATAGTCTACATTAATAGCAGACAAAATAGACTTTAAGACAAGAAATATTAGTAGAGATAAAGAGGGAAATTTTTATAATAAGGGATCATTATATATCAGGAATATATCAGGAAGTAACAATTATAAATATGTGTGTGCTTAACAAGAGAGCTGCAAAATACATAAAGCAAAAACTGATGGAATTGAAAGGAGAAATAGACAATCCAACAATAATAATTGGAGATTTCAACATCCCACTCTGAATAATTGATCCATCAGTTAGAAAGTCAGAAGAGGGGTGCCTGGGTGGCACAGCGGTTAAGCGTCTGCCTTCGGCTCAGGGCGTGATCCCAGCATTATGGGATCGAGCCCCACATTAGGCTCTTCTGCTATGAGCCTGCTTCTTCCTCTCCCACTCCCCTGCTGTGTTCCCTCTCTCGCTGGCTGTCTCTATCTCTGCTGAATAAATAAATAAAATCTTAAAAAAAAAAGTCAGAAGAAACATATAAGATGTGAATAACACTATCAATCAACTTGACTTAACTAACATGTATATAATATTCTACCCAAAGACTGCAGAATAAACATTCTTTTCAAGAACACATGGAACATTCTCCAGAATAAATCATATGTGGGAGCACAAAACAGGACTGCATGACTTTAAAAAGATTGAAATCATACAAAGTATATGTTCCCTGACCACAATAAAACTAAATTAGATATCCATAAGAAAGAAGTAGGGAAAATGCCAAAAATCTGTAAATTAAATAACATTCTTAGATCATAAATCAATGAAATAGAAAGTAGAGAAAATCAATCGAGCCAAATTTGGATATTTGAAAAAGTCAACTAAATCGGAAAATTCTTAGCCAGACTATCTAGAAAGTGAGAGAGAAAATACAAATTACCAAAAGCAAGAATAAAGAAGATATATCATTACTGACACTACAAAAATTAAGAGGATTATAAGACAATACATGAACAACTTTATGCCATCAAATTAGGCAACTAAGATTAAGTGGAAAAATTCCTAGAAGTACACAAATGACCAAAACTGACTCAAAAAGAATTGAAAATCTGAATAAACTTATCATGAAAAATGAAACTGAATGAGTAATTAAACATCTTCCCCCAAAGAAAAGACTAAGCCCAGGTGGATTTACTGGTGAACCAAATATTAAACATTTAAAGAAGAAATAATACCAATCCTTCACAAACTCAAGAAATAGTGGAAGGAGGGAATACTTGCAAATCATTCAACGATGCTAGATTTAGCCAGAAATTAAAGCCAAACAAAGATGTCACACACACACAAAAAAGAAAACCAACATCCCTCATGAAAATAGATGCAAGAATCCTTAACAAAATATTAGCAAACCAAATTCAGCAACATATAAAAAGGATTACACACTGTGACTTAGTGTATTTATCCCAAGAATGTAAGGTTGGTTTAATATTTGAAGATAAATTAATATAGTCTATCATATTAAAAGAACAAAGGACAAAATTTACATGATAATTTCAAACAGAAATAAACAACAATAAATAGAGATTTTAATGCCTCACTCAGTAGTTTCAGGAAAAGCTTTTGACACATCCAGTGATAATTCATGATTTGAAAAAATTATGCTGGGATAAATTGGATATCCATATGAAAACAAAAATGAACTTAGAGTCTTAACTCATACCATATACAAAAGTTAACTTTAAATGGATCACAGTGAAAAAGTTAAACATAGAGTTAGCATATGACCTAGCAATCCTATTTACTCCTAGATATATACCCAAGAGAACTGAAAACATATGTGCACGCAAAAATTTGCACACAAATGTTCACAGCAGCATTATTCACAGTTGCCAAAAAGCAGAAACAACCCAAATCTGCATCAATGAGGAATGAATAAACAAAATGTAAATCCATATGGTAATATAGGAATATTATTTGGCCATAAAAAAGAAATGAGGTTGTCATACATGTTACATCATGGATTAATCTTGAAAACACTATGCTGAGTGAAACAAGCCAGACACAAAAGGCCTCATATTGTATGATTCCATTTGGATGAAATGTTTAGCATTGGCAAATCCATAGAGAGAGAAAATAGATTCGTGATTGCCAGGGATTGGGGGAGGGAGGAATGGGCAATGACTCCTCGTGGGTGTGGGGTTTCTTTTTTAGGTGATGAAATATTCTGGAATTAGAAAGTGGTGACATTTACACAACTTTGTAATATATTAAAAGCACTGAATTTCACCTTTTTAAAGGATGAAATTTATAGCATGTGAATTATATCTCAAAAACGTGTTTTTTTCAAATAGATCACAGACCTAGATGTAAAAGCTGTTTACCTAGGGCTGGGGCTGGGACTTAGTATTGACTGAAAATGGGCCCAAGAGAATTTGGGGGGATGCTGGAAATGTTCTAAGACTGGATTACAGTCTTATATGATTGCAGAACTCTGTAAGTTTACTAAAAATCATTGCATTGTTCACTTACAACGGGTGATTTTTTTATTAAAATATAATTGATATACAATGGTATATTAGTTTCAGGTGCACAGCATATTGATTTGACAATGCCATACATTACTCAGTACTCACCACAGTAAGTGTAATCACCATCTGTCACCATACAACGTTATTATAATATTACTGACTATATTCCCTATGCTGTACTTTTCTCTCCATGACTTATTTTGTAACTGGAAGTTTATGCCTCTTAATCCCCTTCACCTATTTCACCCCCCATCCCCTCCCTTTGGCAACCACCAGTTTGTTCTCTGTATTTATGAGTCTGTTTGTTTGTTTGTTTTGTCTTTTAGATTCCACATATAAGTGAAATCGTACGGTATTTGTCTTTCTCAGTCTGCCTTACTCATTTCACTTAGCATAATACCCTCTAGGTCCATCCATGTTGTAGCAAATGGCAAGATTTCATTCTTTTTTATGGCTGAGTAATATTCTATACAATGGGTGACTTTGTGGAATGTAAATTTTACCTCAATAAAACTGTTCAGAAAAACAATCCCACTGAAAACAGAAATCAAAATGTCATAGCAAATAATGGAGGGAAGTTGGGGTAGGAATTTAACTTAAAAATGAAACAAAGAAGGACAACAAGAGGGGGCATTAGAGTGTTGAATATTCTGTTTCTTGATCTCATTGTGAGTTATAGTTCATGAAAATTCATTGAGCTGTGTTCTGATGTGCAAATTTCTGCAGGTATATTATACTGCAACTAAAAGTTTTAAAAGTGGCATTAGGGCCTGGGAGGGTCCATGAATGACCCAATTATGAGTTACAGAAGCTGAGAGGTTGTTCAGAAGCCATTCAGTCGTTCTTGGGTCTCCATGAGATTTTTGGCCCTTTATTGCCACTATATTATAATAACCCCCACTACTAGAGCTGGCCTAAATGAATTTCTGTTTCTTACTATGAAGAAGCCTCACTAACGGACCCACACAGATAGTACCAAAATGGCACCTCTAACGGGGCTGTGAATTTTGTACCTGGCTGAAACCCTAGTGCCTGGAACAGCACCTGGCAATATAGTAGGTTCTCAATACGCACCACTTGAATGTATGAACAAACGGATGAACAGAGAAATAGTTGTAAAGGAAAGGAAGTGCAGTAGGACAGATTTTCAAACACATACATTTTTCAATGCAACCCAGCCCATATTTCCACAGGGATGTGGACAAAAAGTGATGGGAGCCCAGAGTATGAAATAATGCCCTGGGGAATGTGAGGAAAGTGGGGCAGAGGAGGACATATGGGAGCTGGGTCTTAAAGGATGAGTAGGAGTTTGCCAGAAAAAGAAAGGAAGGGAGCGGGACGGACAAACACAGACAAAAGTACATTGTTGCGAAAGAGCCTAGCATTCTTTAGAACCCCGGGAAGGCTCATGTGACAGAAGTGCAGGGTTCATAATGAAGTACAGGTGAGAGATGAGGCCAGAGAGGTAAGCTGGGAGTAGATGGAAAAGGGTCGTCTATTCACAGCCAAGACACCTGAACTGACTCCTGCAGGAATCACAGCCAAGAAAGAATTTTAAGCAGGGGTGAAATTCGCTTTTTAGGGAGCTCATTTTGGCTGGAGGAAGAAGTCTGAACTCATGGGCTATCTGCTCTGTTGGTATTTACAACTCCTTGCCATGATGTCTCTCTCTTTCTCTGTATTCTTCTCTTCCTTCTCTCTCTCTGCCTCTGCCTTCCTCCCTCCCTCCCTCTCTGTCTCTCTGTCTCTCTCTCATGTGTTGTCTTGTATAGGTCTCTCCTCTCTATGTATTTCTTTCCAGTTTTTTCTCAAGACACTACCCTTTGGGGGCACCTGGGTGGCTCAGTCAGTTAAGCGTCTGCCTTCAGCTCAGGTCGTGATCCCAGGGTCCTGGGACTAAGTCCTGCATCAGGCTTCCTGCTCAGTGAGGACTCTGCTTCTCCCTCTCCCTCTGCCTCCTACTCCACCTGCTTGTGCGCTCTCTCTCTCTCTCTCTATCTGTCAAATAAATAAATAAAAACTTGGGGGAAAAAAAGACGACGACGAAGAAGAAGACACTACCCTTTGAAAATATCCCTCAACCACCTCCATCTTACCTGCGCAAACAGCTTTCAGATTCCATCTCCGGGACTCATTTTCTCCAGGACACCAGTCCCAGCCAGGCTCGGATCCTTCACGAACAAGAAGCTCAAGATGTCCCCTTGAACAACAAGCAGACAAGGTATTAGGAAGAAGGAGCCACCCTCCACGGGGCCCAGAGAACATGAGCCAGCAGGTCCAGAGGCCTCCGTGGAACCAGTGAACTGGGAAGAGCACACTCTCCTCTCTGACATCCTGATACTGCTCACAACACAGATGCTGCCAACAGCTCTGAAGCCCCCGCCCTTCCAGACTCTTCCAGGAGAGCCTAATGCCTGGTGGCTTCTACCTCTGACCTTCTGCTCTGCAACCTTTCTGGGCTTGTGCCCACCCTCCCCAGGCCAAGGACCACTGGGTCAGTAGAGCCCCTGCTCCAAGCCCAGCTCGGGACTCCTCTCCAGGACAGTTCTCTCCCCTGGGACAAGAGGGTCAAGCTGCTCTTCTAGACATGACCTCAGAGATGTGCGGCAAGGGCCCTGGCCCAATTTATCACCACGGGGCTATAATTAGGTTTGTTAACATACAGTCCAGTGTAGTCTTGTCGACTAGGAGCTTAATCACGTTACTATTGAGCTCCTGTACGCATTGCTTGGGGTGACTGTTTTACTTGGAGAGTTATAGCCAAGCCCAACGGGAGGAAATTAGCTCTGGACACAAGTTTGGAGGGGGGTTCTTTTTCCTCATGACTTTGTCTCCCTCCCCCCCTTCCATGTGAAAATATTTAGCAAACAGTGACAATGATGAAAAACAGTAGGAAACAAAATGTTCTACATTAGTATAAAACATGAAAAATGCAGCAAGGACCCTTAGCGGTACAACATGTGTTATGCTGGCTGGCAGTCCATTAGCTCTGATAGACATTTCACTTACCTAAGTCAAATATAACAGTCTAGTATTCATTAATATAAGAAGGGGCTGTGGAATCAGAGCTACCATCTGGCTGGGCCGACAGAATAATCTACAACTCATGATTAGGTCTAAGGAGTGGGGTTTCACTTTAATCTTTCTCATTGCTCGAAATTTCCATCTGCGCAGTTCGGCACATCATTTTTCTTCAAGACAAATGTGCTGTTTTTCATGTTCCAAAATTAGATCAGAAGAAAACGATTAATCATGTCACGGCCTGGGAAAGGAAACAAAGCTCCGATATTCTGCGCCTCTCCCCTCCCCCTCCCCCGCCCGGCCCTCCCCTCCCCGGGCCCCGGCCAGTTGCAAGTTTCGCTTTTTTCCCCAACCTCTGGGTTTTCAGCACAACTTTCGGAGACGCCACCAACAGCCGAGAAGAGGAGGGTGGGACGGGAGGGCCAGAGCGCCGGCCGGGCCTGCAGGGAAAGCCCGGGGGACCCCGCGACCCCAGCCCCCCGCGTGTCCCCGGCCCCCCCGCGGGTCACCGCCGGCCCAGCCGCACCTTCGCCCCCCCGCCCCCCAGAGGAGCCCCCCGGAGTCCAGGCGCTGGGCGCTGCCGCTCGCCCAGAGTGACAAAAGGGCTGCGAGCCTCCCTCCCGCGCGTCCCCCTCCCGCGGCCGCCACCGTCCTGTCTGTCAGCCGGCTCGCAAGTCATAACAAATCCCTGGCGCGGAGCTGAAGCTGAGCATTTGCCCGAGCGTCATGGGGATGATGAATGACCCGCAGGCCTTTGAAGTGCTCTGCCAGTTCAGCTGGGTCCGCGGTGCTGACAGAGAAATATACACAACAGCGTAACCAATAATGAGAACATTAAACATTCCTGCGCCGTGACAGGCTGACAGAAAAACCCAGGCTCCCATCAATCACGGCGCAGATAGAACCCTGACAACTGGCCCCTCACTGATACCCGCGGTCACCTTGCCCTCTCCCCTCGCGCGCTCTCGCCGGGCTCTCCTCGGCCTCCCTCCGGTTTTCCCCTTTCTTGCCCTCCCGGCTCCCCGCACCCCTCCTCTCCGCTTCTCCCTGCTCCTCTCCCCTCCCTCTCGCCGCTCTCCCTTCCGCACCCCCGCTGCCTCCTCCTCCTCCTCCTCCTCGCCGCCCCCTGCCCTCCGAGACTGCCTTCCGAGGAGCCGCGCGGAGGTCAAGTGAGGCCCGGGCCACTTGCATTTTGTTAGGCTGCCCCTGCTGAAACAATGAAGAAGTGTGAAGTCTTTAAGTTCACGGTTAACAATCTGTCGCTCTTAACCAGACGCAAAAGAATAATACAGTCACTGTAGCTAAAACCTCATTTGGAAATATTATTACGAGTCTAAAGCGAGACCTATATGAACCCCTTCTCCCTCTCCTTCAGGGGAAGGGTCTCCCCAGGTGTCTTCCTGCGTGACTTTGGCAGGGGACCCCTCTGCTCCCAGCCAGCCATGGCCTCTTTCTTCTCAACTGGGTGTATCTGACGGGATCTGGTTGCGGGTCTGCCAGAAAGGGGGAAACAGCAGAGAAACACAAAGATCTCTTCCTTTTCCTCCAACAGGAAATGGAATCTGCCCAGATAAAGCCTATTGGAGGGACTTTGGCCCAGTTCCCCAAGGAGACACTGGCGACCTCTTAGCCACTTTCTGGATCCCGCGGGGCTCCCAAGAGAATTCGGTTTTGGCCACATTTTCCTGGACTGAGCCTCTACTCCCACCTCATGAAGGTGAGGCATTTCCCCATGGTTCCCCCAGCCCCCAGATTATCCCTGCCAGGCCCACACCCCACTAGCCAGCAAGGCCTCATGGAAAGACCCCTGGGCCAGGAGCAGTGAGAAGCCAGGGTTCTAGTCCCACCATGAGAACCAAACAAGGCCAGAATTGCCCTGGACCTCTCTCTCTTCATCCACAGCAAGGGAGTAGAAACCCCTACCTCAGGGCTCTTTAACTTCTCCAGATACAAACAGTTATTTTCCTCCTTTTATTCTTGGGCCGGCCTTCCTTCCTTCCTTCCCTCCCTCCCTCTTTCCCTCTCTCCCTCCTTCTTTCCCTCCCTCCCTTGGCTTTTGGGGAGAGACATTCCTTGACTTTACAAAAAGTCATGAAAAACTCCCAGCAACCTCCACACACGTGTCCAGAGATGGTGAGTGGCAGAGGGGGAGGGTCACTTCCTGGGCATCCAGGGACCAAGGGTGTTATAAGGAGTCTGGCGGGAACCTGGGGGAGGAGAGAGGCACATAGAAGTCTCCTCTGTAGAGCCTGAGCTTTGAGGAAAAACTCAATTGTGACACTTCAGATGCATTTGCAAATTGGTTTACGTCAGCTAGCCCAGGTGTGAAGAAGACAACATCTGCTCCATGCTCTTGTCCTTTCCTTTCTGCCCACCTGGCAAGGTTAGCTCTGTTCTCACCACCTCTAGGACAAGTTTGTTCTGCTTGTCCTGGCCCACAATGACCTTGCCCTTCTCCAAGGTCCTATGACCCCTGGCCCAAATGAGTGTCTTGCCTGCCCAGCTATACTTGAAGCCACTTGAGGACAGAGATGGTGCCATGCTCTGCCCTTCCCTGGGTTTCCTGGGACTAGCACAACATCTTATTCTAAAATTCCTGCCCCACCCACAGCCCCCTTCTCTAAGCAGCTGCTCCTACCAGGCCTGCTCAAAGGGAAGACCTCAGAGGCCATGTTCATACTGCATGTTCACCACAGCGGGATGGTCCAGTAGTGAACACCTATTCCTGCAACCAACCAGATCTTCTCTTCCTTGAAAATTAGAACTCAGCCACAGGCGGTGTTAGGCTCCTTAAAGTCACTAATGTTCAGGGTTGAGGCAGCCATTTTAAATCATGGTAGAGGCTGAGGAGAAAGGAAGGAAAAAAAAAAGCTGATATTCAAAGGAGAAGGAGGAAGTGGGCAAAAAGCAGCAGATACAAAATACCAGATAGATCCAGAAGACATCATGGCTTCAATTTCTGACTTGCTCATTCCTGTCCTCTAACGCCTTGTTATACTGCTTCCTGCCCTTGGATGCCTGTGAGGTAGCTGGCGACTAGAACAGATACATGACCCAGACCTGGCCGATCCTTCTATCCTATCTTTCTGCCTATGAAGATTGGCCCAGGAGAGGCAGACAACCTATGTCAGGGCAATCAGAATCCTTCCCTGGGATTTTATATACTGAATCTGACAGAGAGTGTCCATTCCTTTTAGATTGAGAATTATCAGGCTAAGACCCCAAAGTTCTTAGTGCCTTGGCTACTGCTACCTGAAGAACAACTTACTGTAGAAGCAAATGATGCAGCCAGAGCAGTGGGGGCCACTGATGACAAATCTGATGACTTCTTCAGGTCCCTGGATCCAGTCAAGCCTGAAGCCCACTCTACCCTTGGCCTTCACATCAGGTGAACCAATACATTCCCTTTCTTACTGAAACTAGTTGTAGTTTTGTCTTTGCCACGTGCATTCCAGAGAGTCCTCATATCGGTGCTCAGGGGACACGTCAATTTAGAAGGATTCAACTAAAGTCAATACATGCTTCTACTCTTTTTTCACATATATGTACATGACCAAGACTCTGCTGAGGCCCTTACGAAGGAGGGCTGCAGTGAGCCTTTTCTGATCCTGTCCTCCTCTGCAGTCTTCCCTGCGACCTCACCCTGCCTGCCAGGCTGTAAGTCTGTTCCCAGGCCAGGCCCAGCTGAGGTACTTCTAAGCCTGTCAGGAACGGTACCTCGCTATCCCTCTGGTTGGTCCCCACCCCCAAGCAGGAAGGAGACAGGTATGGTGAGCGGAAAGCGGTGGTCCTCCCAGCCTCTGAATAAGCCTGTTTGGCTGGAAGGAAGGAAGCCAGCTTGCAGGTCCCACTCTCCAGACACCCTTTGAACTCAGAGGTCTTTGGGGCCAGCCATGGACCCCTGGATGCTCATCCTCATTCTTATCCTGGTCTGATGAGAAGATTGGATGAAAGGTGGCGTGAGAGAGGTCAGGGGCACCAGCAGTCGAAGTGAAAAATGATTGAAGGTGTTCAGCTGACTGCAAGCTTAAGGTAAGCCAATCTTGTGTGATGTGGCTACTTCAAAAAAAAAAAAAACGAGCCAGAAAAAACTGGAACATAAGCAAAGGTGACGAGCAGTCAGGAAACCCGGTCATTGTGGAATGGGAAAGCCCTCAGGATGGAAAAGTGACAACTCCATCAACGGTGAGGGGTTGACACACGCTTGTTCTCCAGGAAAGGGCTGTGAAGGGCCCAGGCACAGGCCAGACGCATAGTTAGCACTCAGGAGTGTCAGTTTCCTTCTTTCTTGTTCAGTCCCCATTCACCAGGGGCAGAACCAGAGCCAATGAGCAGATCTTACAGGGACTCAGCTTTTATCACAATCTAAGAACTTTCTGACAATTCCAACTGTGCAGCAATTAGAATGGGCACATTTTAGGTAATGATCTCCACATCATTATAGGTATTTAAGAAGAGCCTAGATCATTAGCTCCATGGGATGCCATAGAAAGAATCCCTAAACTGAGTATATGTTGGGCTTTTAGGGCCCTTTTTCAATTCAATGACTTTTGTAGCCTCAGTTGTTCCCTCTGCGAAGGGGGTACGAGGCCCTGTTTGCCACTGGACCCTCTAGTCTTCCTAAATTCGTGGGTGTGGCAGTTGGATTTCCCAAAGGTGTGGCTGATCCTACTTTGAGTAACAACCTCGACAATATCTTCTATCCCATAAACTCTCTTTACGGTATCACCTTGCCTCTCCCCATGAAGAAGAAGCTCATTCCTTTCCCATTCAGTCTGTGCTGGCTTGTGACTGCTTCCCTGAATAGAATATGGCAGAAGTGACACCGCATGACTTCCACGGCTAGACTAGAAAAGGCCACACAGCTTCTGTTGGCTCTCTGAGGGTGCTTGTCCTGGAATCCAGCTGCCATGCTGTGAGGAAGCCCAAAGTGGCCCCTGCAGAGAGTTCCTATGGAGAGGCTCGTGGAGGTTTCTGACCCACAGCCAAGCCACCTTTCAGCTCACAGCAAGCTTCAACCACCAAACATGTCAGTGAAGACTTTTCCAGATGATTCTCCCAGGCTTTGAGTCAAGCCAGCTGAGGTCCCCAG
Organism: Ursus maritimus; assembly: GCF_017311325.1. Taxonomy (NCBI): domain Eukaryota; kingdom Metazoa; phylum Chordata; class Mammalia; order Carnivora; family Ursidae; genus Ursus; species Ursus maritimus. Next base: position 50,491,782 of record NW_024426885.1, read on the forward strand.
AGACAAACCATTCTCACTGGGCCCTCTCCAAATTCCTGGCCCACAGAATCTGTGACACAAAGAAATGGGTTTGGAGTGGTTTGTTATGTAGCAACTGTACCCACACAGTAGAGGCAAGATGGCCGGGAGGCTCTCAGAGGCCTGTGGGTGTGAGACACACAGCCTAGGGCTGGGACCCACGGCTGACTCGGTTATTACCCTCTATTGTGCCTCAACCCCCTTCCCCAAACTCTCTTCCCCTCTCTCCAGCCAGGTTTTATCCCAATTCAAACCTAGGCTTTGCCCCTAACATAAACAGTCCTTGTTTCTACTCGTCCTGGCCTCAGAAATCCACTCAGGCCCACCAGGAAGCAAGAAGTATTAAGAGTATAGGAGTTGTGCCTATCCCCACAAGGCCCTCTACCCACACCCTCTTTCTATAGCCCTGGCACAGCTAAGTCTAGGGGAAAGTGCTTTTTGTTCTATGACTCCCATTTAGACCTCTACACATGAATTCAAAATTTGAGTGAATATCCCCTCTTTATCTTGACCCCAATTTACTCTGGGCAAGCATTCTATACTATCCCAAGTCTCGAATCACTCCTGTGTCCTGGGCTGTCCCAAGGCCCACTTGCCAGGGTGTACGAAGCAGGCCGGGGCTCTGCAGGCCAAGGGGGTCCTGGTGGTAGCCTGAGGGTCCATGATGTCTGTGACTGATGAGGCGGGGAGAGCCCACAACTCAGAAAGGGAGGTTTGGCTCCCGGCCCCCGGCCCCCGCTGGGGCCTTGGGGAAGGAGGCAGATTTGTTAATAGATGATTCAATGGTGTCACTCCTTGGGAATTAACAAGTCAACAGGTTCTTTGTGGCGATGGAGGAAGGTGCGGTAAAGGCCCTACCCACGGAGCCCAAGGGCACAGGCCTCTCTTGCAGCCCAGCTGCCAACATCAGCCTGCAGCTCTGAGGCCCCAGGCCCAGACACACTCCCTCTGTTCGCTTCTTACCCCACCTGCCCCGGCCCGGCAGGGACTGCTGGCCCAGCCTCAACTGCAGCCCCTCAACTAGAACCTTGGCCAAATTTCTGCATTAAGCACTTCTGGTTCATAAATGAATGAATGAATGAATGAACGAATGAATGAATGAATAAATTTGTCCTCTAGCCCCACACATGACTGTGGCTCTCCTGAGACGAAACCCGATGGGGAGCATGGTCTGGGTGTGAACCTAGTGCCCCCAGGCAACTTCGCTTGCGCTGGCTGTGCTAGTGCTGGAATGTGGGAGCAGACCACCTACGCCTGCAGTGGAGCCATGCTTCCTGGCTCAGCATAGCATCTGCCTTCTTCTGGACAACACTTCATCTGACCATGCACACGAGCGGGCGGGTGGCCCATGTCTGAGCCGTCCCAGAACCCCATCTGGTCAGCACAGTGACACAGCCAGAGTTGAGCACATGTCCCAAGCTTGGACGATCCAGTCCTTCTCAGCAGTTTTTTTTTAAATCTAGACCAGGGATAGATATCCTTCGTCCTCTAGGGCATTGATGTGAGGCCACAGCTTTGGCAGCCATGACCCCGCTGTGAGGAAAAGCTGTGGGGGAGGGGATGACCGGAGAGCAGCAGAACCTAGGGAGCGAACCTTGCATCCTGACTTTGTTGGGGGTCCTGGTTCCACTCATCACTGTCCTGCTCAAGCCTTTGTGTGTTCAACCTACCCTCAGGAAGCCTGAAGTCAAAGGTCCAGAGAGTATTACGAGGCCAGACCGTAGTGGGGGGGACAGTAGATAACAAGAATGGGAGGCCAAGAAAGTCAAGAGAAACAAATCCAGGACAGGAGGGAGTGAAAGGTGGATTGCAGAGTGTGCTGTAGACGGAGGGTCAGGAGAGAGGATGAGGGGGGTGGGGCATGCATCCAAGCTGGTAGATCTGGCTGTCCCCCAGGATCAGGGGACAGGGAAAAAGAGAACACCCTGTGGCTGTGTTCAGCCACTGTGGGGGAGTGGCCTGGAACATGCAGAGAGGTGTGATGGTAGAGAACCAGGGTCTCCCAGAACCAAGGCCAGGGCACAGCAGGCAGGCGGAAGCCACCCCAGGATGCTCACCACCAGATGTACAGGGAGAGGGCCAGCCCTGCCTCCTGCAAGGACCAGAAGTGGCCCATGCGGAAAGGCATTTCTGAACCACGTGGGCAGAGGGCACACTGGCTCAGGGTGAGTGGACTGGGGGGAGGGGGGGCCCCACAGCCTGTTTGGCATCCTTCCAGCTGACCTGCCTGCAGAGTCCAGGGTCGTGCCGTGGCCAGAGCCTCCTCCCCTGGGAGCAAGAGACTCAGGATCCCACCTTTCTCCCAGCAATAGGAGCTTAAGGAACACAAAGATTTGCATACTTGCTGGGGGGCTGGAAGGCTCCAGCAGGGGAAGGCAGGTGAGAGGAGCCTCTCTTTCTCAGCCCTGGCCACCTGTACAGGGGCCCTGGCAGTTGGGGGGTGGGTATGGAGCACCTCCCCCCCCCACGCCCCCCTGGGGAAAGAAACAATGGGGGGGGAGAGAAACGCAGCAACACTACGGAGGTACTGGGCACTTCCTCTGTGCCAAGTTAGTAGCCTGCATTTGATGTGCATTATCTCATTCAATCCTCACAGCACCTGTGAACAGACACTACTCATTATGCTCGTGTCCCAGTAGAGAAAATGGAAACACAGAGAAGCTAAACAACTGTCTAAGGTCACAGAGGTGGGAAGAGGTGGCTTTCTACCCTAGTCTGTCTGGCTCCAAAAATGGTGAAGAATGCAAGAATAAGCAGAAGGAATGTTCTCCACGCCCAAGCAGCTCGTACAGCAACATGTGCTGTGCACATACACCCACAGCCCTGGTCCTACTCTGCACACGCGTGGGGGAGCCGCCTTATGTTTGTGAGCAAAAACTGAAAGGCAATTAAACTTGACTTTGTGGCTCCAGGCTCTTTATGAAAATAGTTTTATACCTAACCCTGTGGCTATGGTGGCACCTAAAAGACCACCCGAAGCAAATGAGAACAAATCACTCAAGTCAGGATCCCTTACTGGCAAAGCCAGGTCTAGAACTCAGGTCTCTAGACTCCCTCTCCAGTGCTCTCTGCACTTCCCTCTGATGGAGAGAAATTGCCATGAACTGCAGTGTAATGTTTTCCCTTTCCCCTTGGGTCCTTCCCAGTGTGTGCTGGTGAAAGTTGAATAACCAGCTCTTCAGGAAACCAACCAACAAACCAACAAAAAACCTAAAATCGTCGCATTGGCCATTTTCTATAGTGAAAACATTCCTACCCTGGTCAATTCCAAGCTGCCAACATGATGTCCCTGAATAGAGTTGGGGAGGACTCCAGCACACCACTCTTCCCCCCACAAACAAGGGAAGAGCATGAAATAAGGAAAATATAGTGTCATGGTTTAGAGAATGGACTCCAGAGCCAGATGGTATTGGGTCCAATTCTAACTAGCCATGCGACCTTGGACATGTAACTTAACCTACCTGTAAAGTGGGGATAGCACTAGGGCCAGGGAGTTATGGGGGTTATGAGGACTCAATGAGGAATGTGACCCCAAAGCTCTCCGCGCAGCTCCTGGCACGTAATAAGCACTCAGTAAGTACCGGCTGCGTGTTGAGTACGGCGTCAAACGGTATTTATTATATTGCTTTAGCTCTTTGCCTTAACTGCATCCTCTGCTTAAAAATCGGTAATCCTGGCTAATATGTATGCCCAGTTTTTCTAAAACGTCATTATTTTTTAAGTCCGTTTACATGGAAATAAGAGCCTACCTTCTCCTTAGCTAACCACACCCGTGGAAATCTGCTGGCATAAATTAGAATCCAGATAATACATCCGCTTGGTGGCGGGAGGACCAAATAAAGTCAAAGGGCTCAGACGAAAACCTTTCCAGCATTAGCTTCACACACTCAATGCCTTGACATGAAAGAGTTAATCCTAGGCCTGGGTCCTGACTCCGGACCATCTCCATCCATCCAGCAGGCCCAAGAAGGACTGGGGAATGCTCTGAACCTGAGGCTGTATGGGGGTGCTGGGGAAATTCTGTCCTGTTTCCACCCTGCTCTCTTTCTGTGCTCTCCTCCACCCTGCCCCTCAGTCCCCTTCCCTGCCCTCCAGAGCAGACCCCAGCTCATCCCTCCGCCGGCCTCTCCTCACCACTCTGCTCTCCCAGACGGGTTTGTTAGGGCATGAGAAATGGCTCCGTGGAATAAAGATGTTTTCCCTCTGATGAGCACATTTGCAGAAGGTATGTCAGAGATCCTGGGGCTGGGGTTGGGCGGTCTCTCAAGAAAGTTGTTTTCCCCCTATCTCCCCCCACTTTGCTTACTTATTGGAAGAGTAATAAATATTGGGCCGACAGGCCCTTCTCACAGTTACAAAGCCTACCTGTAAGCGAGCTCAATAATTAGCAGTCTTGAAGATGATATATGACTTTCATTACCCTTTGGGACTGGAGACTAAATGAGGACAGAGCTAATTGCCGTGCAAAGCAGTTTGGCATGAATGAGAAAAATGCAAGCCCTGTCTCCTGCCAAAAAAGGGCCCTATTGCCGCTCTGATCTCAAGGCTGGTTTCTGCCGCAGGAGTTCACTCAGTGTCCATAAATCATGGGCTGCTTACAGCTGGGGCTGCCCTGAGTCGTCAGCGGGCTGTGCGCTGAGTGACAGATCCCAGCCGACTGCATGAGAGCTTCAGCTCGCTCCTTTCTTCTCCTCCTCCTCGTCCTCTTCCTCCTCCTTTTGGCACTGACCAGAAAATTAAACCCAGACTCCTCAGAGAGGGGAGGCCAGGCGGGGGTGGCAGCTGTTGACTTGGGTTGGGTTCTGGATGCCCGTTCCCAGCTAGTCACGCCCTGCACACGGCCTCCCCCTCCTCAAAACATGCCCTGGGCCCTGAGGCCAGGGGAGGAGGGCTCCCTCCATCCTCCAGAGGAGGCAGGCCCCTCCTGGAATGCTCCAGACTGAGCTTTTGTCCTTGGTTTGTCATTGAGACAAATGTGGCCTCTCTTCTGGCCACATGGCTCCCTCTTCCCCCGCCACCCTCTCAGGAAATGTTTCCCTTCCCTTAAAGGGGAAGGACTGACACCAGCCACATGTGTGTCTGCAGCTGACAGATGTGCACAAGCCACAGAGGGTGGAGCTGGCTGTGACGGACTGGCTGCCACAAGGGGACACCTCCTAGAAACCTTTTCATCTCTGCCCCTCAGCCCTACCCCTCGGCCACTCCGCAAGGATCCCTGCTTCTGAGAGTCCAGGGTGGGAAATGCTCTGACCACGCCAAGCACCAGCCCCATCCCCTTCCAGTCACTCTTCAGGGTTGGGAGGGGGAGTTCCCTCCCTTGCGGGCAGACACCAATTTCACACTCAGAGCTGAGCTTCCTGGCTTTTCTAAGGGCAGTCATATAATTAATTCTTAGTGTGGCCAAATTATATTTGACACTTAATTTAAAACTCAGGGTTCCATAATGCAAAATGCTCTCCTGGTAATAAGGGTGACAGGCACAATGAGTGAGTGTGTCACTTGACAGCCAGGGTCGGAGGGGTGGCTCTGTAACTCCCAAAGAGAGAAGGGAGCCGACTTTTAGTGAACAGCTACTTTACATCCAGACATTTCCTGGGTGTCTTGCTTTCTTTCTCATTACCCCATTTCTTTCTTCGCTTCCTTCCCAACAAGCCTGGGAGGCAAAGTGCTAGGTATTGCCTCCCTTGTGCAGATGAGACCAAGACCCAGCGAGGTTCATTCACTCAAGGTCATCCCGTCAGGGAAGAAGCCAAGCCAGTGTTCATGATCTTAGGAGCCTCCTACTTTGTGTCATTCAAGTCCTCCTTTAAGGATGGGGGCAGAATTTCCCCAAACTGGAAGCCTCAGCTGCTCTACCAGGGGGAGAGTAAGGGCCAGACTTGGGCTACGGATTGCAGAACGCCGGGCTGCGGCAGCCTAAACAAGTAGAGGTTATTTGTCTCCCATAAGAAGGAGGCCAGATGCAGGTCATCCAGGACTGGTGCAGCCAACAGCGACTTCAAGAACCCAAACTCTGTCTTTCCACGCCATCATCCTTGCACGCTAGCTCCTTGCATTCTGGTGACCAAGCGGCTGGTGTACTACCAAGCACCGTGTCTCAGTCCAGGGATGGAAAAGGGGTGAGGAGGAGTGCTCCAGCCAAGACTTTGTCTTTCTTTTGGGGAAGAGGAGCCTTCCCCAGCAGACTTCCCAGCATCTCATTTACCAGAACTGGATCCCATATCTCCCACCTTCTCCCTGCATCTAGACCAATCATAAGCCAGGGGAATGAGTTGCCACAGTTCATTTAAACCAATCATGATTCATCTCCTGGGGCTGGAGGGAGGCCCCAGAGTCCCAGCTTCCCAAAGATCAAGACCCTCCAGTTGCTAGTTCCAAAAATCACACTGTTAACAGGGAAGGAGAGGGGATGGCTGTTGGGTATGCAATGGACGGTGTCTGCCGCACCTAGTCCTTACCCTTGGTCACCTCTTGTTCTCAAGGAAGAGAGCCGGGGCCCAGCTGGAGAAGTTCTGATTCACTGGATATGTGCACAGACAGCTTTGGGGGAGTTTTGGAAATGTGGTTCCCTCTGAAGCTACCATATTCCCCAGGTTTTATCCACCCCGAGCTCCCTGGTGGTAGGAGTCCGTGTTCTGCCTTTGGACCTGGGTCTGGGGATCTATATGCGTGCATGGGGAGGGGTGACACCATGACCACTCTCCTATGTGTGAGCCCCAGAGCCAGCTGTGCACTCTGCTTAGGGCAGACAGTGCAATGAGTGAGTGGAGTGAGGGGTAAGTCCCACAGGAAGGTAAAATCAGCCTGCTAGAGACCCTGTCATCTTACTGAGAAACTTCGCACTCTGGTTTTGTAAAACCATTGACAGTCAAGTTGATGAAGGCTGTTATTAAGAGGGTTGTTCTCTTCCCACCTCCACCGGCAGCTGGGGCAGGACCGAGCATTCCCTCCCCACCGAGTCTATAGCACCCAGGGGAAAGTTCTCATCACTCTCTCCAGCTGGGGGCAGATTCACTAGTTGGGAGAGGCATCTGTCCCGAAGCAGGGTGGAGATAAGTGGCTCATTCAAACAGGGCCACTGGGCTGGGGGTCGGGGTGCTACTCAGCACCAGTAACCAGCTCACTTCCCAGCCTGCTGGACTCCACAGGCCTTTTCTGGGCTCCTGCCTGCCTCTCTCACTCCCAGATTTCAGATATGGCCCAGAACTTTCCCAAAAGGCTCCTCCACGCAGATTGGAAGGATGACAGGAGGTTTCTGAGTGCTATGGCCCATTTCAGGCTCCAGGTGCAAACCAGGTCACATCTCTCTTTCCTCAAGATCCCAATGGCTTCTCATGTCCTTGAGAATGAAACTCAGACTCTTTACCTTGACCTACAAGTAGGGTGACCTGTTATCCCAACATTATTATTAGTAGCACCCCTTTCAGTCTCAAATGTGTACTAGTCTAGATGATAAATTATGTGGCCACCTTATCAAGCAGTAGGCTCTGCATGTTCCCAGCCCTGCCTCTGCCCCCAGGCTCCTCCTTCTGCCTCACTCCAGCTTGCACACCTCACTGTAGCCAGGCAGAGCCATTTTTTTTTTTTTTAAGTACACTCCAACCCAGCAAGGAGCCAAGCACGGAGCCCAGCTTGGGGCTTGAACTCACAACCCTGAGATCTTAGCTGGGATCAAAAGTCGGACTCTTAACCAACTGAGCCACCCAGGCACCCCAGGCAGAGCCATTCTTTGAAGGGACCTAGCTCTTGCCTGTTTCAGGACCCTCGTGCCCACATTACCCCACCTGGAACACACCTAGTTCTACTCAGCTCTCAGGTCTCATTTCAATGTTCCTTTTCTCAGAGAGGTCTTCCTTTATCCCCTATGAACCTTAGTTCTATCATACCAATGATGTTATTTTCCTTTATTGCCAGAATCATCAATTCGATGACATGTTTATTCGTTTAATACCTGTTTCCTCCGCTGAATTGTAAGCAGTCACCCCTGTATCTCCAAAACCTAGCAGAGGCTATTGCCCTGTAACTGTTTTATGGATGAATGAATGAATGAATGAATGTTTCTCCCTAATGCATACGCCCACTCCCAAGATAATGAAGTCTCTATAGTCATCTGCAAGGAGACGTGATTCTAGCACAATTTGAGTTTCCCAACAATATAACACTTCACTCTGAGCAGCCTATCACAGTAGGATGTCCAATAAAGGCCGTTATGGAATGAGAGACACTGTACCGTAAGGCCTTCCCTGCACCTGGTTCTCATCTTACTCTAGGAGGGAGATCAGCCAATCTGTCTCCAAATCCACATCGCCATATACAATGTCATAGTGAACGTATACACATCACCTTATGGACCTGTAAGAACATTTCCCCGGAATCTAGATTACCCAGGTAGCTGAATCAGTAGTTCATCAGAGATACACATACTTAATATACTTAAATGGACTTAACCCCTGCTTTTTTTGGCCTGCATAAGTTCTAGAATTCTTGGGCCAATTATCCATCTTGATCCATTTGGCTCAAGTGGGGCCTTGAGCCAAATTTAATTTGATAAAAAATATACACCATTCTTCTATTCCAAGTATCATGGAAAATTTGCTACCTGCTCTAGATACAGCTTTATGTGATATTCTCTCCCCTTGGGAAAAGGCATCAGAATGAGCTGGATGCTATGGGCAGTGTGAATCCTTGTCCAGCCCCTGGCATAGGTGAGGAGCAAGAGAAGAAAAAGAGAAAGCTCTGCTAAGGGCTGGCTCTCCTGGAAGTATGATGGCATTCATTCTCCTGGAAACCCACAGGAAAATCCATTATACAGAACACTAGGTGCATTGTTCTGAGACCTGGGCTGGACTGATAGCAACAACCAGAGCCCTCCTATGCCTAGAGAGACCAGCATGCAAGCTAGGAACCACAGAAGGGTCAGCCTGGGGGCTTGTGGGAAGGGAAAGAAGAGGGAGGGTCCCCAGATTAGCCCCAGCAGACTCAAAACAGAAAAGCCATTCTGCTCCCACCCTGTATCCCCAGTCATAAGACAAATGCCTACTTGGCTCGTCTGCAGCCTGTCCACAGGCCAGCCCAGGCCCGATGAACTCTGGCGTGGGACATCCAGAAATTGGGCAGGATGACTATATGAGCAGCCTGGAATTTCACCTGAACAGACAGAAGGAAGAACCCTGTCCCAGGGGAGCAGCTACGGATGGCTTCCCAAACTCCGGTAGAATGCATTCAGATTTGCAGACAGACATACAGACAGATGTGCACTCAGGGATGACAGATATACAGCTGTGGGTGCAGAGATGCATCCTGTCATATAAACTCTCTCTTCTTCCAGCCAATCCCATAAGCCACCTCAGTATCCTCCAGAACTGCTAGCCTCCCAGTTTAATGGCACTATTTTGAAAGCAAAAGAACACTGAGTACTTTCACTTCCAGCCAAGATGGAGTTACAGGGACTGGATTTATTCTCCCACCTGAAACAATTAAAACATAGTACAAAATATATGAGACGATTTTTGAGACACTGAAAATGAAGCTTGGGAAATCAACAGGTGAGCCATACACTTTTCCCAACTTACTGCTTTGAGAGTTTCCAGGATGCAGCAAAGGGAGGAAGAATTCCAGGCAGATCTTAGTTAAGGAGATAAATTAAGGACATGCAGCTAAGATGACCCCTGAGGAAACCAAGGTATCTGGCATTTGCAGGATAGATATCCTGGAAAGGAGAGAGCTAGACAGACAGACAACCTCAGAGATGTGCAGTTCTCCCTTAAATACGCAGCAAAGTACTGGCCAGTGCATGGTGTATGAGGATGCTACCCAAGGCTACTGAAAGAACTGTCGGAAAAGATTAGAGGGCCAAGAATATTTCCTGTTTCCACCAGCCAAACTGGAACCCCTCATTTTTCTTTGGGCATTGGGTAGAGTACTTAGAAGAGTCTTGAAAAACTAGCCCTAGACAAACACTACTCTGGCTCCACTAGCAAATTTTAAAAGCAAGACGCAAAAGGATCAAACTGTTTCGAGTAACTCAATGGCATCCAGAACAAAGCTCAAAAAGATTTACGCAAATACAAAGTACTCAACAAAGTAAAATTCAAAGTGTCTGGCATTCATCAAAATTTACTACCTATGTAAAGAAGTAAGAACATGCAACACATAAAGAGGAGAAAAATCAATCAATAAAAACCCAGAACTGACACAGACATTAGAAGTAGCAGACAAGAACATTAAAACAGCTATTGCAACTGTACCTATATTTCCAAAAGCTGGAGGAGAGAGCAAACATGGTAAATAGAGAAATGGAAGACACAAAAAAGACCCATATCAACTTCTAGAGAAATAAAATTGACCAAATCATCAGCTAACTGTAGAACAACTCAAGAATCCTCACATATAAGTATATAATTATACAATATTATGTAATATATATTAGATATAATACAAATACACACACAACGTGAATCCCCAAAGGAAAAGAGAGAGAAAGAAGAAATAATGGCCACAGTTTTTCAGCAAACTACTACTAAAGCTTACTCAAGAAGAAATAGATATCCTGGACATTCCTGTATCTCTTATAGAAATCAAGTTCATAGTCATAAACCTTCCCAGTCTCAGATGACTTTACTGGTAAATTCTATCAAACATTTAAGTTAGAAATAACATCCATCAATTCTACACACTCTTCCAGAAAGTTGAAGAGGATAGAATACTCCTAAACTCATTCTATGAGGCTCACCTTACTATACCAAATTAGACAAAGACACTAATAAAAAAGAAAACTGTTGACCAATATCCCTTGATGTAAAAATTCTTAACACAATTTTAGCAAGTTGAGTCCAACAATATATAAAAAGAATAATACATTATGACTAGGTAGGGTTTATCCCAGGGATGCAAGATTGACTTAACATCCAAAAATCAAATAATATGATACACTATATTAATAGAATGAAGGTGATAAAAATCAGTTGATTATCAGTTGATACAGAAAAAGAACTTGACAAAATCCAGCACCCGTTCATGATGAAAATTCTCAGGAACTAGAAACAGAAGGAAATATCCTTGACCTGATAAAGGGCACTACAGAAAGTTCACAGCTAGCATCACACTTAATGATGAGAGACCTGATGCTTTTTCCTTAAGATCAGGAACAAGAGAGTAATGTCACTCTTGTCACTCCTAGTCAACATGGTACTAGAGGTTCTAGACAATCCAGTAAAGCAAGAAAAGATTTTTTTTTTTAGGAGAGAGAGAGAGAGCATGTGTGGGGGGGGGGTCAGAGGGAGAGAGAGAATCTTAAGCAGCTCCATGCTCAGCACGAATGCAGGGCTCCATCTCAAGACCCTGACTGAGATCATGACCTGAGCTGAAATCAAGAGTCAGGTGCTTTAATCGACTGAGCCACTAACGTGTCCCAAGGCAAGAAAAGATTTTTAAGAAAGCATCCAGATTGTAAAAGAAGAAACAAATAGTCTTTATTTGCATGTGAAATGATCATCTATGTAGAAAATCCATTGGTATCTACAAAAACCTACTGAAACTGAGCTTAGCAAGATTGCAGGATACGAGATCAATGTCCAAAAATCAATTGTATTTCTATCTAGCAATGAACAATTGGAAATTTAAACAGAAATTCATACTCCATTGTAGTAGAAATTAGAATGACTATCATCAATCAAAAAGATAAGAGATAACAAGTGTTGGCAAAAAGTAGAGAAAAGAGAACACTTACGCACTGTTGGTCGGAATGCAATTTGGTGCAGCCACTACAGAAAACAGAACGGAAGATCCTCAAAACATTACAAAAGAGAACTACCATATGATCCAGCAATATCCAGTATATACTTACTTCTAGGTATATAACCAAAGGAAATGAAAACAGAACAAAGAGATATCTGTACTCCCATGTTCATTGTAGCATTATTCACAACAGCCAAGATACAGAAACAACCTCAGTGTCCATCAATGGATGAGTGGATAAAGGAGACTGGACATATATATAAACAATGGCATATTACTCAGCCAAGAGAAGGAAGGAGATCCTGCCATTTGCAACAACATGGACAGAACTTGAAGGCATTATGCTAAGTGAAATAAGCCAGGCAGAAAAAGGAAACTAGTGCATGGTAACACTTGCATACGGAATCTAACAACGGTCAAACTCATAGAAACAGTAGAAAAGTAGTTGTTAGGGATTGCGGTTGGGAATATAGGAAGAGGTTGGTAAAGGGGTACAAATTTTCAGCTGTAAGATCAAGTCTGAAGATCTATATGTACAACATGGTGAGTATGGTTGATAACACGGTATCGCATAAATGAAATTTGCTAAGAGCATAGAGATTAAATATTCTCACTCCCCCCCAAAAAAGATAAATGCATGAAGTGATAGATGTCAATTAACTAGATGGTGGGGGAGGGGACTCCTTTCACAGTGTATATGTGTATCAAATTGTGGTAATGTCCACTTTAAATACCTTACAATTTTGGGGTGCCTGGGTGGTGCAGTCGGTTAAAGCTTCTGACTCTTGTTTTTGGCTCAGGTCATGATCTCAGAGTCATGGGACTGAGCCCAGTGTCGGCTCCATGCTCAGCGTGGAGTCTGCTTGTCCCTCTCCCTCTGCTCCTCCCCGCACTCATGCCCTCTTTCTCTCTCTAAAATAAATAAATAAATAAATAAATAAATAAATAAATAAATAATCTTGATATCTCTTACAATTTTGTCAATTATACCTCAATAAAGCTTTAAATGTTTTTAAAAAATCATATAATACCATCAAAAATATGAACTATTTAGGGGTAAATCTGACAAAAGATGTGTAAGAATTACATACTGAAAACTACAAACCATTTCTGAGAGAAAATAAAGAAGACCTAAATAAATGGAGAGATATACCAGGTTCATAGGTCAAGAGATGGTTAGGAGGTCACCTCTCCCCCAAATTCATGGACAGCATCAAAGCAATCCTAATCAAAATCCTAACAGGATTTTGGCAGAACCTGACAAATTCTAAACTGATTCTAAAGTTCATACGGAAATACAAAAAAACTTAAAATAGCCAAAACAACTTTGAAAAGCAGCAAAGGTGGGGGTCTAGCACTACCAGATCTCAAGACCTGTTGGAAAGCTGCAGTTCTAGCAAGATAGTGTGGAACTGGCATCAAGAGAGACAAACAGATCAGTGGAACAGAAAGAGACCCACACATATGTGGACAATAAATTTTCAACAAAGATGCAAAGTCAATTCGGTGAAGAAAGGCTAGTCTTTTCAGCAAATGGTGCTGAAACAATGGACGTGTATATGTTAAAAAAATGCAGTTTGAGCTCTACCTCATACCATATGCAAAACATTAGATCAAAATGGATCATAGACATACCACGTAAAACCTAAAACTGGAAATTTCTAGAAATCTTTGTACCTTGAGTTAAGCAAAAATTTCTTAGATATGACATCAAAAGCAGGATACATAAAGGCAAAAAATGATGAACTGGACTGGATCGAAATTAAAGTTGTCTACTCTTCAAAAAGCACTGTTGAGAGAATGAAAAGACAAGTCATACATTTGGAGGAATACGGGCAAATCACACATCTGACAGAGGACTTGTATCTCAGAAACATGAAGAACTCTCAAAATTCAAAAATAAGAAAACAACTCAATATAAAAGTAATCAGCACAATATTTGAACAGACACTTTCCCCAGGAAGATATACATATGGCAAATAATAATCAATAGGGAACTGCAACGGAAAGCCATATTAGGATACCACAGCACAGCCACTAGGATACATAGTTGAAATCTAAAAGACTGACCATACCAAGTGTTGGTAAGGATGTGGCAGGACTGGACCTTTCATACACTGTGACTAGGAATGCAAAATGGTCTGATCGCTTTGGAAAACAGTTTGACAGTCTCTCCAGGAAGTTAAATATCTACCTAGCATATGACACAGCTTGTTCCCAGATACGTGCCCAGAAGAAACGAAAGCATAGATCCACATGAAGACCTGTAGACCAATGTTGTAGCAGCTTTATTTGTAATAGCCCCACACCGGAAACAACCCAAATACCCGTCCACCGGCGAACGGACAAGCAAGGGCTATACTGAAAGAACAGAGTGCCACTGCGCGGCTTGTGCACCCGTATCCACAGCAGCAGTATTCACAACAGCCAAAAGGTGGAAGCAATCCAAGTGTCCACCGATGGATGACGGCATAGACAAAATGGGGTCCACGCGTGCGATGGAATATTATTCAGCCTCTAAAAGAAAGGAAATTCCGACATTTGCTACAACATGGATGAACCCCGAGAACATTATGCTCAGTGAAATAAACCAGACATAAAAAGACAAATACTGTCCAGTTCCTCTTATTATGACAGCTCTAAAGTTGCTAAAGTTGTCAGATTCCTAGAGACAGATAGTAGGAGGGGGCTGTCACGGGGTGGGGGCGGGGAGAATAAAGAATTACTGTTTAATGGGTACAGAGTTTCAGTTTTGCAAGATGAAAAGAGTTCCCTGACTGGAGGGTGGTGACGCTGCCCCACGGGGGGAGTGTACTTGACACCACTGAACCGTCTACACTTAAAAATGGTTAAGGTGGTCAATCTTATGTTATGTGTATTTTATCACAATTCAATTTTTTTAACTTTTTTTTTTTAATACCAGGGAAAGAAAGAGATTCCTTGAAAGTCTCCTAGACAGCTTCCTGAAGGAGGTGGCATATGAGTGGGATCCAAGAGGAAAATAGGATTTACATGGAGAAGAGGGGCATCCCAGGCAGGGCACAGCTTGAGTAAAGGCAGGAGGCCGGGACGGGCTGCAGGACATGGGGTCAGAGAGCCGGCAGGCAGCGGGGCACCTGGGGCTGGGGGGGTGGGGGCAAGGCTGAGAAGTTGACTGGAGCCACGCCACAAGGGCCTCTCAGCCTCTGTTAGAGAAGAGACATTTGTAAACATCAGCCCTGAGGGAGCCAGACCCACAGCGCCATGGCTCCATCAAGACAGCCATTCGGGAAGGGAAAGACTTGGGATCGGCTCTGGAAAGTCGTGGAAAAATAAACATGTCCCTGGACATTCAGGAAACGCTCGGCAAGGCTGTGTCCAGGCGGGGCTGTTTGCTTATTTGTGACTTTCCTGCTTTCCATCACCCTGTCAGCAGCCACCCTGCCCCTATTGTGACCCTGACACCTGGCCCAGCCTGGCCTCAGTTATTGGCTTCAGAAGATAACGGGTCCCTGGGAGGGGCAGGCAGGAGGGGCAGCACACATAGGGTTGGAGGGTGACTGGGCGTGTCAGAGTGCATGGGCACACAAGCAGGTCTGGCAGCATTGTGATGGGCAAAAGATGTGTGTGCGGGCATGAGTGGGTCCGTGTGTACGTGGGAAAGCTGATACATGTTAACAAGTGTGCATGTGCACGCGTGCACGTGCACATAAATGCGTCACACCGGACAGAGTAGGTGGTGGCCTGGGTGAGACAGTGTGGACTCTAGCCTCAGACATACTGGGTTCGAATCCAAACTCATGCGAGTTACTTAGCCCCTCTGTGCCTCAGGTTCTGTATCTGTTAAATGGGAAAAATAAGATTACCAATCTCACAGGGCTGTGGAAAGGACTGACATGAATTCATGAATAAAAAGCACTAGATGAAATGGCACTGGTACATAGTAAGTGCCTAATAAGTGCTAGCAGTTATTCATAAGTGTACCCGTGTGTGTGTGTGTGTGTGTGTGTGTGTGCAGACAAGTGTGTGTCTGCATGGGTTCTGAGTGTGGAAATGTGAGCAGCTTTGCAGTGAATGAGCACGAATGCTCTCGAGGGCTCATGTGCCAGGATTCAGGAAAGAGCAGCCGTAACCAGCCAAGGGCCAGCCCCCAGGGAGCTTTCCCAGCCTGGCAGCCAGCCCTTAAGAGCCCCGGGCCCAGCCTCCCTGTGGAGGCAAGCAAGGCCTTCGGGCAGCTTCCTTCTCCACAGCTCTGGGGCCCGGGGAGCAGGCCCTGCACAAGCCTGGCTTCTTCCTGCCTTGGACTATTCAAGCCTCCTGTTGTCCTTCCATTTCCTCAGGCTGGAGGATCATGGGTACTTTCTTCTGTCAAAGGTCACTGACCCCAAAAAGAAATCAAGCAAGGGTCACATACGAAAATCAACTTAATCTGGGGACTGTTTTTCCTTGAAAAATAACAAAGGAACTCAACTCCTCTGGTTTTTAAATCAAGAACAGTAAGTGGCGCCAGTTCTAAAAAACAAGTCTTCAATTTCATATTATGTGAAATTGCTTTATAAAGGATAAAGCACTTTACAGATGTGAGGAAGTCTTCTCTTTGAGAGGCACTAGGGTGGGGGAGGACCTGAGAAGGGGGAAAAGAAAGACCAAAAAGAAACCTGTGGTTTGGAGCTGAGCAGTTCATCCAGGATGTGAACCTCAGGTCCGGCGTTCTGTGTTCATAGGGGCTAACCAAGCCCTCTGGTCTTGAACTGCCCTAACTCTCAAACCTTCAAGGTTAGATCTCAGCTTTGGAACCAGCCTGGCCTGGATTCAAGTTCCAGCTCTGCCGTCACCAGCAGGGCTGCTGTGTTCAACACCGCGTCCCTGGAATTGTGTCCCCTCAGTTGTGGCCCAGAGCACTCATTGCTGGGGACACATGGTTAGTAAGCCATGGGATCGGTATCGCAGTGAGAATTCGGAGTTTTATGTCTGCTTTGGAGGCCTCAAAGCCTGTTCCTCACCTCCTGACTCCCAGCAATAGTCTAGAGCTACCCAGTTTGCTTGTCTCTAATTGACCCCCATTATCTACTCTCCCCCTTCTTCCTTTTAGTAACAGCAACTGCTGAGTGTCCACCAAACACGTGGCTCTCCACTACAGACTTCATTTCCCAGACTCCCTTGCAGCTGGGCGTGGCCCTCTAAGTTCCCACCAATGGGATGTGAGAGGAAGTGAGGTGTGTCCTGAGAAGGAAGCCTCTTGCCTTCCCATTTCTCCTCCCCTTCCTGAAATCTTCCAGGGGGTCTGGTGGAGTCCTTTTCAGCCAGGCAGGTAAGCACAGTAGTCTAGAGATATGGTTCAGCACTGGAGCCGCTAGCCACATGTGCCTATTTAAATTAATTAAAATTAAATAAAATGTAAAACTCAGTTCGTCAGTCACTCTAGCTCCCTTTCAAGTGCTCAACAGGCACAGGTGGCCAGTGCACACACTGAGAAGACTTTCATCATCACCGAAAGTTCTACTGGACAGCACTGTTCGGAGGATGTGGAGCAACCAGACAGAAGGAACCTGGGTCCTTGGACAACTTAGAAGAGCAGAGTCACCCTACAGGCTCCCCTCCCTGACTGCCCATCACCTTATATTTTTGCAAGAGAGAAATAAACCTGCCTTTATCTATTTGTCAATGCAGCCAAACCAATATCCTAATAAACACTTTTAAAAAATCATTTAAGGGCACCTGCGTGGCTCAGTCGGTTAAGCATCCAACTCTTGCTTTCAGCTCATGTCATGATCTAAGGGTCATAGGATTGAGCCCTGAGTCAGGCTCCACATTCAGCAGAAGTCTCTTTGAGATTCTCTCTCTCCCCCTCCCCCTCCCCCTCCCCTTGCTTGGGCACTCTCTCTCTCTCTCTCTCAAATAAATAAATAAATAAATAAATATTTTTTTAAAAAATCATTTAAGTTACCAGAGACAGTTTCTATTGCTTGCAACTAATAATGTTGACTGTTACAAAAACAAGTAAAACAAGAAAGGAAAAAGAGGGGTTGCTGATGTGGTCTGGGGGAGCAGGGAGGGTTTTCTTGGGAAAATGCTATTTATGCCAAGAGCATTGCCACTTGCTCTGTCCACAGCAATGAAACTGGGTTTAGCTCTTTGGGTCATACAGTGCCCAGGCCAAAGTGGGGTATGCAATGTGAGAGAAGATGACCCTCCCCCCAGATAGACCTAGATTTATTCACCCACAGAAAATGGCGGATCCTGGTTCTGAGGCAGAAAATGTGTAAGATGGGCCATGTTATACCAGTTAGCAAGGACTCTCCAAAGGCCACAAGGGTAGCGTCCAAAGGACTCAGGACCCAACTGAAGTGCTCCCTTTGGACAAAGATGGGACAAGTTGGGCATCAATAATAAAACTAACTGCAATACATTTGAAATGCATCAATATGTATAAATCTATACATTCATAATGATACTAAAAGCAAACATAACCAGAAAAATGGTAGGAAACTAACTTGTTCTTTTGAAGACTGGGAAATAAAAGGACAAATCCAGCCTTATTCTACCTTTTCTATATCAATCGTACTCAGTAACCAAATGGTAGACAAAGAAGTTTCTCTTTGCTAGCAAATGAAGAAGGAATGATGGTTTTTGCAGCCCCTTATGAATTTATGGATCTAGGTATTGAATATCAGTGGTCCCTGTTATCACACACACACAAAAAGACAACCAGACGTTATGTGTCTCCTGAAGGAAGACTATATCACCACAGAGTAGGGGTGCCAAAAACAAACAAAAAAAACTAAAACAAAACAAAACAAAACAAAACAAAAAAACCTAAAAACCCCCCAGAAAACCCTAAATCTTATCAAACCTCTAGCTCCAACACCCAATTTATAGGAAATTCAGAGTCCAGAAGTCCAGAATTGTATGTTTGGTAAACATACAATTAGAAAATTCAGGCTACGAGAAACTCTGCTGAACAACATTCTGGTTTCTTCAACAGATCAACCCCAGGGGAAAAGAAAAAATAGAGGAGGCACTTATGGGATTGAAAAAGACTTAGAGATATATCATTACCGAATCACAATGTGCAGACCTTATTTAGATCCTGACTCTGACAAACCAGAATTTTTTTAAAAGTATGACATTAATGAGACATTTGGAAATTCGGAAAATGACCAGATATTTGATGATCTTAAGGAATTACTGTTCTTCTAGGTGTAATAATGGTATTATCAGATGAAGTGATGTGATGTGTGGGATTTCCTTCAATATAATCTGTAAAGGACAGAAGTATATGGGGATGTGGATGAAATTAAACAGCCATGCATTGATAATTGTTGAAGTTGGGTGATGGGTGCACAGGGGTTCATTATACTCTTATCTTTCCGCTTGGATATGAAATTTTCTGTTTGACATCTTCTTAAAGACCCCTTTGGTATCTTTATCTGTTTGAAATTTTCTAAAAATGTATATATTCTTCAATAATTTACCACACACAAAATTGCAAGGCACAGATGAAGATGACTGGACCAAGGCAGAATTTGGTTTCTGCTGCCTTCCCCACCCCACCCAGAGCCACCCCCCTCTCTACCAGCCAGCCCACTGGTCCCAAGCCTGTCCCATGATGATTTTATCTCAGGGACCTCAATAATCTTGCCTGCCACTGGGTCTTTTTGTTGTTTTAGTAACCACCTTATTGAAATATAGTTCACACATCATACAATTCACCCATTTAAAATGTACTGTTCAGTGGTTTTTGGTATAGTCAGAGAAATGTGCAAGCATCACCACAGTCAGTTTCCGAACATTGCCACTGGGTCTTTATCATACACACATTCCAAAAGTTCTTCATACCTTCACATCTTATACAGAAAGAGTGAGAGTCTTGGTCCTTTCTCTTCCAGAAGGCTTCTGCATGTATGCCAGTTTTCCTGCAATGATACAAGTCCCATGTATCCTTTATGTTATACACACACACACACACACCATGCCACCTCACTGGCCACCCCACCAAGAATGATGGTCTTCCAAGCCCAGTCTCAGGATGAGCAGAGGCCAGGAGGCATGCAGCTGTGAGCACAAGGGATCCGTAGCAACTACTAGGTCATTCGGAGGTGAAAGAAGCAAGAGATGGAGAAATCCTGGCTGGGCAGAGGAGACTAGGGTGGGCCCCTAGCCACGAAGGGCCACAGGTGCCCCTGCCTACAGGGGTGGGGGTTGCTCCCCTCTGCCCTCCTCCCAGGCAGGAAAGCCCTGTGCCCTCACCACCCCTTCCCTGCCCTCCCACCCCACTCCCAAGGCCTGCAAATCACGCAGGCCACTAAGCCTGGGCAGTCACACCTTTCAAAGCCGTGGTTTCCTTTATTTGAGGACAAGAGACATTTCCACTGTGGGCAGGCCGGCCAGGAGCCCTTTCTCCTTCCTGTCCTTCCTTCCCAAGGTATCAATCTTCTTAAACTTTATCCTCCCAGAGACCATCTGGATGAAAACCATTCAGGAAATGCGTCTGGGTACTAAGCCTAGAGCTCTCATCCATCTTGCCCTGTCAGAGCCCAGCATCCTGGCCTTAAAGAATCTTTACAGCTGAGGCCACCATCGGCCTCCTGCACTCTGGGAGCCTTCCAGACAACTCAGGACTGCAAACTGCCTTGCGTCTTCTCCAGCCCTTGCTAGACCCTTGGTCCCACTCTGCTACATCACCCAGTTATAATATTCAGAGAAACAGTGTGGTAGAGTGGGAAGAAGAGAGACCTGGGGCTAGAACCTTTCTCTGCTGTGTGACCTTGGCCAAATGACCTGACCTCTCTGAGCCTCTGTGTCCTCACCAGTAATGGTAAAGATCAAATCAGATAATGTACTTTAAAATTACTCTCCTCTTCATTTATTCTGCTCGAGCCTGCTTGCTATTCCTTGAATTTGCCAAACATCCTCCTACCTCAGGGCCTTTGCACTTGTTCCCTATACTTGAAAGCTTTTTTTTCTGATAGCCATATGCACAGCCCACGGCCTGTAGGTCTCAGCTCAAAATATTACGTTGCCAGAGAGGCCTTCCTAGACCAGACTTTCTAAAACAGACTCTACTCCCACCCCCACCACCTCCATCCCTCTCTCTCCTTTACCCTGCTTTAATTTTCTTCAAAGCCCCTTAATACACCTAAGGCATTAGAGAGTAAAGTGTTTACTGACTGCCTATCCTCCTCACTAGAATGCAAGTTCAGTGAAGACAAAGACCACGTATGTTTTGCTCCCCGCTGAATCCCCAGTGCTGGGACAGTAGCAGGCACACAGAAAGCACTCAACAACTACTTAACCAGTGCAGAAAAAATGGTGGATTGCAGGGACACATTGCACAGTAGCAGGACCATCACAGGTGCTCGGTAAATAGGAGTTATTATTGTTACTAATTCAGAGGCGCTCAGAGGGGCCCCCAGGGAGCTGAATTTTTCAGAATGGGTGGAGCTAAAGAGAAGAACTCAGAAAACTCCCTGGCCTGAGGCAGACCTCGAGCTCCAATCACAGCAAGCCCTTTTCCCCAGTGTCATCTGGGAGCTTAGTCTGGGGTAGTAGGGGATTGGAATGTCCTGAGGCTGGACACCTCCCACCCACACCTGGTAGGTGTCCAGTTAGCCCCAGCAATGGGTTAATATGAGGCTCTTTGTCCCCACAGGGAACCCAAGCAACAGAAGGGACTGGCCACCAGGACCGAATTTGTGACACCACCCCCCCCAGGCCAGGTGAGGAATTAGGCCAGGTCCAGTCAGAGGAACCAGAGAACAAAGTCGTGAATGTACCAGAAATGTACCTCCAGAAATCTGGGTTTTCCCGCTTCAGAAGAGGCTGGGCCCCAGAGTTACAGAGGAAAGAGCAAATCTGTGCAGAAAGCCCAGCTCCACCACTTCGACTGTGTGACCTCGGCAAATCAGTTAACCTCTCTGAGCCTCAGCTTCCCCATCTGTCAGATAGAAATAATAATATCCATCTCAAGATGCTGACCGGATGATTATTAAGAATAATACTAGATAACATTTACTTTGCTATGTGCCAGCGGCATTGCATTATCTCCTTTAAACATCCCTAATGTTAGACATTTCTATTCCTACTTTACAGAGGAAGAAACAGGTTCAGAGAGGGTAGTGACCAGCCCCAAACCACACAGCCGGGAAGAATCAGGGCAAAGCTGGACACAAGTGTGCTGGTTGGAAAGCCCTGTATTCACTACTACCTGCAGGACGCACTGAAGCACCTGGCCAGGCACAGAGTCCCAGGCAAGGTGAATTTTCTTCTTCCCTGAGCCTCAGCTCTGGGGCAGATGAGCCCCACTCCAGGGTCTGAAGGCACCGAGAGCCAGGTGGCCCTTACTGGACTGGTTTGAGGCCGCGGCAGCAGTCCCCACCCCCAGCCAACCACTAGCCGCCTGGGTTGGCTTCAAGCTTCCAGCAGGTGGCAAGAAGCTCCTTCCCCAACACCCCCTCCCCAGCGGGGATCAGGCTGGGCTCACCCCTGCAGAGGAAGTTCAGCTAGGTCAGGCCTGCCCCTTTCCCACAGCCCCGGAGTGACCCTCCACAGCTTTTCCACTCACCTCTGGGCTGAGAATCTCCCAAGGTCCCCCGCCCAGGGCCTGCGGGGATTATGCTGCCATTGGTCTCGCGCCTTCCATAGGGGACAGCCTAATTCATGCATGACCCACACCAATAAATCAGGGAGGGGTGGGGGGGTGGGGACATTCATAGATGACACGGCAGTCATAAAATTGCACAAGCAAAACTCACCAAGTCATTAATTTCATGGCCATAGAAAATAAACAGACACATTTTTTCGCAGCCCTAATAAATTTTTAAAAACTCAAAGAATGGTCCATCTGCTTCGAATAATTTTTAATTTCCTATTCTGTCTCATTCCCATTAGCTATTCCACTGAGATATTTGCTAAATTCTTTCATTTACCTCCTCCCATCTGTATTCAATTACCCTATTCCCAAATAGAGTGAGTTTTTGTTTCTCCTAAGCGCGGGACAAAATACCCCCGCCTGTACCTTAAAGCAAATGTTATGTGTGTTTTATTATCTGTTAGACCGTATGAGTCATTCTAACTCGATTGCCTGTGTGGAAAGGTTTGGAGAGCAATCTGATTTTGATGTTTTTTGGCTTGGGTGGAAAACACCTGCCCGATTCTCAAAGCTAATCTATTAACGTGGTAAATGCTGGAGCAGATGTTCCTGAGTGAGCGAGGGGCCGAGCTGGGCTGTGACCAGGCCCGGAGGGTCGGGCACACAGTGGAAATGCTCGGAGATCAGAGGCCAGAAACGTCACTGCGGGCCTGAGCTGTCACAGAGTCGTATTTTCTGGCGGCCCCAGGCTCTGGCTGTGCGGTGACTCCTCGCTGCCTCCCTGGGCTCTGAGCAGCCACTCAAGATAGAAGGACATTTCAAGGTCACCTGGTCCACTCCACCACCCTCCTGTTTTTTACCTAAGGGACACCGAGGCCCAGAGAAGAAACGTGTCTTGCCCCAAACCACACAGCATCCTGAAAAAGGACAACATCCTTTTAGGCTGATCCGATGTCAGGAGACCCTGCAAGTGAGCTGAGACCCATGTTGTGGAGCTGAAATACGGACAGGAGGGGGTTCTGCGAGCACACTTTCCCCCCAGTGCCTTCTACCCAGGAAAACAAGATCACTGACGGCCTTTCCAGTCTAAAACTTTTCTATTGCGGGCGCCTGGCTGGCTCAGTCAGTTGCGCATCTGCTTTCGGCTCGGGTCATGATCTTGGGGTCCTGGGATCCAGCCCCACATTGAGCTCCCTGCTGGGCAGGGACCCTGCTTCTCCCTGTCCCTCTGCCTGCCACTCCCTCTGCTTCTGTTCTCTCCCTCTCTCTTTCTCTCTCTCTTTTTCTCTGTCAAATAAATGGACAAAATCTTCAAAAGAAAAAAAAACATTGAACTTTTCTATTCCATCTTTCCTCATCCTGCAGGAGTTGGGCCAGGCCCGCAGGAAGCGGGGTGAGGGGCTGAAGCCTTGCTCCAGGATGGGTTAGTTTCAGCACTAAGTACACACTGGGAACTGCGGAGCTCAGGAACCTGGACTTCCAGGCCAGGCTGCAGATCTGAGGGGGAATCAGGGTCTTCCGAGATGCATGGTATCTATGTAGCTGCACTCTGGGTGCCCACATCCCCTGAGCCCTCATTAAATCCACGCTTGCTAGTGACTTCCTACTATGGGCACCTACGACACTGCCTGAGAGCCTTCTCTGGCCTGGGATCATGCTCAGTAGACCCTCACGACAGGCCAGAGGGGCCAGGGACTTGATACCCCCAAAGGCAACCCTAAAACAATGATGAATGGGAGTTGGTGTGCAAATATCCCCGCTCCCTCCCCTCTTGGATGGGACAATTCTGAGACATGTTCTATACACCTGGTTCTCAACCGGGTATGATCTTGCCCCCAAGGGACATTGACAATGTCTGGAGATATCTTGGTGGAATGGGTGCTACCTGCATCTAGTTGGTAGAGGCCAGGAGGCTGCAAACCTCCTACAGTGCACAGGACAGCCCCCCAGCCAATAATTATTCAGCCCAAAATATCAGTAGTGTGGATGTTGAGAAACGCTATTCTATACCCTCTCCCAGAGGGTCCCAATGGGATTGAGCCTCAGATGCCCATATCAGTAACCTGCTCACTAAGGCACACTCTCCTGACTTCTTTCCCTCCCCTGGCCCACTTCCCCACTCTCCTTTCAGCACTTCCTAGGACCACCTCTCACATAACTACTTTTACTCAAATCCTCATCTCAAGGTGTGCTTCTTGGGGACCCAACCTAAAATCATCCATTACTACAGTCATAGCAACAACCTTGGAAGGTTCTCAAAGACCTGGGTTCCTATTTCAGCCATCTACACTCTTACCATGCATATTCGGTCCCAGTGACACCCACACTGACGTGGCCACTTAAGGACTCACATATGGGGGCACATCAGACCAGCCTGGCCAGGAGGCCCTTTGGTCCTATTCAGGTGCACAAGGTGATTGAAGCTGTGTTTACCCTGAAAAGTGACATAAGACTTGAGTACCAATTCAATATAACCCCTACCAGAACCTCAGCTGACTTCTTTATAGAAACGGATGAGGGATGTCTGCATGGCCCAGTCGGTTAAACGTCAGACTCTTGATTTTAGTTCAGGTCATGACTCAGGGTTGTGAGATTGAGCCCCCACCATCAGACTCTGCACTCAGTGGGGAGTCTGCCTGGGATTCTCTCTCTCCCTCTGCACCCCCTTTCTAAACTAAATAAATAAATCTTTTTTAAAAAATGGATGGACTGATTCTAAAATTCATATGGAATTCCAGGTGAGCAGGAACAGCCAAAACAATACTGAAAAAGAACAGAGTAGGAAGACTCATACTTCCTGACTTCAAAACTTGTCACAAAGCAACAGGAGTCAAGGTAGTGTGGTACTGACACAAAGATATGTAGATCAATAACCTAGAATTGAGAGTAAATAAATACCCATATATCTGTGGTCAACTTTTTTTTTTTTTTTTTTAAACGTAGGCTCAACACTGAGCATGGAAACGAATGCAGGGCTTGAACTCACAACCCTGAGATCATGACCTGAGCCGAAACCAAGAGTCGGATGCTTAACTGACTGAGCCACCCAGGCACCCCGACACTTATCCTTAAAAGATAAATTATCATTTAAGAAATCATTTCAGTCTTATTGGGAATTCAGGTATACAATTTTTGGTTGGTATAACTTTTTAAAACCCTTTAAATCTACTTCTCTTCTTTCATTGTTACTTTTAATACTATTATAACTAATCAGCCATTAGTCTAATTTCTTCTAACTATAGCAGTTGTGACCCACAAAAATTTTTCTTTCTAGAACTTTAAAGATCTTCTCCTTGTCCTTGGCATTCCACAATTTGACTATAATGTATCTTTGTATGGACTTGTTTTTATTTATCCTGTTTGGGATTCACTGGAATTCTTTAATTTGAGGATTCACTGAGGTTTTTTTTATTATTTTTTTTACAAATATTTTGCTTATTTCAATGAAGCTGATACAATGTCCATTTAAAACCCATATCCCAGGCTAAAAAGTACAGATAAAATTAAAAAGAGCAGTGTTCTGTTGAATACACTTCTGCATGAATAACTTTATTAACTGCTAATGAAAATTAGAACTTTTCTCAATCTACTGACAAGACTTTTCTTTTATCTTGAAATGCTTTCTCTTCAGTGAAGACATCTTTGGAATTAGTCATTACTCTCACCATCTCTGTCATCTCGACTCCAGCCTGATATTTCTCATCTTTTGGTCCAGACCCTCAAATTTTATAAGTACCTTCAAGTTAAGGAAAGGTCATTTTTTCACAGTTCAGT
The DNA here is from genome assembly GCF_017311325.1 of Ursus maritimus. Taxonomy (NCBI): domain Eukaryota; kingdom Metazoa; phylum Chordata; class Mammalia; order Carnivora; family Ursidae; genus Ursus; species Ursus maritimus. The sequence goes on from NW_024426885.1 coordinate 50,517,880, forward strand.
TCTCTGAAAAACTTTCATCTCCCACTGGAAGTCATAGTCCAGGAATGAAGCAATCACATACCAGAACTTCAGGGCCAACGAGAAAGTCATTATGGACACTTGCATTGGTCAATCTTATTTATCACAAGCCTGAAAATGCAATCCTGGAAAAGGCGGCCTCTCTGTGCACACATGTAATTTTTTAAAAAGGAGAGGGCAAGGGGGCGCCTGGGTGGCTCAGTCGTTAAGCGTCTGCCTTCGGCTCAGGTCATGATCCCAGGGTTCTGGGATTGAGCCCCACATCAGGCTCCTCCACCGGGAGCCTGCTTCTTCGTCTCCCACTCCCCCTGCTTGTGTTCCCTCTCTCGCTGGTTGTCTCTCTGTGTGTCAAATAAATAAATAAAATCTTAAAAAAAAAAAAAAGGCAATATGAAGGGGGCTGAGGTTTGACCACCAAAAACCAGCACAACGAAAACAAGTGATAATGAATAACAGGCCTGAGAATTCAAATTACCAGATGTTTTAAGGAGATGGGGTGCCAGTTTTCAAATCCGTACTGAATACCATATTACAAAAGAACTATTTTTAAAAATAAAAAAGGATTGAGGGTAAAGAAAAAAAAATAAAAAGAATAACTAAATCACCGCATGACCCCCTTTTTAATCCTGATAAACTTCAATCACATCTCTTCCTCCATTCCCGGTTTTTTGCAGTGTGATTATCAGCAGTTCTCTGACCTTCAAAGAGAAACCTGAGTGCATTCATTGGCACTCCCTGTCTTTGACAGTACGATTCTTTGAGTTTCTGGAGACGTGTCGTCATTTTCACTTGGAAGTGAATCTCACTGCTACCCTGTCCAATGACTTTGAGTTTGATGTATTCTCCTTCCTTCTTATCCCCCAGGTCCTCAGTGGAAGGTTTTGCTTCCTGGTCAAACATAGTGATGGTGGCTTCACCCACGGTCTCTGCATGGTAGTGGGCTCGGGGAGGCAGAACCTCACTCCAGGGTTTACAAATCCGCCTCTCTTCCGCACAGCATAACACCATGGCTGGAGGGACTTCCGGGCCACCTCACTCCCCCAGGATTCATGTTTTCTTAATAAACATAGAAAATTCTCAGCTACTATCTCTTTGAACATTGCCTCTCTCCCATTATCCCTATAATTGCTTTCCAAACAGCTGACTAGACATATCTTAGAGCTTTTCATTCCATCTTCTATGTCTCTTAACCTCTTTTCCATTTCCATTTTTCTTTCTGTGCTGAATGATGTGTGGTATTTTCAGGTCTGTCTTCCAGTGTACTAATTCCCTCTCCAGCTGTGTCTGGTCTATTTAACTGATCCATTGAGTTTTTCATTTCAAATGTGATACACTTAAATTTCTAGAGCCTCTTTTTTTCAAACCTGCCAGTTTTTTGAATCCCTTGCTTCTTTCTTGTGCCACAGAAGCTCAGGGTGTGGAAGCTGTCAGCTGCCCAGCGAGGTAAGTGCCCCTAGGGGGCGCAGCAGCCCCAGCAACCACTTTCTTTTCTGGGCTGACATTTCCAACTTGTTCCTGGCCTCTCAAAAATCCCGTCTTTTCTTACAGGCTCTTTTGTTTACTAAAGGGAATTTCAAAACATATTTCCCAGCATCATTAGATATTTTGTAGCTGACATATTTGTAAGCCTTTAGTCCTCATACAGATTTTAAATCCCTTTGTTCCTTTTCCAACACCCATGTTTTCAGAAAACAACTATTAAGAACCTACTGTATGCCAAGCACCATGCTGGGGATTCAGAGGAGAACAAGGAAGAGACCGTCCCTGCCCTCAGGGTTGCTTATGGTCTAGAGAGAAGCCAAATACTTAACCAGACATCTGCACCCCACCGTTAATCAGCGTGCTCTGATGGGGGAGGCCTTAGTAAAGAAGACCGTGCCGAGATACGCAGAGGCCAGAAATACTCTAATAATCAAGTTGATTCTCTTTAAGTAAATATTCAACACTTATTTAAGGGACTGGAAATACCTTACAAAGCAAAATCCAAGCTCTATTCCTGCATTGGAAGGCGTTAGGGAAGCTGTCTATTATTATCAAAGCACATGTTGTTACTGGAACATGCGTCTTTCGGGGAAAGGATCTAGCCCCACCCCAACCCCAACTTACTTAGAAAATCATTTCCTCCAACCACATTCCTCTTGGAAAGATGGTCTCATAATTTTTCCATCTCCTTACATGTCTACTGGTGTTTCTATTGCTTCCCCAGCCATCCCTTAATTCTGGTGTTCTGAGAACTACTGCTGTATAGCGTATCACTCTAAACAGTGGCTCAAAACAACCCTATGGTATAGAGGGTTGAATTATGTCCCCAACAAAGATATGTTGAAGTCCTAACCTTCAGAATATGATGTTATTTGAGAAATAGAGTCATTGCACATGTAATCAGTTAAGATGAGGTCGTACTGAGGTAAGGTGGGCCCCTAATCAAATACGACCAGTGTCCGTATAGAAAGAGGGAAATCTGGACCAGAGACATGGGGAGAACCCAACGCAGAGATGGAGGCAGAGATTGGAGAGATGTATCTGCAAGCCAAGGAATGCCAAGCATTGCCTACAATCACCAGAGCTAGGAGAGAGGCAGGGAACAGATTCTTCCTCAGAGCCCTGGGAAGGAACCAACCCTGCCAACACCTTGATTTTGGACTCTAGCCTCCAGAACTACGAGAGTATAAGTTTCTGGTTTTTTACCTAGTCTGTGGTCATTTGTAACCTAGGCAGTCCTGGGAAACTCACACGTGATCATTTATTCTGCTCCTGAATCAGGAGGCTGTCTGGACTCCAGGCAGTTCCCACTCTGGGTCAAGCATGCGTTGGTGGCTGGGGTTGTGGCCATCTCAAGCACTGGCATCTGGGCTGGGAAGACTCAAACAGCTGGGGCTGGATGCGCTGGGGCCCCTCAGGCATTTGTGTCACCTGGCCGCCTCGGGGAGACGGACACAAGCTCAGGCACACGCCCTCCCACCCCCCAGGCCTCTGCTCTCCAGTGGAGGCCGACCAAAGGTTTGTCCAAGGTCGCATCCCCCGCCTCTCCAATCCTGCCTCTGCCCTCAGAGCAGCAACCAAGACCGTAAGAGCAGCGCGTGCCCGGCAGGAGCACCCATTCAGCTGAGCATCTGCTGCACCCTCGGTCCTTGCCAACCTCCCTACAAGGGAGTGTTCTAGACTACTCCATCACAGGATGAAGCAGCTGAAGCTGCAGGAGGAGAGAACATTCTAGTCTGTGCCTGAGTTGAGACTCATCGTCATGTTTGTCTGAACATTTATCTCTAAAACCTAGACCCTTCTCTTCTCCCTTCCTCCTGCCCTCCTCCTACTCTCCCTCTCCCTCTCTCACCCTGTTCTTCCCCACCTCTATCTGTCTATTTTTGTGTCTCTAGGCTCCTTCTCTCTCTCTTTGCTGTAACCCCCCACAAGTGTCCAGGACTGGTTAGAAGCTAGAATTATCTCCAAAATGGGTTCAACCTTCTCTTCAGTCTTTGGTACCAGATTTTGGCCACACTCATTAGGGAAACTTCAGGAAGGAATGAACGGTGGCTACCTGCCACCTTCTTCCCCCCACCCCACAAGGGACCTTTCCCAGGTCTCTAAGCTGAGACCCAGGCGGGATGGATGGGGGAGGGAATGACCAAAGACCAGAATGGTAAGGGAGGGGGATTATTCCCAGGGGTCAGACTACAATAGGATACATATGGCAGAGGAGACAGGAATTAAACTCTTATCAATAATCAAAATTCCTCCAACTTGAAACCTCCAGCCCAAAAGAATGCTGCCACTTGCCAGCTACGTGACTGTCGTTGTATCACTTAACCTCTCTGAGCTAGTAGTAATCCCTAATTTGGAGGATTGTTACTATGATTTAGTGTTGATTTGTTTGGAATGCCTTGGACAGCAAATAACAGAAAAGTCAACCAAAACTTCTTGAGCAATGAAGATACTCAATTCTTTCACACACTGAGATTCTAGAGGTAGGTGTTTTCAGGTTTTATGCAATAATTGGGAATGCCATTGAAAATTAGTTTCTTTCTATATTTCTGTTCACCATCCTTATTACCCTGCTGTTTTCATTTCATGTTGTTTCCTCATGGTTCAAAGATAGCTGCTGCAGCTCCAGACATCACGTACCACATTTAAAAAGTGGGGTTGGGGGAGGGGGGTTATTAATAATAAACACCCGTTCAGGCACTGGACTCTATTGCAGATGATCTAAGGATCCCACCTTGAGAAATTCTGACCTGCAGCATGATCTCCTAATGTGAAACTCATCGTCATCTCAAGTTCAGAGAAAAGGTGACGCCCCAGTGGTAGGTAAGGCTCCATGCACATGTGGGGATAGGTATGGGCAGGAGAAGCCTTCTTAGCATCTCAAGTCATATCACAGACCTTCAGAGCTGGAAGGGACCAGAGAGAGCCTCCCCCAACCCCAAACATACAAATGAGGAAACCGAGGCCCAGGGCACAGAAGTGATTGCCTCATTGTCACACAGCAGAGCCAGGGTCAAGGCCAAGGATTCCTGGCTCTGAGCCCCTCTTAGCCCTCTGGGGGAAGCCTCAGAAGGGAGGGCTTGGAGCAGGAAATGCAGGGTGTCTTAGGTGGGTTCCCCAGGAGCAGAGCCTGAATCAGGGACCCCTATTCAGATGGTTTCCTGGGAGAGGCTCTGAGAAAGGGAGTGAGGGGAAGCAGCAGAGGGAAAGGGTAAAAGCGAAGTCAGAATGTGGTCTCAGCGGGGGTCTAGCCGCAGTCTAGTCCCACTGAGGGCTCTGCAGCCTGAGCGACCTCACAGAGTTGGTCCTACCTTGAGGCGTGGCGTGGCCTGTTGTACTGCATCGGCCAGTCACTGGCCGCAGTCCGCCCAGCTTGCGTGCGGCCTTCTTGGGGTGGGGTGGGGGCTCGTCTGCCGGAAAGTTGCTTCCAGGGAAGGGGCAGCTGGGAGCCATTAGCAGCAACGCTGCAGCACCTGGGGGATGAGCCCGCCAGCCGGCCCGAAGGAACACAAGCAGCTCTCTTCCCCAGAGCCCTAAGTCATCCCTGGCATTCCCAGCCACAGGGCACAGCGTGCGACAGAACGGGCACACCCCCTCTGCTGCCTCAGTTTCCATGTGCATAAGACGGGCATGCGGGACCGAGGGACTGCTAGACTCCTTGCTAGCTCTTCCTTCCCAGCTTCTTTGATTCCACTTCCACCCACCCCAAAGTTCCAACCGGGCAGCCCAGGCACTGGAAGGACCAGTGAGACCAAAGTAGGGCCTCCACCGAATCGGGCTTAAACCCCATGAGGCGGGCAGAGCCAACAGTTTCTTGGCATCTGTACGTCTCCAGCCTGCTGAGCGGGCCTGGGGAGTCAGTATTTCTTGAAATGTAAGTACCGAGACCACACTGGGTTGTCAGTAAATTCATTATCCCATTACGCAGGCCTGAATTATTCAGCGCTCTTGAGGCCGCCTCAGGAACGTGCCGGAGCACAGTCGATGCCGGCATTAGTGGGATGGATGGAGTCAGGCCCGGGGCAGGGTTGGTGCCAGGATGACGGATCTGGGCCCAGAGAGGCTGCCAGTGCTTGAAGGCACAAGGGAGTGTCTAGCGAGCAGGACCTGGGCCCCGGGTGTTTCTGGGGCCTAGGAAGGGGATAATGCACATATCCACTGTCCACACACACCCCCACCCCAGGAAATTGGCAGAGTGTGTCCTCGGAGCCCTATCTGTTCCACAGGGCCCAGGGACAGAAGGTCCAGGCTTCATCTTTTTTTCTGGCTGTGTGACGTGGTCGCCTCTCAGAGCCTCAGTTTCTTTATCTGTAAAATGCAGCTAAATGTTCCTAGTACCCATTCTCCCTTTTAAGTTTAATGAACTGATTTCTCTCGGAGAATATAATGCTCTAAAAGAAAGACTATTTCTAAACTGAAGTGTGGCCATATGACTAAGTGCTGATCAAATAATGCAAGTAGGAGTATCCTGTGAAACTTTCAGGAAGTGTCCTTAAAGGAGGGAGGTGAGTCCTGTTTTGTCCCTTTCTTTCTCCTGAAAATTAGGGTGAAGATCGGATGGCTGGAGCTCAAGCAGCCATATTGCTCAATGAAGAGAAGCCACATGATGAGGATGGCAGCACAACAGGGTAGAAGCCTGAATCCCTGTTGGCCCTGGAGCCTCCTTACTAACTCCAAGTTGCACCTCTATAAAATAGAAATCAAATTCTCTCTTGGTTAAGTTGCTACCCTTTTGGATTTTTCTGTCACTCACCACAAAATCCAACCCTACCTTGTTGGGCAAGTCTCAGGGTGAAATAAGACATGATAGGAAAAGCAGCCACCTCCATAGGAATTTCCTGTAGGACACTTCAGTGATTAAGAATTGTAAGCCCTGGGCACCTGGGTGGCTCAGTTGGTTAATCATCTGCCTTCAGTTCAGTCATGATCCCAGGGTCCTGGGATCGAGTCCGACATCGGGCTCCCTGCTCAGCAGGGAGTCCACTTCTCCCTCTCCCTCTGTCCATCCTCCCTGCTCGTTCTCTCTCTCTCTCAAATAAATAAATAAAAATCTTTAAAAAAACAAAACAAAACCTGTAAGCCTTGAAATCTTAGGATCAAAGATCAAATCCCACCTCTACCACTTACAGGCTGTGCAACTTTGGGGAAGTTGCTTAACCTCTCTGTGCTTCAGCTTTCTCATCTGAAGATGGGGATAAAAAATTATACCTTGCCCCTCACAGGATTAATGTGCGGACTAAGTGAGTTAATATGATGTTACAAGAAATGGCCGGAACACAGTAAGTGCTATATAAGTATCAGCAGTTAGTATCCTATTTTTACACATCTAAAAGGGATTCCCTATGTAGCTCAGGGACCTGGGTTCCCACAGCATCTCCCAAAGCTTCATCTCAGCTTGGCTTTTCGCCTGCAGGAGACTGTGCTCTCAGGGCAGCAATGCCAACGGTGTTCCGAGCTTCGGCTGTGACATGAACAGCTTTGCTCTAAGGGAGAGGACCCGATCCGAGCCAACAGAAGCGGGTGGCAGAGACTGGGCTGCCGGTGTGGCCCCTAGAAGACGGACGCTCTCCAGGATGCAGATGAAGTTCTTAGGAAGACAGACAGAGAAAAGAGGCTCCCTTACTGGCTACGTACCCTGCACAGATGTCCCTCCTCTCTGGGCCTTCGGGGAGTGCGTTAAATCAGAGGTCACAGCTCAGGTGCCAGCAGGACGGAGACCAGTATGAAATGCAGGTGAAATGTGTTGGGTCTGAAGCAGTAGGGAGCGGTGGAGACCAGGGCAAGGGCACCAATCCACCAGGGGCAGGCATGGCCCAATGCCAGTTAACCTGCCAGGCTGCAAAACGGGCCTACTGTTCTCGAACCTTCCGCCTTTTCAAAAGACATGGAAATCAAATCTGAATTCTTGTGAAGTTTTCTGATTGTTTAGTGTGGCTCCATTCAAACACACAAAACTCTGATAAAGGCACACACACTGTCCCCGGGCCAGCTTCAGGCCGCTAGATGTACACAAGCACAGAGAGGCGTCCTATGCCACTGTCTGAACCCTTGAGTCCCAGGCTGCCTCCCTGGAGTCCCCGGAGTGGGTGGGCTGACGCCGAGCACCGAGCAGAGGCTTTAACCCCACAAGTGCGGTCGTCCTCCTGTGCCCGTGCTGTCTGTGGGGCGCGTGCCTCCCCAGGCAGCCTTGGCCTCAACGCTCTTAAGCCACAGCTGCCGCAGGAGCCCCTCAGCCGCGCTGCTGAGCCAGGGGAGAAAAGCGCATGGCTGTTTTGGAAGCCTCGGCCGCTTGGGCCTGCTACCGGCACTTCTGCCGCAGAGACCTGACTGTGAGGCCGGGAAGAAGGCGCCTTCCCCAGCCCCACCTCCAGCTCACTGCACAAAATCTCCCAGCCTGTGCGGTCATCACCCACTGCCTCAGAAGCCGCTATGCCCTTTGCCCTGAGGCAAACACAGAGAATCCCCCTGGAGTGGGGAGTCCCCCAGGTTGTGGGCTGCGAGACCTTGGATGAGTCACTTCCCCTAAGAGTCACCTGTAGGGTGTGGGTGATCACGCCTACTTCACCAGGGATTGGGAGAGCTCAGTGATATGCCACAGGTCTGAGGGGGGGGATGGGGGAGTTGGGGTGGTGGCCAGTGCTGGTGTTTGTGCTCATCAGGATGGGAGGGACTGGGCCAGCCACATGGGCGGATCGCCATCTCCTATGAGAAAGCTCACCCCTGAGGAAAATGAGGGCTCACTTTTGGAGGGCATGATTTTGAGGACAGTGGGGAATGTGACACTCTACACCGAAGAAAACGCAAACAGGGTTATCTAAACCACTCCTGTGAGTGCAGGCCACACTATTTGGAGGCCTGTATCAGGAATGCTTTTGAGCCTTACGTACAATATACAGTTAATTATGGCTTAAATACAACGGGTTCCATTTTCTCTTGGAACAAGGAGTCTGGAGGGAAACAGTTGCTGGCGTTGGTTCAGTGGTTAGATAATGTCTTCAGGGACCGACATCCCATCTTTCCTCTTGCCATCTTTACTGTTTCTTTGGGTTTTTTAAATCATTAATCTTATTGCCTCACAATCACAAGAGAGCTGCTATGGTTCCAAGCATTTCATCTTTACACAACCCCATTAACAGCTAAACAAGAGAAGGGAGGGAAAAGTCCTAGAAGCCCTGCTTTACCCCTGGCCAGAAATTCACCGCAGGTGAGGGTGAAAAAGCACGAATCTTCAAAAAAGGACTGCGTTGGTCCTGACAGCCTGAGACTAATTACAATTCATCCGCCAACGTTGGGCACATTGCCTGAACAAAACCAGGCTCCTGTCGGCAAGGCACAAGGAAGCAGAGGAGCTACAAGAGAGACCAGGCAGCCCATTAACAGTGTCACTGGAGGTGGGAGAATCAGTCCCACCGAAGAGTGCGTACCAGGCAGGACTCTTGACTGCGAACCTTACACGCTGCTCTGTGACAAACAGCAGATTTCACTTAGTTGCAAATAGTAAATTGCACCCTGTTGCAAACCGCTGGCTGGCAGGACCAGAGAATCAGGCTTGGGTGCTGTACGACCCGGTCCGCCGCAGCCAGAAGGCCCACCCGCTCCCCCCATGGGACAGTTCTAGCGAAAACACAGCTGCCAGCACAGCCCACCTCTGGGTCGAGGCTCCCCCGAACCACCCCAGCAGAACAGGCGCGGCCACCGCTCTCACACTTGCTTGCCAGGGATCCACTTCCTTCACGCGGCCCACGCACACTGCCCACATGGGCGCTCAAGTCTTGGGCAGCACCTCTGATCGGCGGAAGCTACGTCCCATGCTGGCAGGGGCCTCTGGGAAGTGTGTGTGTTTGTCTTCTTTTTGGGAAGGAAGAACACACAATGTAGGCCAGTGTCTCAATGTGGAGAGGTAAGAGCTGCAAGGAGGCTCTCTGCCGGTTCTCGGAGGGCCCCATGAAGTCTTCACCATTTGAAGGCTCCTGAGGATCAGCCAAGGTGTCCCGCAGAAGCCATGACACCCAGGAGTCACCATGACCACTGTCCACCACGGCCACCCTGGCCATCCCCACTCAGACAAGGAGGAAAGAAACGGGTGACGCCATGAGACACACACCTAGGTCATCAGGGGCTACGGCAGGCAGAATTTTGCCCCACTACTGCCATGACCTCCACCATCGATGTGAATCCTGTGGTTCGTATCTTCAAGGGGGCTTCACAGATGTAACTAGGGTTACTAACCAGTTCACCTTAGAAGAGGGACATCGCTGTGGATTATCTGGGCAGGCCAGTGTAAGCACGTGAGCCCTGAAAAACAGAAGAGAAGGCAGAGTGACTTGAAGCCCCCAAAAGATCCAAGATGTCGTTGCAGGCCTTGCAGGTGGAGCAGCTTCCTGAGATGGGAGTGAAGTCCTCCAACAACTAGTGGGCTAAGGGAAGAGCCCAGAGACCCACAGCAGAACTACAGCCCCAGCGATACCGCGACCTTCGCCTGGTGACACCTCGAGCAGAGAATGCGGTCACACCTCGCCAGACCTCTGCCCCACGGGACTGTGAGATAGTAAATGGGGGCTGCTTTACGCCCCTCCATTTGTGGTAGCTCGGCACAGCAACAGAAACGTCAAGACAGAGGTATCACCCCCATTTTCTAGGTGCCAGACTCTGAACTCACATAGCCACAGAGTGGGGGGACTGATGACAGACCCCAAGGCCACCTGATTCTAGAGCCCATGCCATCGCGTGGCCACTCGGCCTGTCCAGGTAAGGGAGCAGGGGCACCGGAGACTGGGACCTCGCCCGCCCCCGCTCTGTAGCCTCTCAGCTCAGTGGAGGCACAAGCAGGCCGTGGCTCTCCAGCCTCCCAGCTCATCTGAAGAGCCCCAGAAGCCCCTAACTCGTGGTCTATCTGCATCCACCCACTCGGCCCAGAACACCCCCCAGAGTCCTTGGAGTCAGGCACCGCCCCCCGCCCCGAAGGCTTAGGTTAACAGGTGCGGTCCTCTCCCCCAGCTAGGGTCAGACTTCAGGCGGCAAGTTTCTGTGTGGGGAGGCCTATGGAAGCAAGACCTGGAGGGGCGCCTGGGTGGCACAGCGGTTAAGCGTCTGCCTTCGGCTCAGGGCGTGATCCCGGCGTTACGGAATCGAGCCCCACATCAGGCTCCTCCGCTATGAGCCTGCTTCTTCCTCTCCCACTCCCCCTGCTTGTGTTCCCTCTCTCGCTGGCTGTCTCTATCTCTGTCGAATAAATAAATAAAATCTTTAAAAAAAAATTAAAAAAAAAAAGACCTGGAGAGAGGGTCAAAGGTGCCTCTGGGAGAGCCCACGGAGTGTAGGAAGGGGATGGAGGGCCCACAGGTAGGAAGAGGATTCCTGAGGTGGGGGCAGGGCAGAAGCGTCAGCCAGCCCCAACAGACTCCACTCCTATGTCTTAACTTCTCTCACCCATGCTCCCAGTCAGAGGAAACAGTGGTCCCTTGGGCACAGAGATCAAAGAGTTAGTCAGTTTGGCTGATGCAGGGCTAAAAAAAAAAAAAGAAGAAAAAAAAAAGTCTAATCCAAATGTTTAAAATTATGGTTTCATATTACCGGCCAGATTTCAACCTTTCTTGAGAAATCAGCAGCTCTGGCCACACTGCACCCATCTTCCCATATGGCGGCATAGGCCACAGCCAAGCAGCTGCCATGCCTGCGGATGGGGAGTGAGCTTTGGAGCGCCACAGTCGCCACTGCCCCCTACTGTCTCCCCTCACCTACCTGTGCTGCCGGTGAACACTTCCCCATTCTAATCCCTTAGGCCTCACTGGACTCTATGACCCTAGTCTTCTCCTCCTGCCCTCAGCAGCCCTGGGGGATCCTGGGGGAGAAGACCCGGCCTCTGCGATGTTAGCAGGAAGGAGAAGTAGAATTTGGGGGTACCAGGATAGAAATCCAGGGGCCTCTTCCAGACCCATTTTGTGGCCAGCTGTTTCCAATGGTCTGTTTTGGCTAAGAATTTGCCAGGGGTCATAGCCCTCCCTTCCTGGCATGGACCTAAAGGCATGAAGGGGCTCCCATGGTCTCTGCCCCCCTGAGCCTGAGGGTTCCTCGGCGCCTAGTGGGACATTTGAGCTACATTTGACCAAAAAGGCAACTGAGAGAGGTAGAAATGGTCTTCCCTCTCCCCAGCTCCTCCTGCCCCTGGGGGAAGCTGCCCACATCCACAGGGCCCTTTGGGAAGGCCCAGCTCCCCCCTTCCCCACCCCCACAGGGCCACCTCTGAGGAAAAGAAACAGAACCGACAGTTTTCAGCCCCCTGGAAAAGGCGCTGTGGGATCCTGGGGCGACGCTTTGCTCCCTTCCTTGTGAGCGGAGACACTGGTGCTGCAGCACGAGAGACAAGAAATGAGTAGCAAACGGGGGAGGGAGGTGGAAAAATTAAACTTTGCGTGATCAGCAAGGTTTCAAACAATCGCTCGCCAACTGAAGTGGGTGCCACGTCTATAAGTCATTCTGTTTTATAGACCATTAGGATCTCCAGAGAGAACCTGCATGGAGACCACTGCTTTTTGTTGAAATTAAAATGTCAGAGAAAAAGAAATAGAACAAAACAGGGAATCTGCAATTAATTACCAGGCCATAAAAATTCAATAATCAGGAGGCAGAGCGGCCGCGGGCCCAGAGGTATCAGAGCCAGCGTAACAAGAATGGAATACATTAATCTTTTCAAATTAGTTTTTTAATCTGACGGGGATATATGGTGACATGCCTCCCCTCCCTGCCCGCCCCCACCCCCACCCCCTCTCCGGGGCTCTCGCCTGAAGCCGGGCTCGGGGAGGGAGGTTCGGGTGTGAGCTGGGGTCCGGCCCGAATCCGGACCCCCAGACAGGGGAGAAAGTGCTGGTCCGCGGCCCAAGCTGAGCCCAGGGTCCCCATGACCGCGGGCCTGGTGCAGGGAGCCCAGCAGAGCTGCCGGGAAAGCGCTGCTCGGGAGTCCGGCTCCCGCGGGGCCCGGGTGCACGGAGTCAGCGTGCAGAGGCGGCCTCTCTGAGCTTTGGTTTCCTCCTCTGGAAAATGGGAATCCTATCCCAGCCTCACAGGCAGGCTGGCTAGAACGCCGGGCGCTCAGTAGAAGGCCCCTCCGGTTACGGTGTTGACTGCACCGGCAGCTCAGGCAGCAAGGAGCCCGACGCAGCTCCAACGTACTATTCAGAGAGCAATTATTGAGCGTTTGCTGTGTGCTCAGCGCCGGGAGAGACCAGCAGCCTCAGCCCTTACTCTGGGGAATGAGACTTACAGGTCAGAGAAACATTTACTGGGCCACCCAGTGAGGAAGCAGGCGCTTCTCCTCGGAGCAGGGCGCCGGCCGGGCGGCGGGGAACTGGGAGGAGCTAGGACCGCGGCCTCTGGCCCACCCGGCGCACCCCAGCCCAACCCCGGACGGCAGGCTCCGCCCCGCGCCCCGGTCAGTCCCGCCCGTGTGTCTGACTCGAGACGTCGTCGGCTCCCGGACACTCCGCCGGACCGGGCCTCCTCCGGCGGGCCTCCCAGCGCGGGTCAGTGCTGTGCTTAAGTTTCCGTCCAGCTCGCTCTGATCCTCAGCCTCAGCCGCGCCGCGGCCTCATACCGACCACCCCCAAACCTCGACAAACCTGTCTCCGGGCCTCGGAGTCTGGGGGCCTCGCGCGTGGCCTCCCCTGGGCAGCCCCGGGTGCACTGGTCTGGACACTAGATGGATTGTGGGAGCAGCCACGCCGGGGGAGGTGACCTTGAGCAGCAGTCGGATGACCGTCTGCCCTTTGGACTTTGACTCCTTTGCAGTGTAACAGTATAGCTCACTGAGGGCCAGCTCTGTGTAAGTCCTTCGCTTGGATTTTCTCATTTCATCCATTAATGCCCCGGGGGGAGGGGGCATTAATAACCCCATTTTGCAGAAGAGGAAATTGTGAAAGTGGAGTTGCCCCATTTTTGTGTGTGCTATGCTCCCCGAATGCAGCTTCTCTACGAATAGGCGCCAGCAGTTTCTTTCCCCTTCCGCACTTTGTGTCACAGTAAGTGTCCCACCAATGCTCACTGGATAGTGTCCCTGCGCAACAGCCCTGCGAGGGACCTCACCTACCCTTCCATCACTTTCCTTACCCAAATGTCTCCACTCCAACGCTGCCGTTTCTTGAGCACCTACTGTGTGCCAAGTTGTGGGATCTGGTGCCTTTTGCGGTAAGAATGTGGTTCCTGCTTTACACAAAGGAAACTGAGGCTGAGAACGATGGCCCCAAGAGCTCACACCCATATCTGGCTCCTTGTCTCAGGAACCTTGTCTCAGAGCCCCATCAACGAGACCAATCTCAGGACTCCCACGCCCCACCTCTGGTTTTGTCCCCAAACCAGGTCCTTCGTTCCTTCAACCAGATACCCTTACTCACCTCCCCCCCCAAAAGCCCCCCCTAATTCTCTCAGTCCCTCTCAGAGCTCCCTCTCATTTCTATCACGTTGTACTCATTACTACCTTGTTATACCAAGGGCCCAGCCACCCACCCACATACGCCCCAGGGTCCCAGCAGAAACAGCAGCGGTAAGAGGCATACCCAGGAGGGGGTATCAAATTCCTTCTCCCTGACCCAGGACCGTAGACCTCAGGAGCGGGCAGGGAAACCCCGGACACCACATGCAGGGCTAGCGCCCCTCTCCGGGCGCAGTTCCGAGTGCAGCCACCAGATGGCGCCAGGCTCGTTCTAGCGGGGCTTGCAGTAAAGCTGTGCGGTCGCCAGATGGCGTCCGAGACCTCACCTCCGCGGGCAGCGCCGGGACAGGGCGGAGACTGGAGGGCGGGCGGGTCCCAGTGCGGGCCCAGGAGCCCCAGCCAAGTGACCTGTACGTCGCTGCCTCCTGGCCGCACCATGATCCAGCCCGCACCCCGGCTCTCTGTGCCCGCCGCGCTGGCCCTGGGCTCGGCCGCGCTGGGCGCCGCCTTCGCCACCGGCCTCTTCCTGGGTGAGTAGGGCGGGGCCTGCGGTACCCCCCGCAGAGCCCCGCAGGCGGGGCAGGTGCGGGAGCCGAGCCCGGAACTCCGCGAGGCTGGGTGTGGCTGAAGCTCTGCCCTGGCGCCCCGGAGTCCCAGGCCCTGACCCATGACCCCTCCCCGGCAGGGAGACGGTGCCATCCCTGGCGATCCCGGCGAGAGAAGCGCCTGCTGCCCCCTGAAGACAGCCCCCTGTGGCAGTATCTGCTGAGCCGCTCCATGCGGGAGCACCCGGCGCTGCGGAGCCTGCGGCTGGTCAGCAGGGCCAGGGGCGGGAAAAGGCGCCCACCTCGGACCCAGCGGGTCCCACGTGGTTGTGTGACCTTGGGCTGGGCCATGGCGTTCTCGGGACTTCCGGGACACAGCTGGCTGGGAGCGGTGGGCGTTCCCTGAGGGCCTGTCCCGGAGACCACGCCCACGGCCGCGCACCTGGAGGGGGTTGTGGACCCGGGGAGGAGCTGGGTGACTGGCAGTGCTGGCGCGACCCTCTCCCCTCCACCACCGCGACACAGCTGACCCTGGAGCAGCCGCAGGGAGATTCCATGATGACCTGTGAGCAGGCCCAGCTTCTGGCCAACCTGGCGCGGCTCATTAAGGCCAAGAAGGCGCTGGACCTGGGTAGGGCGCACGGCCGGGATCACTGGGAACCAAAGTCACCGGGATGTCCCCCGACTCTGGCCTGAGCCTGTCCATGTCCCTTGCCCCCAGGTACTTTCACAGGCTACTCAGCCCTAGCATTGGCCTTGGCTCTGCCCCCGGCCGGACGCGTGGTAACCTGTGAGGTGAACCCGGGGCCCCCGGAGCTGGGGCGGCCCCTGTGGAGGCAGGTGAGTGTCCCACACAGTTGAGACCCTCATCAGGCCCTTGGAGCCTGGCCACTCTCAGCTCCAGAAGGGCCTTGCTGGCTCTGACCCCACTCCTTCCGCAGGCTGAGGAGGAGCACAAGATCGACCTTCGGTTGAAGCCCGCCCTGGAGACCCTGGGTGAGCAACGGAGTGGAAAGGGCCTTGGCGCCATTTCCAAGTGGGGCCACTGGGCGCGAGCTAGTGACCAGGTCGCTGGGTGGGCTTGAGGCAGTGATAGCCCCCTGCCTCCTGGCCATTCGGCCACATGCTGGGCGGCAGAGCACCCCTCCAGGCCAAAGTCCCTGAATGGTCACAGCGCCTGGGCGGGCCCGGGCAGGGGCTTCGGACCGCTGGGGCAGCGAACTCAAACGCATTTGCCCCCCTCCCCCGCAAGATGAGCTCCTGGCCGCGGGCGAGGCCGGCACCTACGACATGGCGGTGGTGGACGCAGACAAGGAGAACTGCACCGCCTACTATGAGCGGTGCCTGCAGCTGCTGCGCCCCGGAGGCGTCCTCGCAGTCCTCAGGGTAAGGGAGAGACTAGGGGGAGAAGAAAAAACTCGCCGGGGCTGGGTCTCCCGTCTTTTCACTCGGCTCCTCCCTTTGCCCTGCCCCCATGCCACAAAGCCCCGCCCAGTGCACGCATGTAGTCCCCTAGGCTTTCCCCACCTGGGGTCCTTGGTCTCCAGCTCTCGCTCTGCCCCTCGCTTAGGCACCTCCCCCTCGGCCCTGCGCCCCCCCCCATGATGCCCCGCCCCTCCACAGGTACTGTGGCGCGGAGAGGTGTTACAGCCTCAACCTCGGGACACCGAGGCTCAGTGCGTGCGAAACCTGAATGAGCGCATCCTGCGGGACGCCAGGGTCCACATCAGCCTCCTGCCTCTGGGCGACGGCCTCACCTTAGCCTTCAAGATCTAGGGCTGGCCCCCAGCGGATGGCCTCTAGAGAGGGGACCTGGGAACCCCAGACACCAACCCTGAGTTTTAAATTCAACAATAAAGTGGGGCCTGGGACACGATCTTCTGAGCCTCCGTATGTTGCGCTAAAGTGAGGTAGGGAGGGAAGGCCCTGCACTGGTAGATTCTAAAGCAGAAGGGGGCCTTGAGGTCACAGATGTCATCCCCTCCCTGGCACAGTCCTAAGGGCCACTTGGCACCAGGTCTATAGCCCGAGTAGGAGCCTCCAGCTAACTGGAGGCAGGATACAGTTTTCATTGACCTGGCCACATACAGGACCCCAGCTCCTCAGGTTTGCCTCCACTCCACAGGATCTGAGGGCTGGCTGCTGCATAGAGCGCCCACCCCTTGGTCTCCCTCCTACTTCACTTCCTAGGAGGGGCAAGTGAGTGAAGGTCTTGTTTGGTGAAGCTGTGACTGGAAACCCTATCTGGGGTCTGAGAGGAAACCGGCCTTGCAGCAGACCAGGCTTGCCACTGGGCACTTTCATAGGTTATGACAGTTCTATTTGCCCATATTTTCACAGAACTGTCAGCTCAACCTCACCTCTGCAGTGGAGGCTCTGCTCAGTGGACATCACCTCTGAGAACCAGGCCACTTGACTTAAGACCTGAGGACCTCAAGGTTGGAGTGTATATCCTGTCCTCCCCTGAAGTCCTGGAGGAAGGTGAGGGACTGGGTGCGATCACTGGCCAGAAACGTGTGAAATGGGCCTAGAGGTAGAAGACCATCAGTATGGCAGTTTTTAAAAGTTCTGCACAGGAAGAGGAATATAAAATTAGGCTTTCCCACATCAGCATCTATGGGAGGTGGTAGACAGGGAGCCGAGTGCTTCAATTCTCTCATTTATTTGGGCCTCCCTAATCCCAATCCCACAGGAAGATCCTATCGCCGCGCCACAGATGAAGATCAGGTGCAAATATTGTGTTTTTCCGCTAACTGCATGAGCCTAGAATACAATTAGGTTTCCACCACTGGGCTAGGCCTGGGTGCTAGAAGGCTGGAAACTATCAGAAACAAGGCCAGAGGAGGCCACAACTGGCAACTTCCACATTCCTACACCTCCTGAAACATACCTGGCATTTTATGCAACCCTCTGGGCCCTGGTTTGAACCAACCTTCTCTCCTCCACATGTTAAAAACGTTATTAGGATGCACCTGGGTAAATACATCGTTAACTCTTAAATATATCTTTGACCAACTGGTAAGTCACTTGTGCCACACCCCAGTCCTGAGAACATGACCAGGTAATCTCCAGCCACACTGAGGGAAGGCCACCTGTTAGCTGTGGGGCAGGTCATCCAGGGGGCTTCAGGAATCACAGGCCTATGACCAGTTGCTCCCCACCAAGCAGAGTTTCAGAGATGTCTGCTGGTCTACTTCACACCTCTCTTGAGTATCCTAAAAGCAGATGTGCTTTCACACCTAACTTGCAGACATCTTTCCCTGTTTGACCTAGCAAAAGATCCTGACTCAAGCAAATCGGCTCAAATTCCAACTGTCTGCAATTAAATCATGTGTGTCTTATTCACATAGGCCATTCCTGCCAGTCCCCTTAGCACAAACAGATCATAAGGAGCCTTTTATCGCCACAGTGTGGAAAGCTTGCTTTTCTGATCTCTCATCAGATTCTTTCTGACCTGGAAATTTTCAGCATGTTTCACTTTTTTGGGTGCTGAGTCTCAAAGTACTAGATTTCCTTCTCTTAGGCTTCAAACGGTACCTCAGGTCTAGTAGTATAAATGTGTTGAACAAGGCTCTCCCTTCTCTAACCTTTGATCACATCCTTCAAACTATCTTCTCCCATCAGAAACACTTGCTCTTTCCTACTTTTCCAACCAGAATCATCTATTAATTTCTGTCATTCAGCCCAAATGCAGATGAAGGCCAGTGGCCACAAAGCCTGAAGGCACTGCTCTGGTCTCACACTTAAACCCAACCCTTTCAGCCAGTGTCTGCCTAGAAAGGAAAGACTAATGACCTCTCACGGAGGCACACACACTCCCTTCTCACAGTCCCTCTGGTTCCTGACACCTCACTCCATTTGCCTACACCTCGTCCCATCCCACCTAGAGCCTCGTTCACTTCCTGCAGCAACAGCTCACAGGGGTATGGTGTATGTGTATACAGCTGTCAGCATCACCCCTTCATTTTCCTTTCTTCATTACTTCCTCTCCAGCCCCTCTTGGGATCAACAATGATCCAATGGAATTCTGGACAAATTTACAAACTGAAGATATAAAGGCATATATCCTCTTTATTGTAGTCCAAAAAGTTCACGGAGTTACTTTAGGGACACAGAGGACTTTATGGCACAGATTTAGGTAAAAAGCAAAATGCTCACCAGAAAAATAATGTACTAGCTAGATACAAGGGAGATCTGACCCTGGCAAATGTTTAAACTCTGCAAATACTTGGAGTCATTAGTTATGTACACTTGTTTTTATTCATAATCTGTAATGTTTGGTGATACCAAAAGTAATTCTAATGATGGCTGAATTTAACAAAAAAATTTTAACCTCATCCTAAAACTTCCACTGATCCATCTCACTCAATGGCAATTTTCCATGTTAATAGGAACATAAAAACAAACATGCACACAATTGCACAGTTTTCATAAAGGTCTATTTCATTATTGGTGGGTAGCGCATTTAACAGTTAAATACATTTAAATAATGTATAGGTGACTGCATGACTGCAGCATTGGTAACTAGATAGATAACCAATTCAACTAGAAACCAGCTAACAAGTAACTGTCTAAATATTTAAAATACAGCTCTTGTTTAGATCATCCTGTTTTGATCACCTTCTTGGGGGGGAAAAAGCCTGCTGGTCACACTGGAAATATATTAAGGCCAAATCTTCTGATATCCATTCCCAGAGGTTTCTTTCAGCTGGATTAAGCCTCCAACTCCAGGGCAAGCCCAAGTTTGTGGCCTCCAGCATTAATGCTCTTCCCGTCTACCAGAGCAGACAGTGTAAGCTTGACACCTGTAAACAAAAGCAGGCAACCATGATTTGCCTGAAACACCTCAAGAGTCTGCAGTCTTAATAATCACCCCAGAGCCTGCCTGTCCCTCCCTCAGCGTGTCAGGTGACCTACTAGTGCCAGCCACCAGAGGGCACTTGGGAGTCCCAGAGATACCAGAGAGAACTCAAGTAGTCCCATCCTAGATTAAGGGATCAAGTCACAGAGCATTAAAAATGTTACTGATAAAGTTCAAAGTGCTCTAGAAAATATAGCAACGTTCAAAACACTACCCAGACTATAAGACACTAAAAGACAATCATAATTGGACCAGGACAACTACAATGAGGAGACAAGTGGGGGAAACTGAACAGACTACATATTCGTATTGCTCAACTAATGGTAATTTCCTTAGCTGTGACAGTGCTATAGTTATGAAGAAAAATGTCTTACTCTTGGGACATGTGTGTTAGGTAGATATGTTTACATGTCCGCAAAACATACATTTAAATAACTGAAAAGGGAATATGGAAAAAGGAATTATGCATGCAGACATGGAGAGGGTTTCAAACAAATGTGGAAGATGTTAGTGAATGTGGGGAAGGGTATACAGGTGTTCTTCATACCAGTCTTTTCTTTAGGTTTCAAAAAGGCCGAAACAGAAGTCTGGGGGAATATCCCTATTTGAAGGGGGAGGGAGTTCCAAGTGCTTTAGAACTTGCTATTTAAATGGTGGCAAGAACCAGTGATGCTGGCATCACCTAAGAGCTCGTTAGAAAGACAGAACTCTTCACCCCAGATCTGCTGGATCAGAATGTGCACTTTAGCAAGAATTCCCAGCTGATTCACACACACTGAACTCTGATCAGTACTGCTCCAGAAAATACAGGGCTCAAAATACACATAAAATAAATGAGACTATAGAGACCAAACAATGAAAGCAGTGAACCTTGATTAGAGAAATAAACACTACTACAAGGCATTTCAGGTACAAGTGAGGAAAGTGACGACAGAATGGACAGTAAATAATATGGAGTAAGTTATTAACTTTCTTAGGTGTGATAATGTTATTATGGTTATGCAGGAGATCAGAACGTTCTTATTTCCGCGCAGACACACGCTGAAGCATTTAAGGAAGTATCAGGATAGCTGCAACTTCCAAACAGCCCAGCAAAAGAAAAAAAGAATTTAAAAAATTGTGGCAGAAGGTAAACGTGTTCATTGTACTCTCTGAAAGGTTTACAAAGTAAGAAGCTGACAAATGAAAAATAATTTTTAAAACACCAATCCTACTTATCAAGAATACTCACCAGGCCTCAGAGTCTGAGTGTAGCCCACTCCAATTAAACTAGAGTTGTTGACTTTTGCCTAAAATAAAATGCAATAACAGCTGTAAAAAATTTTTTTGAATGCAGAGTCAAAGCCCCTGCAGGTTTCCCTATTATGCTGTCAGTAGGACACAATGTTCTTGGTAGTATAAAGGTGACAGCCTCTGGGATCAAAACAGATTTGGAAATTATTTGATGCCTTCGCTCTTTTACAATGTGTAACATCGAAACAGTCCAGAGAGAGAAATACGTAACTACAGGCAGAAGTCACATAAACAGCACCTGTGTTCACATGGCAGTAGAGCCAAGTCTTCAGAAGCCACCAATGACCACGTGAGCTATTAGTCTAAGGAAGAAATGCCCCACTAGTGAACACGTTGTGCCCAACAAATTAAGAACCTGAAACAACTGGATACAAGTTTCTCCTATTTTAGAACAGAAATAAACCACAAAACTGATGGGACATTAAGCAATACTTTGGGGGCGATGCTTAATTGGGGGCATAGCAGCACTACTTAGATGGGAAATGCAAGATACACTTCCAAACACATCCTCAGAAGTCACTCAATGAGGGGCGCCTGGGTGGCACAGCAGTTAAGCGTCTGCCTTCGGCTCAGGGCGTGATCCCGGCGTTATGGGATCGAGCCCCACATCAGGCTCCTCTGCTGTGAGCCTGCTTCTTCCTCTCCCACTCCCCCTGCTTGTGTTCCCTCTCTCGCTGGCTGTCTCTATCTCTGTCAAATAAATAAATAAAATCTTTAAAAAAAAAAAAAAAAAGAAGTCACTCAATGGCACACAGATACAAAGTTGCCTTCCCATTTTAGGCTATGAGAGCACTACACTGGCTGGCATGAAATCCGTGCTGCTGCCGTAAACATACACTTGAAGAGAACAGCGATGTAGCTACCAGGGAGTAATGTACTACGTGAATCCTAAGGTTTTCACTGCAACAATGCAATCAGAAACAGAGAAGGGAAAATAAATTAATCACTGCCTTGCCAATGGGAAAAGCATTCCGGATGCCTCTCGTGCTCTCTGATTACAGCTGCTAACATAAAATAAGAATGGGGCTAAAAGCTTAACTGCCCAAATTATCAAAAACATTGTTCTCAGGAATGAATATCACTTTATGTAACAGAAATAACTCTTGTGGAAGGTTTAACTTTTTCATTCCCAGTACATACAGTACAGGCAGTGCCTGACCTGTAAGACTGACACACAAAACAGCTGCAGCTATGCCTGAAACTAGAGCCAGTGCCTCACACTGTCAGACGCTGCGCTCCCTCCTACCCCAAACCCACTATGACTGAAGGAAGAAGTAGCAAAAAAACCCAAGGACAGGAGTAGAGTGTCCATCCACCCCCAACGAACCCAGGATAGGTGGGAGGGAGTCCCTGGGGTGCAGGACTTGTAATGCTAAGGCTGGAATAGTCCCAGGCAAAGCAGGATGAACTAGCTGGTCACCCTAGACAGGAGGGAAATCAAAAGACATGCAAGCCCAATCCTGGCTCTCCCCCATTTCCCCCACTCTCCTTCCCTAGCAGAGATCCAAGTCCTTTTTCTTCCAAGTTCTGGTATCTACACCTGCAAAATGGCATTTGCACCACCAACCTCTAAGATCAAATCTAAAAGATATTTTGTAAACCTTAAAGACAAAGTCAAAGTAACAAAGTATTATTATTCCACATAGAAAGACAAAGTAACAATTAAAATACTATTACTCCTGGCCTAGGGCCTGAAACAATGGCTTCCCTGGGCTTAGACAGGCTTGGAGCTCAGGGTTATTATCTACACTAATTGAGTAGCTTTTGAGGTTAAACAAACTGTTGTGCCCTGGATACCAAACACTACCTCCACAGAAAATGCGTGCAGCCTTACAAATTCTCATCTCCATCTGTGAGTAAACTAGGGAATGGGTGAACCAAAGTTCAAATTTTCAGCACAATTCAATATACCAAAAGATGAATTCCCACAACGAAAGACCCCATTGTAAGCCCACAGTAGTACTCACAGAAATGGAAGCAGTGGGATCCAACTGGTATTTGGCTGCAATGCCAAAGCGAGTGCTGTTGGTACCTGATGTCCAAGCAAGGTTTACTGAAGTGTCAAGATCTTCACATACTTTTTGATAAATTGACCCTCCAAATTCTGTCCCATCATTCCTATAAGATATTTTAAATTTGTAAATCTAGAACAAACAATGTAATGTCTATGGCACTAGGTTGATATTGTAGCATTATAGTTAAATAAAAGGCACTGCTCACATGGGGCCGTAGTATTCCACTGAAAACTTTTAAAAGGTCTTTATATCCCAACCTATGCCCCAAAATAAGAGGTCATATAAATCATGATACATCCATCCAATAGAATTACCATACAGCCACTAACAATCATGTTGTAGAATACATAATGCTATAGTAAAATTATTAAAATGTATTAAGGTAGGAAAGAGTTATAAACCAGCCTGGTATGTATTTTATTCATACACACACACACACACACACACACACACACACGATGAAACTCCCAAACATTAACAACAAAGAGTATATATCTAGGTGGTGGGATCATGAGAAATTTTGGTTTTCTTCTTTGTACTTCTGTTATTTACCAATCCTTTATTTTATAAGGGAAAAAAATTCTTAAGTCATTTTCACATATACATCTAATTTGGGTTAGGTAAAAACACCAGACACTTTAGGCAATCCCACCAACTCAGTACCTCACATATCACAATTAAGTCAAATAAACACACTGGTAATTTGGTAACATCTTAGCCTTTACTAAAAATCTAAAGCACATCAAGCCTCATATAAAACAAACATCTACTCTCTCAGCACCAAAAGTCAGACTAACATTTTTTACTATATACTTTGAGAGGTGCCCAGAAATGCCCAAGGATGATGATCTATTTGTGTTAAGAGAAATCCTTTAGATTGTACCTAGATTCCTAAGAGATGACAGGTGACATCAGTATCATCCCCAGGTCATACATCACAATAATCCCAGAAAAGAAATACTCACACATTAGTGTGTAGTTGGAAGTCCCCAGTCCTGTAGCCCACTGCAAAGTTATTTCTTGTCAGCTTTGATTTGGCACTGTCAAAAGTCATCTGGTACCCGGCAAGCCAGCCCTCGTAACCAAAGACAGCTGAACCATGGATTGCAGGTCCAGCAAAATCAAAGTCAACATCACAACCAAGGTTTATACACTCCCTCTTGTAAGAAGACTTGATTTTACCACTTTTCTTTCTGGAAAAAGAACAAACTGACTTAAAACTGATGCCAGTGGGAAAGATTTACATACATAACTTCTGCACAAAGGGCACAAAACAGATTTATGAACAGCAGTATAACTGGGGGAGTAAAAGCAGTAGCATAATCCTAAAAAGTAAAGAAAACATAGCTCAATGAGCTAAAAAACAAGGGCACGGCGGGGGGGGGGGGGGGGGG
>NW_024426885.1:50541922-50844676 GCF_017311325.1 Ursus maritimus
ACTTTTACCACCACGAGAAGACTGCTTTTGCAGGACTGACAATCAGTCACAAAAGCCTATTAGAGACATGTTAATTACCCAAGTTAGTCCACAATGAAAAAAGACAAATATCTGAAGGGAAGCCAACAATAGCAACCATAGTACTCATGATGCTCCAAAGGCAGAAAGAGAAATTCACCACCACAAGGCAGTTAAGTAAGCTATCAAACAGTAAATGTGCATCTTTCCTAAAGAAACAAGAGAGAAATGCTTTTAAATTTAAAACAGATAAAGGGGCACCTGGCTGGCTCAGTTGGCAGAGCATGTGGCTCTTGATCTCAGGGTCCTGAGTTCAAGCCGCATATTGGGTATAGAGATTACTTAAAGATAAAAATGAAATTTAAAGCAAACAAAAATGTCTGTCCATGCTTACCCCGTGTTTGGTGAAAAGGTGGTATCAAATGTCAGTTTCAAACCTTGACAAATCTATTTTGAAAGAAAAAGAATTTGTTTTCAGCTTTATTTCCTTTCTGAAATACAAAAACAAACTCATACTAGAACACATGTTCAAAAGGTACCTGGTCTTCAATTGCGATTTCTGTTCCCAGGGTGTTATCAGTGTTCCATTTTTCTGTGAAAGTCAGACCATACTCACACCATTTATATTTGGTCTCCAAGGTTCCAGTAACTTTACCAGTGTCCGTATTAGATGAACCAGACGTTGAGAATTCCTAATAAGACAATAAATGACTTCATGAACTTTCTTGTAAGCCTAGAAGAATCACTGCCTAGCTTACACAAAAAACCCACTGAAACAGTAATTTTACTAATCCTTTTTTCTAGTTTCCCAAATACTTCTACACTCTGCTACTGTATGTACAAGAACAAATTAGCCTGTCAGTTACTACTAGCTGCTGCCTTATTTACACATACTTACATTTTCAACCAATCAATGACAAGTTAATCTGTATCTAATTCTCAACAAACTGTTTTAAGGGAACTTCCTTAAAAGGTGATTTTATTTGGAATTCCAGAATCAGGATGGGAGAGGGGAGGAACGAACATTTTAGCACTGTATCCAATCTGCCTGATATTAAATAAAACACTGTTAAAGGTCAGTATTGTTAATCACAGACCCCCATCACTAAAATGAGCACTCATAATAACTGACACACTATTAGGAAATGTTTCCTGAAAATTCTTTTTTTTTTTTTTTTTAGACTTTATTTATTTATCTATCTATCTATCTGAGAGCAAGACAGAGCACGAGTGGGGAGCGGGAAGAGGAAGAGGCAGGCTTCCCTGCCCAGGACCCACTGAGCCACCCAGGCATCCATTTCCTGAAAATTCTTGAAAGGGAAAGCACCCCACTATAGGAGTTCATGTCATGAAAAAATACTTAAAAACTTTGGTAACCCCAATATTCTGTTTTTCTGAGATAAAGAGTCTTCACCAGATTTCATACCTCCCCAACCATCTTTCACATTCTCATTTAAAAAGAAAAAAAGTAGGGAAAGGGAATTATAGGAGATTTACTCTACAGCTGATTTATATGATACATAATGTAAACTATATTCAGTACAACAGATAATATCAGTAGAAAAAAATCTATTTAATACAGGTATCAATTTGAAGTGCATTATATAATCTTATGTTTATAGCAAATACAAGTAACTTGCCAGTCCCTAATTGCACAGCAAGTGAAAAAGGCATAATACGGAGGGCTTACTGAAATTTAAAATCTGCTACAGAACATCTAGAAATCTAATAACCTTTCAGAGCTTGGTAGATAGATAGGCAAACTTCCAAGACAAAAGAGTAAAATACCATTTGAGCATTCTGATTCACAATTTGTCTGCTAATGATGGCTACATACTTTGGCCCACTGACAAGGCAAATCTAAATAGACAGCTGATCCGAACTAATAGAGAAGAGAACTCGACCTCAAATTGTGATGCCTACAAGAGTGAAAAAAATATCAAAAACTGTATTAATAGGAGAAAAGGCCAATCATCGTTCACTTAGAAAATAGAACATTTGAATAACTATTGCTCTGCAGTGAGACAGACTCAATCTCCTGAAATAAGACACTTAAACAGGAATTTCAAGTCAAAGCTTGGCATTCAATGCCCATATTAAAAAGCACCGGATTATGTTAGGAAAAAATGCTGGATATAAAATTAGAGGAGTCCTGGCATCCAGTTCTGGCTGTCATTTGCTAAATGAATAACACTGAAAAAGACGCTTAACTCTTCTGGGTCTGTTTCCTCAAGTGTAATAACAAAATCTACCTCTGGAGGATTAAACTGGACTGGCACTGTGAAAGCTCTGCACATTTTCCTGTGCTCTATACAAAAGAAAAGCATTATTAAAACAATACATATGGAGCATGTTCTTCTAGCAGATACTTGGAATGGGAAATGTGTAGAAGTAGGTATTTTTAATCCTGAATGACAATGATTAATGACTCTTGAGGCCCAACCCCCTACCACCTATAGATTACGAGCCAGCCTATATACACCCAAGGAATCCTCAAGACACAAAATCAAGATCACACAGTGGGACCAGAATTGGGCCAGATGACACCACTGGCCAAGCTTACACCCTTCACTCCATCACCAAATACTCTGGCTTCTACATTCTGGAATGAACTGGACAACTCTGCAGTTTAGGTGAGAAAACAGAACCGGCTGTTAATAGGACTTATTTGGGGCCAGGCACATACTACAAGATCAGTACCACGCTGAGGTATACATTAAACAGAAATCAAAAAAACTATATGGAATCCAGATCATATACATCCTTCATGATCTTAAACCTAATTCCAAAAAACTTTTAACCATGTCCACAAAAAAAAAGTCTTTTCTCTCCAAAAAAGACTTTGATTAACCAAACTAGTACTAGATATGCTTCTCTCAGTGTTCCCCAGTTTAAAATTTATTTTGTATCTCCAACCAGCAGGTAATAAGCTTTTTAAACACAATGATTGAGTCTCCCTTTTTTGGGAAGGCCTTTCGTGTCTCAACTAGTGCAGAGCGAGTGTTTATAAGGGACCTCAAGAGGGTAAGAGTGGGAACACAAAAAACAAACACTAAGTCACTGCTCTGTACCTTGTACAAGTAAGTCGCTCAACCACAGTGAATATACTCAGGCTTCCTTCCAGACCAAAGAAGCCAAACGACAGATATGACCAATATAAAACCCCAGAAATCCAAGTCTGGGCATTAAAAAACTACAACATGAATAATTTTAATAAGTATCAGTTATATGCACTGAGGGAGTTAACAACAAGAACCAAAATATAACCAGCAATATTCAATATTCACACACTATACCCAGTCTCAAAAAATTTTTGAAGAAAAAAATTACACAAAATTAAATTTTATTTTACTTCCTTTGAGTTAGGCAGAATTAAGACATCCAAATATCAAAATATTAACATCTTTAAAAATACTCAAATCAGGACTCTCTAAATTCACATGGAAATCTTCCAGAGAAAGCAGCTAGAATATGCCCTTTCTATAAATGATTAGGACACTCCAATTAAGACTTACTGAGTATTTTTATGCCAAGAACTCACAATGCTTAATAGCATAAAAAGTAACGATTACAAAAGAGTGTAACAGGTTCCCTTATTTCAAGCTTGTAATCTTACAGAGTAAACAATCCAAACAACCAGTCTTTTCTGCGTTCCTTGTGTGTACACAGTAATATGGCAAAAGACCACCTG
Organism: Ursus maritimus; assembly: GCF_017311325.1. Lineage (NCBI taxonomy): Eukaryota > Metazoa > Chordata > Mammalia > Carnivora > Ursidae > Ursus > Ursus maritimus. The sequence continues at coordinate 50,545,632 of NW_024426885.1, forward strand.
AAAATCAGAAATTATATTCAAAGCCCAAGTAAATCAAGTTTCATGCAAATCCCTTAAAATAAAATTAACTTCTGCCTCTTCTTCAAGATAAAATGGGTAGACATTTTTCAGTGGTGACTCTTTTATGGGTTGAAAAATCATATAAAGGCTCATCAGAATTTATGAGATATCTAACACTCACCACACCACTGCATGACTTTGTTTTCACATCCAGTTTCACCAACCCAAAACCTTCAAGTAGAGAGCAAAAAATAACAGAATGATTCCTTTGTATAAAAGACGCATACCAATAGCTGACAACACATTAAAAAAAAACACAAAAAACAGTAAGACTTCATATGTTCAGAGGGGCATAAAAATGTGGATTGATAAACATTTAAATGAAAAAAAATTTAATTATCCTATATAAACTAACATACACAGCATAGAACATCTCTATGCAGCTTTGCCTAGTGTTCTGGTGTTTATCTGGCACAAAAAATTTTGCTTTCAAGCCATTTTAAAAACCTAAATATCAGATCAGAAAATCAACTCAACTTAAATCTCAGAACAGCCAATAGTTTATTATAATACAGCCATTTAAAACAATTATCCCACAAAGGTAACTTCCTTTGGGATTAATAATCTAAATAACTAGGGAAATAACCTAAAGTGGAGGAGGTTTATGTGGAATAAAACCTGCAAGAAGAAAACCCAAATTCATTTAAAAAAAAACTCATAACCCACTAGGAGTCACCACAAAAGCAAAACAGTAATACATAATTCTAATCAACCAAGGCCTAAGCTATATCCAAAGGAAATGAAAGCACAGTTGTTTTTTTCTTACAGGTAAAATCCTTAAAATACAGTTTGAAAAAACTGGAGGAAACTGAGCTAGAGGGAGATGTGGATTATTACAGTACTATTTTATGAGAAATTCTATCTAAAATGTATCTCATAAATGAATACACCAAGATATTTACAATTTGAAAAAAATTATTAATTTCCCCCAAGCAATCCAAACACATTTCATTTTTGATATGAAAGAAAAAAAAAATTCTTACCAAATCCTTTGTTGAAAATATCTCTGGCAGCTTTGCCAAGGTCAGCATACGATGGAGGAATACACATTGCTAGCGAGAAGAAACATTCCAGCGTTAACCTTCCTGTTCTTCCACTTTCTGTCCAGGAACTAGATTATGACCCACTACTATCCTTAAATTCAAGCAGTCCAACTTGTTGAAGACACTTTTGATACTACCAGGAGCTACAGTGAAACTATACTTCAATGATCCGTGAGATATCACCAATAAAGATTTATTTCTAAACCATAGGTGGCTACACAAACTTGGGAGATTCCTTCCAAAACACAAAAAACAGACTTTCTATTCCTAAATTTACCAACAGCCTCTCACTTCTTAGGACCCAACTAGTAAAAAGGATCAAACACATATACATAAATATATCTATATACACATATCACAGATAATATCCAAAATTCACTGTAATGGGCTGATTTAACCAAATGACATAAAAGCAACACCTAAGACAAGGCCCTCTCCCCTAATATCTCTCTTAGTATCCTCAATGAGTTCTTAAACCAACATTCTGGAGTGGAAAGAGAAAGGTAATTAACACTCTGGTCGTTTAAATGCTGGAACTTAGAAAAAACACGATCATCTAGGTTTCACTAGTGTCTACATCAACTAAATATCAAATGGCACTTCGAGCATATTAATATGACACTCAAGTCCTCGGCCAATGCTACTCGGCTTAAGGGCAAGCAATCTGAGGTGGTTACACCAGCTCATTCATTCTACAGAGCACGTCCACGCCCTTAGGAGCACATGTAATGACCTTGCGCTCTCACAAAGGGGGTTACTACTTCCTCTAAAAGAGTGACCCAATCCTCCAAAGGCCGAGGTAACTTTTTGCTTCTGAGTTCGTCAAAGGCACATCCTGGAACTAAAGGTGAATGAGGCCAAAGACCAACTCCCCTGGCCTAGACCCTCCATCCGAAAACCCGCAGTCCAGCCCCTCCTCCGCAGAGGGAGAGGATCAGACCCTAGAGTGGCTACCGAAAGGGGGGAACTTCCAAGTCCCTGGAGAGATTAGGGGAAAGAAGTTGCGGTTTTCTGGTCGACAGTCTTCGACTGTCCAGCCAACCCCGCCCCATCCCGCAAAGATCTCGGCTCTACTTACGCCGCGCGCAGCTCTGTCCGTAGGTCGCCATGGCGAGGCCACAGGAAGAGGTGATCTGCGGGAGGGACAAGAAGTGCGGTCAGCGGGGTTCAGAAGCAGGTCAAGGGGCCAGAAGGGGGTCTCACACACAGACAGGCGAGGAGCCACGGGGCAGCGCGGCCATCTTAGGGAGCCAGGGCCGACCCCGAGTCTGGTTCAGGCGTCCTGCTTGGCCGTCGGGGCCTAGGCAGTCAAGTGATGCGGACGCAGCGTACCTGGTGGTCTCCTGAGAGGGGCCGCTACCGCCGCTGGGCTCGCAGCTGAGGCCGCTGGGCTCGCTCAGGGTCGGGCGGTAGCTACCCCGGCTGGAGGGCGAAGTGAAGGAGACACCGTTCCGCCCGCCGCAACCCTGTCCTCCCCCCGCCAGGACCCCGCCGATGCCCCCGCGGCTGTCCGCCGCGCCGGCCCCCGCAACGCCGCCCGCTGCCCACCCCAACCTGCTCCAGAACGGCCACGAGGACCGAAGGCACCCCCGCCCCCGGGGTGGGCTGCTATTCTTCTTCGGCGGGGGCCGGAAAGGCAGAAGCTGCTGGACCTCGGGTCAGGCAACGACGAGGGCAGCCCCAGAGGCGAGGGGGCGGGGAACGGCGGAGGCAGCGCGGTAGGGACTGCGCGTGCGGGGGATGGGGCGGAGGCCCCGCGCGCGCTCCTCACGGGTGGGGTGGGGCGCCAGGCGCGTGCCCGAGCGGGGCCCGGCGCCACTGGGCGCGGCTGCGCACCACAGGGGTCACGTACAACTCTCCAGCTACCCTTCTCAGCTGTGGCTATCGTGCTCTGCGGAGACAGTCTCCGTACGGGGCATCTGGAAGGAGTCAGCTGAGCGTTACCCGGTGTACACTGAGCACGCGCAGCGTGCGCTTCTGAAAGACTCTCTCTCCAGGCCCAGGGAGAGCGAATGCGGCACGGGGGCGCCACCTCCAGCCCCACGCGCACTCGCTTCCTTCGTCCACCTCCCACCGAGTTGTAATTGCCAGGCTGAGCCGGACTCCGCTGGAGAGGCTTTCCTGGGGCGACTCTCCCAGAGCAAACTTGAGCCTGCCTCGGGGTGCCCCGCCCCTTTTCCTCGCTTCTCGCCTTAGGGTTCCTCTTCTGCCGCCTCCGGGTTTAGAGGATCGTGCCGCTTTGCACACTCGCCCAACCGGAGTTGTCTTGATGAGTCAAGCCTGCTAGAAAATTTAGGAGTCTTGCTGACCAGGCATTAGAATGTTGCACTCGAGTTCCTTGAGTGTGCGCGAAGAGTGAGGAAGCTAAGGGGGCGGGGGGGGGGGAGGACGAGCCGTCTAATGAGAAATAGGATCAACTGAAGCTCTGGAATCAATCTCCAATCTCAGCATTTTATCTTCACAGTATCACAGTTCCCTCATCAATAAAACAACACGTTTAAGTGAGACGAAGTGGTCTTTAATAGCCATTCAGCCACACACAATGAGCAAAACCTACCCCAACCCCCATCTCCTCTGGCTCAGAAATCCACCTCTACTCAAATGCTGCCGAGGTTCCACCTTCCTCCTAAACCAAACGATAGCTATATAGACTTCCACAAGGCGAACCCAGATTAAAGGTGCATCCTGGTGGACTCCCTCCCATGTGCAAGCCCAGCCAGCAATCTTGCCTGGTCATGGTAGGAACTACTCCTGCAAGGGATTAGCAAAGGAAGAGTCTCTGCTCTGGCAACAGAAACACTGATTAATTCCTTCATTCAAGCTCAGACAGGTTGAGCTGAAAGCAGCCCAGCTGCACTAGAACTGGTTGTGTTCTCTTTTGTGAACCTGATGGCAGAGACCAAAGTCTCCTCTGAGATACAGCATAACACACCACCTTCCTGGAAAACCCAGTCTGTGCTCAGTTACCTCCATTACCTGCCTAGCGCTTATTCACACTGTGAACTATCTGTAGCATTTTTAACCCCCAGAGAATTTTACTTTGCCACAAAACACAGATTTGAGGCTTTCGCCTCTAGGAACACAAGGAATGTACACAATACCTAATAACCAGGAGAATGATGGCAATTTATTTCAAAGTTGGATTCAGTAAATATATTCTAGTGCTTTCATTCAAAGCTCTTTTGAGGTGCCTAGGTGGCTCAGTTAAGCAGCCCTTTTGGGGCACCTGGGTGGCCACTTGGTTAAGCGTCAGACTCTTGATTTTGGCTCAGGTCATGATCTCAGGGTGGTGAGATCGAGCCCCACATCAGACTCCGGACTCCGTGTTGGGCATGGAGCCTGCTTAGGATTCTCTCTCGTCCTCTCCCTCTCCCTCACCCTCTGCCCCTGCCCTGCTCGCATGTGCGCTGGCTTGTGCGCACTCTCTCTCTCTCAAAAACAAAAACACAACAACAACAAAACCCCCCAAAACATCAAAGCCCTTCAGAACAACATCAGTAGCAGCCAATACTTACAGAGCAACTAACTACCCTGTGTCACCCATGGGGAAAGCAGAGTTCACTCAACCACACTTGCTTCTCTCAAGGCACTTACGGTCCAGTGTGTGTAGAGGTGTCAAGAACTCTGAAGGGTCCAAGATTTTACCCTTCTTCCAAGTTAATCTAACAAGTTAGTCTGCCATAATTTCATAGGTTCATAAATGCGGGTAGAAGACATGAGACTCGAAGGCCAGAGACAAAGGACTCTATTATTTGTAGCATGGCAGGCAACATAAGGTTCATGTTTGAATTAGTTCGCCTTGCCCTCTCTGTCCACAGGGGTGATTCAGAGCATCCTGTACAGAAGCTGTGCACACTATGTGTGTATGAATGAGACATACTTCTCAGTAAATAAAATCTGTCCTCTGCCCCCAGAGAAAGACATTTCCTCTACCTTCCAAGGCTGTTGGCTATGCAGACATCTTGAAAAGAGAGTTTGGGATAAAAGCAGTCACAAGACACATAGAAACTCCATGGAAAACTGTCCCACAACAAAGGACGGGGATTCAGGAATTGCAAATACAATGCTAAATGCAAGCACAGAGATTTGTGGGCATTGTCAGACTGAGAAGACACTTGCCCTAAAGTCTGAAAGAAGGACTTACAAAATTAAAAAGCCAATAGGTCAAGGGCTGGAAAAGCAAAACTCTAGAAAAAGGCATATGCAAAGCCATACATGGTTCAAGGGGCAAGAATCATTTGGAAACTTCAAGTAATTAAGTAAAGCTGGAAAAACCTGTAGGAAAAGTTGAGAGATTAGTCTAAAGATGTTGGGTGGAGTCAAATTCTGAAGGTCCTAAAAGCAGCAAGTGAAGAGGACTCTAGGATGGCTGGAAACAACATTTCTGACCTGAGCAACTGGAAGTTCAGAGGTTCTACCCAATGTTTTAAGGACTACAGGAAGAGGGACAGGTGTGAGGATGGAGGATGAGGAAGTGAGAGGAAAGAGTATGATTCCATTTCAGATAAGTATGAGGAGCCAGGAGCCACATCTAAATGGAGTTGTGCGGTGGACAATTATAAAGCCTAGGGGAAAGGGTAGGAGACACTGGTATGAAATTTTAAGTTTTAATTATGACTATCCATGGGTGTGATTAAAGTCAATAAAAGATGAGATAGCAGTAAAAATAGTAGAAGCCTTTAGGAGTATTGGTATTCCAGGGGCAAGCCAACTGGCCAGGAGACTAAAAGCAAATTCAGGAGGAAGTACCTTCCTGGAAGCCAAAGGGGGAAAGCGTGAGTGGAAGGTTTTCATATCTTAAAACAACAAACATTTTATTATCTGAAAGTTTCTGTGGATTAAAAATTGGCCTAGCTGGGTGGCTCTAGCTCAGGGCCTCCCACCAAGGTTGCAGTCAAGATAATTAGCTGGGGCGACAGTCATCTGAAGGGTTGGCTGTGCTATAGGATCTGCTTCCAAGATGGCTCCCTCATGTGGCTCTTGGCAAGAGGCCTCAGTTCTTCATCATGTGCATCTCTCCCTATGGCTGCTTGAGTGTCCTCGTGACATGGCAGTTGGTTTCTCCCAGAGCAGGTGATCCGAGAGAGAGAGACCAAAGCCTCAATTTCTTATATGATCCAGCCTCAGAAATCACAATGTCGGGGCACCTGGGTGGCTCATTTGTTAAGCATCTGCCTTCGGCTCAGGTCATGATCCCAGGGTCCTGGGATCGAGCCCCACGTTGGGCTCCCCGCTTCTCTTCTCCCTCTGCCTGCTGCTCCCCCTCCTTGTGCTCTCTCTCTGTCAAATAAAAAAATAAAATCTTAAAAAAAAAAGAAAGAAAGAAATCACACTGTCATTTCTGCCCTATTCTGTTTGTTAGGAGTTATTAAAACCAGACCATGCTCAAGAGGAAAGAAATCAGGCTCCATGTTTTGAAAGGAATGTCAAAGAATTTGTGGATATATTTTAAATTACCACAATCTGGTCACATTATTTGCATTTATCCTACATGGAAAATATATTAACTCCCTCCCAAGACTCCCTCCCCCCCAACCCTCCAGGCTTTATAGCATCAGCAAGAGGCTTCTCAGGTCGATTTCTGGAAGTACAGCAACTCCAGTACAGTTCCTCTTGATCTGAAGACCTGTGAACTAAACAGACAAGCTGTCTGCCCCCGACACATACATACATCCAACACGCATGGCATAGGATAGGCACAGGATAACTGCTAAAGACACCCCTGGGCAAAAGGGGGGAAACAGGACATACACCATCATCCATAGCAGTTCTGAAATCCAGCCAGGCAAATTTTGAAGGTTTCCTTATTAGGACTCAGTCCTCTTGCTGCCTGTGCCAGATGAGGTCACATAGGGCAAGACAGCCCGAGATTCACGTTCCCTCTTTTCCTGCCCCAGGCTCTGTCCCACAATGCAAGGGGTACATCCCAACCCACACGTCCACTCCATCCCCCCTCACATACACATACTCCTTGACCACTGCGTGGGCTTAGGGGTGTGTCACTGGCAGTTCAACCCATGCTCAAGAGAAAGGACTCTGGGAAGGAAATCTATGCAGGCCCCAGAAGCAAGCTCAGAACTGTTTCAGTGGGGAAGACGGATCTTCTATATCGAGCGTTTGGTCCAGGTATGGAGAGGGTGAGCGTGTGGGCATGTTTCTTTGGCCCTGCAGACTCCTCACCCCATTGGAACAGGCACAATCTGAGAAGGGTTTGGGTGGGGCCCTCTTAAGTATGAGGCCCAGGGTGGGAGGGCCCCCTTGCCCAGGTCTAAGGACAGTGCTGGGGCTAAGGACTAGGAATCTTCATGTGATTGAAACAAACACATATTGAGATGAGAGAGAGAGGACTGTAAGCTGTGGTTATAGTTAGAATGTGGGACATTGAGACGCGAGGTATAGCAGTTGAGCATTCTGGGCGGTGAGTATCCATGGAAGGGTGGAGTGGAAGTGAAGTTCACTGGAGTTGAGGAAGTCAAAGATGACAGGTGAGGCTAGGTTGTTGGAGCTAACTGCCCCGCACATATTCAATACACAATGGTGGGATAGGCACAAGTTACTGGCAGGGATACTGAAGTCACCAGGACATTGCTACGATAAGAGGTAGAGAGGAAAACTGGGAGTCAGGTGCCAAAGTCCTCAGGGAATACGGGGGAGTAACCAGGAAGCTGGTCATAAAGGATAACAAGTAGAGGATGGTAGAACTGATGATGGAAGTAATTTTATAGGAGGGTGATTTTATAGGAGGGTGGAGGAGTAAGAAAAGTGATCACCTTCCCATCCCCAGGTCCAGCCCTTGAGTGCAAAAGGGCATGGGAGAATGAGCAGGCTTCCCTCTGGGAAGACGGAACATCTGTGGGTAAAGGTCCTTGTTTGCTAAGGTGAGAAGAGTGAAAGAGCATTCAGCGGTGAAGCTGAAGACTTAGGGTAGTTTATTTACATTAGAACAAGATTCTAGAGGGCATCAAGGGAGAGGGTGGCAGGAAGGGCAGCAGTGAGAGGACAAAACAGAAAGAAGGACATGCAGATAGGACTGGGGTGAAAACTAAGGAGGGTACAAGTGAATAGAGGGACTTAAAATATTTGGGGGAATTAAGATCCATGGCTGGAGGTGAGGGGCATCCTAGGATTAACTGGGCTCAAAAGTAGAGCCAGCACCTGTGAAAAATCCCTGAAATTGTGCATAAAGGACAGTGGGCCTGGTTTTGTGCACACAACTTTGGGCTATCATTCTCAGGTACACCAAAGCATGAAAATCACTGATCTGAACTGCCTATCAAAGCTGAGCAGTGACTAGGGGAAAGGAGAAGGATTCTACAGCTCTCCGGATCACATGCAGTGTGGTCTCGATTGCGATTTCGTATTTAATATAAGATGGGATGATTAAAGAAAATAGTGGAGCTACAGCTTAATAATCAGAACACAAAGTAAGTGCAAGTTTCATAAGGTTCCTCCCAGTTACTATTCTGGTGGAATGATCCTGGTTTGATGCAGAGAGTGAGATAAAAGAACTTTGCTATGTATCATGCAGTCAGCAACCCGTGCTCTTGCTCAGAGCTCCAACTAGAACACTGGCGAAACATTGTTTGTTCCTTGGAAAAGTTCACACCTTCCTTATGGAAAAGCTTCGCCCAAAGTGACAGGGAAAATGAAAAGAGGCTTCTGCCCAAGAAATGTCAGTGACTCCCTTTGCCCGTGGCATCAGGTCCCTGGTTTAAGGAATAGGACCATGACTCTACTCTGCCTTCCATCACAGTCATGTTACCTACCTGCCACCGGCGCTAATTCAGGTCACAGACTATTCCCAAACCACAGTGTTTTCAGTCTCACTCCCTTTGCTTACGCTGCTCATCCCACCTAGAATCTTCCCCATCCCCACCATTTTGAGTTAAACCCTCCGTGTCCCTTTAAGCCTGAATCCAATGTTCTCCCACCGCAGTGTTTTCTGACTTACCAGCTTTTACTTTCTCTGAATTTCTATGGCGTTTGTTACTTTATGGCATTTATTACATAGTTTCCCAATATTCTATTATGAAAATTTTCAAACATACAGAAAAGTTGAAAGGATTGCATAATGGGTGCCATATATCTACTATCCAGAGTCTACAACTGCCATTTTGTTTTTATGCCATATCCATCCATCTATTCATCAATCCATCTTACCTTTTTGATGCGTTTCAAAGTTAGTTGCAGACATTAATACACTTTACCTGTAAATATTTCATTATGCATATCATTAACTAGAGTTTAATATTTGGTTTTTTAAAAGATTTATTTATTTATTTGAGAGAGAGAGAGAATGAGTGGGGGAAGGGCAGTGGGAGAGGGAGAGGGAGAGAGAAAAATCTCAAGCAGACTCCCCACTAAGTGTGGAGTCCGACTCAAGGCTCAATCTCACGACCCTGAAATCATGACATGAGCCGAGATCATGACCTGAGCCAAAATCAAGATACGGACGCTTAACTGACTGAGCCACCCAGGTGCCCCTACATATTTTTTTTTTAAGTAAAATTTACTTACATATCATGTCAAGTTTTTTTAAAAAGTACTCTGCCGTCTGCCTTCCCTCTGAACCTCTTTAATGGTGAGAACTATTTCTTACTCAACTCTATCCCCGCCCACCCAGTATCTAATAATGATGACACTAGTAATCAAAATAATCATGGCTAACACGCATCAGGAACTTTCTCTGTGCCAGGCACTGTTCTAAACACTCCATATGCTTTTTAAAATTCTTTTAACAACCCCATGAAACACGTAGTATAAGGAGATCTGTTGTAGATAAGAAACATAAATGTACAGAGGTTAGGTAACTGGTCCAGGATGCATAGCTAGTTATTTCAGTGAGTGGAGACAGAATTTAAACCCAGCTCCATCTAAGTCCAGGGCATACGCTCTTAACCACCATTCACATTGCCACTCTATGGTCAAAACCTTACCCGTTGAGGGAAATTAATCGTATTTATGGAACATTCAAAAAGTCCACTGCTTTGGACCATCCTTGTCACGGTGCATTGACAGAGATAGTTGGCTTCAGAAATTTTCCCTGGTAAATTTATAGTAGGGGCACGAACCTCCACAATGAAGAGAGAAGAAAGCTGGCTTCTCCAAAGACTTGTCACTGGGTCACTGCTGAGACTGTCTCGTGACTCAGATCCCACGGCGGCCTGCATCTACCGTGTGGCTGCCCTGTATCTTTTGGACCGGTGTGGGAGGCAGTGGAAGGAGGGTGAGGGAGAGTCCTGAAGCCAGGGAAAGTCACGAGGACAGTTTGGCTGGCAGCCTCCTGGACACTCAGAACAGAGCGAAGCTGATGAGGAAGCCAGAGGCACAATAGGCCATTATTTCTGGCTGTAGGAGGTCAGTCAGTTTGCTACTGGGTGACCCACCATCCTCCCACCAGTTGAGTTCTCCTAGACCGGTTGGAATTAAAGCAATTATATTTCAAGTGATTCACAGGCTATGTCTGGAGACTGGGGGAAATCCTGAGGGTCATGATGGCTGTAAATAATCAGGGATCAACTTTGAGGACCACCCTCTTGCTCCGATCCTCACCACACAGCACCTCCAGAGAACACAACTGAGAGCATGACTGCCCTCTTCAGAGCCCCTCCATAAAGCTACCAGTGCACCAGGTTAAACAGGCTAACGCCTTCCACAATATGGCCTAACCTAACTTTCTAAGCAAGCACAGAGTTTTGTTGGCCACTATTTACACAGTGCAGTAATAGAATTTACATATATATAGAAAGAACTCTGTAATCAAATGGATTTGGGAGCTGTTGGATTAGTGACCCCATTCTTTAAGTGGAACTTCTCAGAACCTTGAAGTAATGTGCACCATGAGTCTCTGAAAGGAGAATGCAATATGTTCCCGGTTTAGCTCTTTCAAGAAGTATCACAAGAGACCAGTGTTCTATAGAAAGTGTGCTGTCTCGAATGTCATTCTCAACATAGCTATCCCCGAACTTTACCCAGTTCTCTTCAGCGGCCGCGGTGAAAACGTACAGTGCAGTCTGCCGCAGTGCCCAGCACAGACTCCCGGCTCCCGCTGCGGCCCTGGTGGATCCAGCGCGGTTACGCAGTCACGCAGTCATCCCTGGCTTGAGACCGAGCTTAACGATGAGCAGGGGTCCTCATCCAGATCCCTCCGCACAACGTGGGACTCCTCTGATAGGTGACTTTCGCTTAAGGATGTCCCTTTGGTCTGGCTGAAACTTTCCCAGAACTGTGTTGCCATCCGAGACTTCCTACCCAATCCTTTTTTTTTTTTTTTTTTTTTTATGACAGAGATAGAGACAGCCAGCGAGAGAGGGAACACAAGCAGGGGGAGTGGGAGAGGAAGAAGCAGATTCATAGCAGAAGAGCCTGACGTGGGGCTCGATCCCATAACCCCAGGATCACGCCCTGAGCCGAAGGCAGACGCTTAACCGCTGTGCCACCCAGGCGCCCCTTCCTACCCAATCTTCTTTCCTGTGTTGAACTCTGAAGCTTCTCCAGCTTTTTCCCCTGTCTGTCACAGGCGTGTCCCTCAGTAAATCTCCTGCACATTTAATTCTACCTCAGCAGCCGCTGCTCAGGAGATGTAAACAAGCACACCTATCTCGAACGTGTTTCTAAAGCCTTCCCAGATTCAGCTGGCATCTGCCTTTACGATCTGCACGGGGACAGTAGTGCAGCTCCTGGAAGACGCAGGTTTGAGTACCAACTTTGCACTTACTAGCAGCATAACCTTAAGGAAATTCCTCCACAAGCTGTAAATGGGGGACGATACCACTATCTTACAAGGTTTGCAAGGATTAAATGAAACGTTACCATTTAAAGCACCAGACATATAGCGGGTGCTCAAAAATAGAACAATGATCGTTTATAGTCATTTGTGTTTTTTCTACTTTCCCCTATCAAATTATAAGGACTTGAGGGTGGGCAGTGTGATTTTCATCTTTAACTCCCCCGAAGGGCCTGAGACATAGGTGTTATTCACATGGATCAACAAACAGCTGTTAAACGAAGTGGGAAGAAATGCAGAAGGAAAGGGGTATCTCAGAGAAGAGGGGCAGAAGAGCCGATCAGGAGAGTCAGCCAATGGTATAGGAATGCAAATAATCAAAATATATAATACACGTATAAAATAGAAAATGTTTACACATACATGTATAGCATATATATTTCATATATATGTTTTAACGTATATTTACATTTAAATATATGAAAGAACCATTATTTCAGAAATAACTGCTCAGAAGAGGGCCAGGAAGACTAAAGTTGTGCTTCCAGACCCCTTTGCAGAGGTTTGCACTCTAAGCCCTGTGAACACAATCTGGAAGGAGAGTTTAGCAGTGAAATCCTCATACCTAAGCTCAGTGCAACGAGGAAAACCCGGCNNGGAATGCAAAGCAAGGAAATTGCAAAGATGGATGAGAAACAGTGTGTCAATGAAGAGACACAAATCGAATATACAGAACCAGGGGTTTCCATCCAAGTTCAGAGTATTGCCTTCCTGTTCAGGGTATCAGGCCATCCTGATTTTGGCCTGGCTCAGGGGGGGAAACCACAGTAGTGGTAGCCCCCAGAATAATCTTCTGTGGGTCTTTGCAGGAGGAAACTACTGGAATTCCTAGATCTTATGTCTATATGCCCAGCTATGGCTCCACCTCTGGGGAAGCTCAGGAAAGGACATCATCTGTCTCGGGAGCCCAACATTGCTCTCTGATGGGAGGGGAGGCTTTCATACTCACCTCAGCTTTTCCCAAAGCCTCACTAATTCCTTGAAACACCAGCTCCAGGAAATTTTTAGTAGAGTACAAAAATCATAGCTGGAAGAAATGCTTAAGGCCCTGTTTGTGGAGAACAGCCCTGCATTAATGGCCTCTTTGCTTTCCCAATAGACGTGTGTTTATGCATAGCAAGATTCCCTCCCCAGGTAACACCCTTCTGTTCTAACAGCATGACCTTCCATGACTGGCCTTATGCTTCCTTTATTTAAATCCCTTATGCCACAGGAAAGCTCTATGGGTATATGTGTATAGAAGTTGGATTTTTTTTTTTTTTTTTTTTTTTTTTGGAGGACAAGGAGGAGGGGCAGGGGCAAGTTGGGAGCGGTTGCCTGCTGAAAGTCAGGGCTGTTGCTACAGGTCCCCTACAAGTAGTAAGTCACCAAGCTCACTAAGGTTCAAATCTAGAGGCCAAAGTGTATTAGGGACATCTCCTTTATCTCCTTCAGAACAGCATCAGTTTTCTCTGTTTCCAGCAATTTTATGAGACAAGCTACAAAGACACACCACTTGAATGAATCACTCTGCTCTCAATCTGTAATGCCAAGACTTCAAACATAGTTAATTCAGATTAACTAGGTCCCGCTGACAAGAATTGGCTTGACTGAATCATAAAGCATTTTAAAAGAAATTCAGTTTTATTGCCTTCAGGAATCTAGTGGAACTATGCTAATAAATTGCTCCTCAGTATAGATCTTAAGGGAAGTCTGTTTTAATGAACAGACGAGAATATCTTCTAATTCAGTCCATCAATTGTTTATATAGAAAGGGTTCCTTGGCAAGTGTATAATGGTTACCTGAAATGCTTGGTCTTGTTTATATCACGTATTTAAGTTGAACAAACTGTTGATAAGGGGTATAAAATAAAAGATCCAATTTATTATTCCTTCAAAATTAGCAAAGTCCCAATTAATGCCACAATGGCTCTGTTAGCCATGAAATCAAGCGAGTGCATTCATCACTGAGAAGGAACACTCAGCTTTTGCGTAAGCTATTCTTCCAGCTCCGGGGACATCCCTGTCCTTTCAGATTTTGTGACACACATTCCTTCCTCTCACACTTCCTTCTGTAAGTGTTTATTAAGCAACTAGTGTGTGTCAGACATTGTAGTAGAGACTAATCTCAAGTCTAGAAAGGGAGACAAACATGAACAAATATTGTAAAGTGCCGTAGGCACAAGGATTGTGATATCAACAGAGGACCATGGATTATGAAGGAGTCAGTTCACCCTGAGAGCATCAGGAAGGCCTCAGATTTAAGCAGATTCTTCAAAATGGAGGACATGTTTATGCGGCCAGCTAGGAGGGAAAGGGCCGCATGCAAGGAAAGATGCCTATGCATGATAGAGCATGGCATGTTGAACAAACTGCAAATAATACGGCAAGAAAGGTACAACAGATGGGATGTCAGCGGAGGAAATAGTAGGAAGAGGGGTTACTCAACAAGGTCAGGCTGGAGAGGTCAGCGGAGGCCAGATCAAGGGAAGTATGGACTGGCTGTCCTCCGTACTAGGCCCACATCACATCTGGAGTATATTTAGGATGATGGTGACAAATTAAGGGGCAACAATGAAGTGAGAGGTTAAATTTGATCCCTATACTCCATCTTGGCCACAGGCAAAAGTCTAAATTTGTGATTTCTTAATAGAAAATTTTTGAAAGCATATGTGTTGGTCTATTTAATTCCAGGCCAAGTCAACTGAAAATGCATCAGTGACTCACCCATGAGATTGCATTTAAGATATACAGCCTCAGAGCTGAGACCAGCCTTGTGAGAGCAGACTTCAGGACAATATGGGACTGGATATTGGCCAAGAAGCCTGGAAAAACACATTCTGACCTCTTAAAGAAAGCCAGGCCTTTCAAAATATAGAAGACCAGTGGGAAGGGGGATTAGAAGGAAAATGTTAGGTCTATCAGTTATCTATTGCAACCTAACAAATACACTAAAACTTAGTGGCTTAAAATAATTTATGTCCAGGATTCTGCACATCAACTAGATAGTTCTCCTGAGCTCTATCGGGCTTACTCATGCAGCTGTCTCCGCTGATGGGTCAGCTAGAGGCTGGGCTCAGCTGGGATAGTTTGGTCTGCTGCGCCTCTCTCTCTCCTTACAGATCTTTTTTTTTTTTTTTTTTTAAGATTTTATTTATTTATTTGACAGAGAGAGAGAGACAGCCAGCGAGAGAGGGAACACAACCAGGGGGAGTGGGAGAGGAAGAAGCAGGCTCCTAGCACAGGAGCCCGATGTGGGCCTCGATCCCAGAACTCCGGGATCACGCCCTGAGCCGAAGGCAGAAGCTTAACGACTGCGCCACCCAGGCGCCCCTCCTTACAGATCTTTCATTCCAGGTTCCTTTATGGCATGGCTATGTCAGGCCGGCATCCCAAGAGGGTGAAAGTGGTAGCCTCATGAGTTACATATCAACACTTCCACCACATTTTATTAGTCACAAAGACAGCTTCTGTAGAGGGGTGGGGAAATAGACTTTGTCTCTTGTTGGAGGGAGCCGTAAAGTCATATTACAGAAGAGTGTGAGTCTACCACAGAGGGCTTGATCCCTACTGCTAAAACACCTGTATGATGTGGGGGAGTGCCAAAGGGCTGCCAAGCAAAGAGAGCCTGACCACACTGGAAAAGCTGAGTGGCAGAGGGGCCAAACTTTGACCAAAGCCTTCAATGAGTAACACTTAGAGGGTCATCTAGCAGAAAAGGCTAATCGGGGCAAACATAAAGGTCAGCAAAAGAGCCCTATGTCAAAAGAGGGCATACTGCTTGGTGTTGCAACTTAACTAAACAAAAAATGAATGGGGGGCGCTTGGGTGGCTCAGTCGGTTAAGTGTCTGCCTTCGGCTCAGGTCATGATCCCAGGGGTCCTGGGATGGGGAGTCGCCTTCTCCCTCTTCCTCTGCCACTCCCCCCTGCTCGTGCTCTCTCTCTCTCTGTTAAATAAATAAAATCTTTAAAAAACGAAAAAACCCCAAACTGATGGTTGCCAGAGGGGAGTGGGGGGGATGGGAAAAATGGATGAAGGGGAGTGGGAGGTATAGGCTTCCAGTTATGGAATGCATAAGTCACAGACATGAAAGGCACAGCACAGGGAATATAGTCAGTGGTACTGTAATAGAGGTGTGTGGTGACAGATGGCAGCCACACTGGTGGTGAGCACAGCATAACATACAGAATTGTGGAATCAGTATGTTCTACTCTGAAACATTATGTCACATTATGTGTCAACTATACTTCAATAAAACAAACAACCAAACCCCCCCCCCCCCCAATAACAGCCCTCCTCAATCTGTAGGCCAAGCACAACTAATTCGACTCTTAAACAGCTTTGGTAAGGTAATAGTCAGAGAGTGGATATCACTTTTCAGTTTCAAAGTACTTTCACACTATGAGCTCAACAGATCCTTATCATGTGATAATGATACCCTATACTTCTGATGTTCCAGATACTATTTTATATCCTTTGCATGTATTAACTCATTAATCCTCATAATAGCCCTATGAACTTAAGTATGATTAGCAACTCAAAACTGAGAGACAAAAAGCCTATACAGCTAGTAAGTAGAGGGGTCGAGATTTAAGTCTGGTCACCTGGCTTCAGAGTCTATGCCCTTAAACCACGATACTATACTGCCTTCCAAATATTATCATCCTATCACATCAAATAAGGAAACTGAGGCAGTGATTTGGTGACTTGCACAAACTCAGGCACAGTACCATTGTATCACATGTAGGAGACGGAAGCCAGGCTTTCCCCATCAGCCAAGCCCTATTACAGTGTAACAGTTGAGGTTATCAGCCATTTCTATTTGAAATGGTTTTCCTAACAGGAAGGATTATATGGGGGGAGAGAGGTGGAGCCCAGAGCGGGAGGCCAAAGGCAGTACAAATTTTTAATCTATTCCAAAACATGCTATACTACAGCTAGGGAAATGAAAACATAATGCATTTTAGACATGCTATTTTCCTTGAGAAGACAACGGCTACCTTTAAGTTTTGAAGCAAAGGAAGGATGAAGCTGTGAAAATGGGAGCTACTTAGTGAATAGACCCTAGAAGCTAGTCCCCAGGAAAAGGAGCTTGACAAAGGGAAGGCCGAGGAAGGTCATGCTCCCAGTGCCAATGTATGAAGGCACCAGGCAGTGTACAGGGAGAGACAACCAACGAATTACATTGCTCCCCGATGCCCTTTATCCCCATTCAACTACTACGCAAGAAATGGCAAACTTCCTCTAGCCTGCTGCCAAGGTTAGAAGCCCAATCTGTTGCTTTCCTTTTGGAGCCCTCCATGAGCATGCAGTTACCAATTCCCATGACCTATCAAATGGGCTGAGGTCTACCTTCACCTCTGCCAAGCCCTGGTCCAGCCCAAGGCTTAACCCAAGAGTCCCCTTGGATGCTGCAACTCAGATACCTGACCCACACAGGAACTCCTGGCTTAGAGTGGCAGGACTGTGCTAACGGCTAGACTCTTCCCACTCCTGGCTAGAGCCTAACCTCCCCACTGTAGGAAGGTAGGGTTCTACTCTTTAGCTCTGGCCAATGAGAACTATTTCGAGGCTAGGTCTCTCTCATCTCAGGGCCAACACCCTCACCATTATTTCAGATGTCTTTCCCCTAAGCGTCCTCAGTAGTCACGTAGAATTCAGAATACTGTCAATTGCTTTGTGACTTGGTGTGTTAACTGCTCCTGAATATCATGACAGAATGGGGTCAGCAGATCTAGTTCTGGCCACGAGAGAAACAAGAATTCAAGATGGAATGGGGGAAGGATAAAATGTCACTATTCATTGGTGGATGAGATTGTCTATGACTATGTGCAAAATCCTAAGAAATCTACAAAAGAACTTCTAGAACTAATACAGTACATGAATTTGGCTGTGTCACAGGATAAAAGGCCAACATCCGGAGCCAATTGTGTTTCTGTACACTTCCAAAACTGGAAACCAAAATTAAAAGATGGAATGAGAGAACAAAAAAGCTAAGCGTGATGCTTATGGCAACTACTTGTATAGAGCCTCAGGGGACAGAGTACTTTCACAACCTAGAGGAGGGAGGAAGGAACTCAAGCCAGAACTCTTGCATTCTCACTCCACCCCCTTCTGAAATGCCCTTAGGGGAGGGCGCCTCAGACTGTTGAAAGGCTCTTCAGGGGATTCTTATCACCGCCAGAAAGAGAAATAAACTCACCGGGAGTATCAGCATCTAACGTCTGCACCTGCATCTAACCTGGGAACCTGTTAGAAACAGGAAGGGGGAGGGAAAGCCAGGGGATGGTGATGCAATTTCTATACTTCATTCTGTGCCTGAGACCAAAGCATCCAGGCTGCTGAGGTTTATAGCACCCTCTGCTGGTGCCTGTCTGCAAAGGCCAAA
The DNA here is from genome assembly GCF_017311325.1 of Ursus maritimus. Taxonomy (NCBI): domain Eukaryota; kingdom Metazoa; phylum Chordata; class Mammalia; order Carnivora; family Ursidae; genus Ursus; species Ursus maritimus. The sequence goes on from NW_024426885.1 coordinate 50,563,890, forward strand.
CTCTGAACCAAAAACAAGGCTCTCATAACTAATTTGCCCGCCTGTGAATTTTTTATTCAAGTGAAGGAATGTTAAGAAAAATCCTGTTTCCTATTACATCCACTGACGCCTCATTATACCATAGAATTTCTGAGATCATGGTGTATTTTCCTTTGGTTCTGCTGTGGCTTTCACTGCCTTGTGCTTCCTTCCTTCTTTCGGACTTCTAATAAAGGACCCAGAAGAGTTTGATGAAATGTTCACAGACAACGGTCTGCAAGAGGCCAGGCAAGTCACCCGCATAGGAGGTCTTCTCTGCCTTAGCCTAAGGGCAGTGTCACTCTGGCTACAACGGAGTTGTGAGTCACTCGTACACCAACCCAAATTTCTCAATGGCTTCCTCTAACTTGAAACAAAATCTATCTGGTCTTCACCAGGACCTTCAAGGCTTGCATGACTGGAGCCCTGGCTACTTCTTTCTAAGTTCACTTCCAATCATTCTTTCCCTTCCTCACTCTTAAGCTAAGTTGGCCTCTTAATTGTTTGGAGAACATACCAAGCCTATTCTAGAGGTCAGTGCACTCCCTTTGCCCTCAGTCCCTAGATATCCACATGGTTCCTCCCCCATTTCATTCAGGCCTCTGCTCAAATGTCACCTCTGCAGAAGGCCTTTCAGTGCTGTCAGATGGCAAGTGCTCCCATTCTCTCTCTATCCTTTTATGTTTTCTTTCTTTTTAAAAATATTTTATTTATTTGACAGAGAGAGAGTGTGAGCACAAAGCAGGAGGAGTGGCAGGCACAAGGAGAGGGAGAAGCAGGCTCCCCACTGAGCAGGGAGCCTGATGTGGGGCTCGATCTCAGCACCCTGGAATCATAACCTGAACCAAAGGCAGATGCTTTAACTGAATGAGCCACCTAGGCGCCCCTCCTTTTACCTGTTTTATTGTGTGTGTGTGTGTGTGTGTGTGTGTGTATCCACTTTTGGCTACCAAAAGTTCAATTCCCACCAAGCAAAGATCATGGCGGGGGGGGGGGGGGGGCATTAGTCAAAGTTTTTTAAAATTCACTTAGCAAGAGAGACAAAACACTACTGAAAAGTATAGGAAAACTCAGTAAGAGGGTGTTAGGAGGGGCTTACACAGGATTTGGGCTTGAGTTAGGAGATGCTACGGAGGGTTCAAGGAAACACGGAGGTGGGATGCTATTGTGGGTTGAGTGTTTTTAGAAAGCTGGGACAATTCAGTATCTTAGTTACTTACATTAATAGGGAGGGGGTATCTGGTTATTTTTGTGTTGCATATGTCTATCCAGGCCTGTTTATGAGTGAAGATGGTCCATCACAATCATGCAGAGCCCTCATCTGCTGTGATATTCTGTAACACTGTCCGTGTTCGGGGACACCACTGCCAGTTACTACTTGACACCTGTCACATGCTTCTTTCTTTCTCATATGTTATTATTATTTTTTAAGATTTTTATTTATTTATTTGACAGAGAGAGAGACAGCCAGTGAGAGAGGGAACACAAGCAGGGAGAGTGGAAGAGGATGAAGCAGGCTCCTAGAGGAGCAGGGAGCCCGATGCGGGGCTCGATGCCAGGACTTGGGGATCACGTCCTGAGCCGAAGGCAGACGCTTAAAGACTGAGCCACCCAGGCGCCCCTCTTTCTCATATGTTATTGTTTAGAAAGTAAGCTTCCTGAGGGCAAGGACTTTGTTTCATTTACCACTGAAGCACCAGTCCTTAAATAGTGCCTGGCATATGGTAGGTGCACAATAAATGATAAATATTCATTTAAAACATCTTCCATACTTCAGGTCCTACATATCTAAAATGGTACCCTCTATCTGGGACAGGGTAAATTCAGATCCTTGGAATGGCTCATAGGTCGTGGCAGAGCAAATAGTAGCTGCTGGTGGGCAGGCAGGTATTAACATTTACCTTTATAGAACTTTAAAATGGAAAGCAACTGAGTCGTCCAGACTCTCCCTTAGACTAGACAGGACTTAGCTTCCTTCGGGTGCTTGGGAAAACAATTATCACCCCCCCTCCCCTATGCAATGACAAGAGATGGACAAGGTAAAGACTATGCTATAAATAAAACGGGAGAAACCCTTCTAAATCTGTTAAATCATCTTCCTTTTCCCTTTCGATATTTTATAGTCATATGGGCTTTTAACAAAATATATGACACAGTCTGCAATGCAGTTAGTCCTCCAGAAAGATGTGCACCCCAATAAAGCTGTCACGTTCCCTTACTATATTACTATTTAAAAATACCTCTGCAGCTTATGTAGAAAGGAAATTAAGGTATCATTTTTAAACCTATCAGATTGGCAAAAATGATAAAGTTCAGTAATACATTATTTTGGCAATGGTGTGGATTAACTGGCAAAGTCATACATTGCTAGTGGAAGAATAAATTGGTACAACTTCTATTAAGGTCAATCTGACAATATCTAACAAAATTTAAAATGTACAAATGCTTGGACCCAACAACTTCACTTTCAGCAATTTATTCTACAGATGAACTCGCACACATGCAAAGTAATATTTATTGCAGCATTGTTTGTTTTTTGATTTTTTATTTTATTTATTTGACAGAGAGAGAGACAACCAGCGAGAGAGGGAACACAAGCAGGGGGAGTGGGAGAGGAAGAAGCAGGCTTCCAGCGGAGGAGCCTGATGTGGGGCTCGATCCCAGAACGCCGGGATCACGCCCTGAGCCAAAGGCAGACACTTAACGACTGCGTCACCCAGGCGCCCCTGCAGCATTGTTTGAATAGTAAACAATCTAGAAGTCCATCTTTCAGGAAATGAGTAATATATTATGAATGACATCTATACAATGGAATATCATGTTGCCATTAACAAGAATGAAGCAGATTGCATTCTTTATGTACTTATGTGGAAAGAACACTAATATATCACGTGGGGAAGAGAAAAGCAGTTCTTGACATTGGGGAGCTGGCCCGGTACCATAAGCTAGAACTTGGATATTGCTAGAAGCTGGCCTGGCACCCACAGCTAGGACTATTGTTTTCTTGTTGAGCATAAAAAATTTCATGGAACACCAACATATGACAAGGAGACCTGTGACCACGATAGAGTAAGATAAAGCAAGGCTATCAATAATCATGTCTGAACACAGATAAAAACATGAACATTATTGAAACCACAAAAACGACCAAATATTCCTCTATCCTAATATGAGTGATTTTTATTTCTTTACCAACTATAACATTTGCTTCAATTCATTCTTCCTGCCTTAAGATTTATAAAGATACCCAATCATAGAATTGCCCCAGCATCCTGAAAGCATCCAATCCAGAGCAAATCCACGCTTTCTTAAATCTTTCCTCCCAAACCACCGAATCCAAACCCACATTCTTTAAGTCCTTTCCCAACACCCTCCCGCTGAGATGCCCTACAATTCACAATGGTGTGCATTCTCCCTCACTGCATTGAACAATAAATCTAACTTATTCAATTAAGGTGTGTCCTTGGAGGGGAAGGCATTGGCATATGTTACGTGAAATAAATAAGGCACAAAACCATGTATATATGCGCATATAGGTATATATGCTACAGTTTGTTTAAATGATATAAATAGAAAAAATATGTATTTGTTTGAATACGCATGGAATGCCTCTGGAAAAACATACTAGTTAAAAGTGATTGCCTCTTGGGGCGCCTGGGTGGCACAGCGGTTGGGCGTCTGCCTTCGGCTCAGGGCGTGATCCCGGCGTTATGGGATCGAGCCCCGCATCAGGCTCCTCCCCTAAGAGCCTGCTTCTTCCTCTCCCACTCCCCCTGCTTGTGTTCCCTCTCTCGCTGGCTGTCTCTGTCAAATAAATAAATAGTCTTAAAAAAAAAATAAAAGTGATTGCCTCTTGGAAGGAGAACTAAACGCTGGGGCACAGGGGTGGGAAGAAAAGATTTCAGTTTATATAGTTTGTTACCATGCTCATTAATTACTCACAATTAATAACTTTTTAAAAAGATACTAAGAATCTTGGTGCCTGGGTGGCTCAGTTGGTTGAGCATCCAGCTCTTGGTTTTGGCTCAGGTCATGATCTCAGGGTCATGGGACTGAGCCCTCCGTCAGGCTCTTGGCTCAGTGTGGAGTCTGCTTCTGTTGCTTGGCCCTTCCCTTTCACCACCTGCATGCGTGCGAGCGCGCTCTCTCTCTCAAATGAGTAAATAAATCTTAAAAAAAAAAAAAAGATAGTAAGAATCACAGGTACCCCTATGAACAACAGTGACAAATCATAACCTTGCCTGGACAGTTAGGCTTATCAAACTTCTGCAGATGTGATTTCCACCAGGTTGGAGTCCCTCAAATCACATCACTACTGCCAACTGCTCTCCAGCTAGGCCTAGAAAATCAGTCTTTGTGGAAAAAGAGGATCAAATTTCAGGTACAGTGACATCTTATTGATGAAGGCTGCTAATCTGATCAGTCTGTACTGAAAAGCCATTAGGGGGTGTCTGGGTGGTTCAGTTGATTGGGCATCTGCCTTCGGCTCAGGTCATGGTCCCAGGGTCCTGGGATGGAGCCCCGAGTCTAGGCTCCTTGCTCGGTGGGGAGCCTGCTTCTCTCTCTCCCTCTGCCTGCTGCTCCCCCAGCTTGTGCTCTCTCAAATAAATTATTAAAAAAAAAAAAGGGAAAAAAGAAAAACCATTAGGTACACGTGTTTTCTTTAGAGTAGGAACCAAGACTCTTAAGGCTGGAATATGAACAGTTCGTGGTGGTTTTATACTTCTAGCTCTCATAGGGGCCCTGTCAGCTGAGAACATACAGCATTTAAATACCATGCTGCTCTAGCAAGGCCTTACAGCTATCAAGTGGTCTTCAAAGTTACAGCTGATGGTGGTCACTGAGCTCCTCTGAGGCATTCTCTTGCCCCAGCACTCATCTCAAGTCTCTGCCAGAGCTGCTCCCACTCCAATTCATGCTGGCTGCCCAGCACTTAGATGGGTGGGTGAGCTACTTGACCATAAAATAGACCATTTTGGATACAGGGTATATTATATCCTACAGTCATATTACACAATCCAGTAGCACTTGGCATTTCATTTCTGGGGGTCTTGATCTTCCTTCGCTAGGTGCAGAGGCTTCCTACAAGCTGTGCCCAGGCCTGGTCCCGTGACCTATTATATTGGGGTCTGTAGCCTTTCCTTTATCTCCAGTTTGATCTTTTGTGTACTTTCCATCATCCTACCTCTCTCTCTTTTACTTATATTTGTGCCCTTAACTAACCCGTTTCATAAAACTACGTATACCTGTCCCAACAATTCACATCCTGGCAACAGGCATTCCAATGCTCGTATTAAAAACACATACCCTGTCAGGGCACCTGGGTGGCCCAGTCAGTTAAGCATCTGACTCTTGATTTCAGCTCAGGTCATGATCTCAGAGTTGTGAGACTAAGGCTCTGCACTCAGCAGGGAGTCTGCTTGAGATTCTCTCCCTCTGCTCCCCCCCACCTCTGCTCGCTCTCTTTCAGATAATAAAGTAAATCTTAAAAAAAAAAAAAAATTAAAAAACACATACCCTGTCCACAGTTCCCTAATACATACACAAATCCAATTTTTTGCATGACAATAAGTTTTCTAAACCTTTCATCATGTTCTTATGAATTTTTCCTTCAGGGAAGGCTCAGTTTAAGTTTTACATGCTTAGTAAATTCTGCTTGGACCCTCAGTCCCCACTGAGCCCAAGCTATCATTAAATGAAGACAGTAAAATTATCTATTGACTCAGCTGTTTGCCAACATTTCCTTCCACTATCCTCAACTCTTTTTTCAAAGGAAAATCAAATATGTAAAACACCAACTCTGCATGAAAATGGTACAAACTCCCTACCTCCCTTTCCCCTATCCCTGAAGATGTTTAACCAGGCAGCTTTAAAACTGCAGGTTTATTCTACCAATGAATGTTGTTGGCTACCTTTTCATGTCAACTTCCCAGCTAGATTATTAATTTCCTGGGGGGCATAGGCCCTTTATTATTGACCTAAATTCAACTAATATTTCAGCATTATGTACCAGCTACTAAGCCAGGAAGGGTAGAGTTCTTTTATATATGGCCTTTAATACAACCTATGAGAAAGGCATTTTTTTCTCCCCTTTTTACACATAAAGTGGAGCTGGAAGAAAAGACCCAGTTTAACCAGTGGCAGAGATGCAACTCATACCCAGGCCTTCAGAGTCTAAATCGGTGCATTTTCTGTCCCACCAAGTAGCCTCTAGGTCTGTCCTGGACTATTCTTTCCCAGAGTTCCCGAGAGACACTAGCTGGGGCCACCACCAGAGAGGCTACAATTAGTAGTGGTCATGAAAATAAGTTCAGTCATGGATTCAGTTCATCTGGCACTATGACAATGCTTAATGTTTCAATTACTCCATGGTTCTGGGCTACTGAGCTACCTTGAACAGCTGTTTTCCCTTCTTTCCCTGTTCATCATTATTTCCAAAGCTGACCTGCCAGGATGATGGCATCTTCCCATATAATCTACAATTAAATCAAAACCAACCAACCAAACAAAAACTTTAATGTGTTTAGGAATAATTAGCTATTTGCTTCTTTTCCCTCCCTCTCATCTTAATCTACAGTCATTCTAATGCCCTTAGGAAGATTACTTTTCTTTCCTTGTTTACACAAATGAAAGGAGAAAGGGCAAACGGCTTATCTGATAGACAACTAAGAAATTAGCCAATGCCAGGAACTAGATACTGTGTTAAAATTTAAAGTTGCTGGGCCCAATCATTTGCAAAAATAAAAATTTACTGTATAAAAAATAGATGAGCTGCATTAGTAATGCAAAGACATTCAAATAAGAGACTGCAATTCAACTTTCAAATGTTTTATTTTTAGTGTTTTTAAACATTTTAATACAACAAAGATATAAATAATATATAGTTAAATCTGGATTTAATTTAGAATCAAGATATTTACTTATATACAACACTGTGCTTCAAGGTATGGCTACCACAGGAACGTTCACATCTTCAAGTAATACTAGTTTCTCTGTGGACAGAGTTACATTTAAGTAGAGTTCTTTAAACAAAACACGCCCACTTTAGTCCAAGCTAATTTTGCTTCCCCCACTAAGTACCAGTTTCCACTTCCTTTGTTCCGTATCAGAAATATTTCAATTGTCCTAACAATCCATAGATTCTCTGAATAAAAAAGTATTAAAATTCAGCATTCTTAAGACGACATTAATAACATGGCTTGGCTACCATTCAGACAACCCAGCAGTTCATATTGAAACCGCCCTGAAATAACAATGAAATTATCATAGTATTCCCTCTCCCTTCCTATCAGGCACAAACCTTCCTTATGCTTAAACATGGAATGCACTGACTAAAAAGTTCTTTGGCTAATTTAGGGTAGAACATATTCTAAAATCAACTTTACTGGTAGCTGAATTATGGTTTACAGATTTCATAGATATTTTTATTGAACTTGATGTAAAGTAATAGGCCATTTTAGTTACTTGAAATTGGTGGCATTCACTGGGTGTAAGGGGTAGGTGAGAGGGGAGACCAAAACCTACTTTCATAGTAATTTCAGTCATTCAGAGCCACTCAAACACCAAGAGGGAAAAACCCTCAACCTCTTTCCATTCTCATTGGTCACCTGAAACAGTCTGAACTTTTGATGTTACTAACAAGTCTCTGTAGAGGTACAGGGGTAATTCAACCTACACTTTCTACAAATGCAAACCATCTTAACCGGCCAGTGAAGATGGCATTAAAACTGACATGCTTTGTTGGCTTTGAAACTATCTAAGAGAAACCACTACTGTTTAAGAAAGCTATTGGACTATTCTAAAAGAGAACTTTCTTGTCTCAAATGCCTGTATACCTTAAAGAACTGACACAGGACGATTACTGTCACTACTCTTTGTAAGGGATAACTTAAGTCTACAAAAAGATTATCGAAGAATACATTTATTAGATCACGGAGTTTAAAACAAGAATATGGTTAACGTTCTCAAGCATTTTGGAACAAGAATCTTTAAAAAATGTTTACTATAAAACTCATGATGAAACTGCCTTTTGCTGAATACAATCAAAGCAGGTTAGTGTTACATGACTTTGAATATATAAATAACACTTTCCAAACAGATGACTCTAAAACAGACTGTTTCATATCAGCTATAAAAGGATTTGGCTTCTCTGTTCTCTGTTTACAAATTGTAAGATTTTTGGAATTCTAAGTAACAACACCCCGGCAGGTACAGGGTCAGAAAGAACACTACTTGCAGTGTCAGAGTTACACAACCAGCAGGTCTTCAGTCAATGGATTTTTTTCTCGTGAACAGTCCACATTTCTTTAGCTGACTGGTTCTAAGGCTACTCTCATTACTTTCCGATTAAAAAAAAAAAAAAAAGACTAGTAAACAGACCCAGCATGTGGAAGTTGTATTTTTACTCTAGCAATTCTAGCCACTGAGAACTATGGAGAGGGTAACCATTTGAGAATTCTGGATCATAGCCAAGAAAGGTTTCTCCCAAATTATTCAGTGGTAACAGCACACTTGCCTTCTACAAAACCTCCTACTCCCTATGAACTTCAATTACCCTTTAGTAATAATGCTGGGCATAGACTTAAAAAAAAAGAAGAGAAGAGAAGAAAGGAGAGGAGAGGAGAGGAGAGGAGAGGAGAGAAAAGAAAAAAGAAAAGAAAAGAAAAGAAAAGAAAAGAAAAAGGAAAAAGAAAGGCTACACTACCCCCAGGAATATAGAGAAATGCATTGAGGACTTTCAATACAACCTCCAGTTTGTAACCCCAATCAAAAACCTTCTTGGTTCCTTCTATACTAAGGTCTCAGTATTTAAGAATATAAGCCTCTCATAAATCTGCAACTGTAGACAGGATCAAAAAATATGTACGTAACTTCTCCACCTAGGCACATTCACAACCAAAATGTGAATATAAATACCACCCTTCCAATGGTTTACACTTTAACAAGATAAAAAAATACAAAGACAAAATCTGGAAATTTCTGTACAAAACAAAAAAACAACTAAAACATAGGTTTCATATTAAAAAAAGAAAAGAATTTTGTGTTAAAGTTTTTCAAGAAAGAGACTTGGAGATGATGAATTTATGTAAACACTGCCTTGTATTAGTTATAACAATAAATTATAAATCTAGCTTACCTTTTTCTCAAATCAGATATGATAAATGCAAGGCTGAAAACTTATTTTACAATCCTCACTGCAGTCTGCTATTAGGACTCAATATCAACAGTTCTGCAAAGTTACTTGCATTTTTTTTTCTATTTTGTTCTGGAATTGAATCCATATGAAGGAAAGAAGACTGATGCTAGGAAGTTTACCATTAAGTAGCTATCTAACATTCTTGAATTAATGTTGCCACAGATTTGCTGTGTCACTTGGAAAGAATGGCAGTTACAGGGCTTTGACCTCGAGGGTCAAAGTACTCTAAGTGGTATAGGTATAGGAAACATCCCTTATCCTTCATGATTATGCAATTTCCTTAGATGAAATGTTGACATTTTTGTTCCTAGCATGTATTAGAATCAACAATTTAGGATATTATAAGATTCTGAAGTATGAGATTTAAAAGCATAATAAAACTTGAATTGCCTTGTGCCATTTCACAGGTGAGAAATAGAAAACAATATTCAGAGTAGACTCAAATTGGGGTGATTTAGCCCTGGCTGAAATTTGTTTGCATAATATTCTTCTCCTGCGCAATCCATTCAAGCTCTTCTATAGCTTATACAGGGGTAGGAATATGACTCAAAGTGCAAAAATAAATATTTCACCCACATTCGGAGCGAGTTTCTGCTAAGTGGCCTAATTTTGGACCTCAATATGCCAGCACTTTTTCTAACTCCTTGCTTTAAAATGGAATGTAAAAACTACACAATTAATATTCCAAGTAGCTAAGCTCAATTAGTTGGGGCTCAAAATCCAATCCCATAACTATTCTACCATCATTACTATTAACCAAAATCATTAAAAGTAAAGTGACAAATGTTATCACAAAGGTCAAATACTTAAGGTACTAAACTTCTGGTGTTGTAAACAGCAGCTAAGTTATATCACTTCCTGACTGCCAAATTAAGACTAAATAGAAAGAATGTATGTACACAATTGTAATTAAAAATGAGAAACAACAAAACCTTTTTTCATATCCAAATATGTCTGAGACTGTTTACTTCTGATGGCCAAGAATGACAAATTTCAAAATCCAAAAAGTTGTATTATGCCTGCAACCATTATAAATTTCTTTTCAAAAATAGAAAAAATATTCTTTGCATGCATACCTCCCTACTTACGGACATAAGAACTTTATTTAACATTTGGTAAAACGCTCCACTATTTTGCTCATTAAGTAACATCATTTAAAGGCATAAAATTGGGCTGTCATATGTTTAACTAACAACTATAGCACAACATTGTTCCAGGTACCTACCTCACTAAAATTAAGCCAATTTTATTTTTATGGACGCAGCCATTTTCCCCTCATAAACACTTACTGACAGTCATACTGAATCCTTAGAACAAAACAGGAACCGCATCTTTTGTCGCAACTTTGGTAAAAAATGCCAGTACTATATTTGTACCTTGTCACCTCATGTATGGCCCCTTTCATCCTGGGATGTTCAGTATACTTTTCTTAAAGATGGTTCAGAAGGCAAAAATTATTTGTTAGTAACACAGATCACTTTTCTAGAGTAGCATTTTTTAAAAAGACAGAGATTAGTTCAAAGAACAAGTACTGCTCATCTGGTAGGGGTTTTTCCTTTGAAGATAATAAGGACCTTAAAAAAATTATTTCTTGACTAGTGTCCTAATGAAGTTAAAAAACAAAACAAAACAAAAACACTTTCAATCAGCAAACTGCTTAAGTTCAATAAGCAAGTACTGAACAGGTGAGGGTGACAGCCTGACTTCAATTACAACATTAAGTCTGCCAAAAGAGAAGGGTAAAAAACATCTACTTAAGCTTCCTATTCAAATGGATGTGTAAGGACTCTTGATTGCTCTTTCTTGATTTCTATAATCACAGCCTTACTCAGAACATGGAAACTCACTTTGTCAACATATAAGCCAAAAAGCAAGGCATCCAGGAACAGCTTAGGGGGAGAAACAAAGTTATTCACTTTCAACAACTACTGTATATTTAATCAGGAACCCATTACAACGATAGACTTTATCCAATTAATCTTTTCATTATTGCTGGTTTTGAAAATGGCCAACAATATTCATTAGGTACTGTACCATTCACATTGCATTCAAAGAAAGAAAACATCGGAAACCAAATTCTTGCTCTCCTACTCTGCTGATATGCTCTAGTATTGGCTAGAGTATGGTAGTACAAAAAGAGTCTTGTTGTGATATAAAAGGCAATAAACACATCAATGGAATAATGTTCATGAGCAGCCAAAATGAAGAAGATTCCAAAGAGGTTGAGAACCCAGGATAAAGTGTGCAAGAAATTCCAGCTTCTTGGTGTATCTGGGAAAAGGACAGAAAGCTCGTTTTAAAACCACATTCTTTCCAATGCTTCTAAGTCACATGTTTCTTAGGTCAGTCTATTACTCTCATTCTTCACAGAACTTGACACCCTTCCCACAGCCTCCTCTGCAGCCAGTCATCTAATATGCATGGAAGCACTAAAGAGATACTTACATTCAGTGACAAAGAAATTCAGCATAGTTAGGACGACTGTGTGGCCACTGAACATGTAATCTCCACAAGTGTGAACACCAGTTAGGGTCATACCAAAGCCACTCCAAATGGCAAAGGCCCGGTGCAGTTTCTCCCATACACTGCCATATATCTATAAAGAAAGCTACAAATTAGTGCTTCAAGAGCTTAGAGAGGTCGGGGCTTCCAAACATCCACTCACATTGAAACTGAAATGCTGAATGACTTAGAAATAAGATCTAAACAAAAGCAACCAGACTCCCAGTCTAATTAATTCCAGACATCAAGAAAGGATGGTCAGAAATATTCTGGTAATTACATGAAATCAATGTTATTCAAATTTCTCTATTAAGAGTTCCTTTACAATGAAAAGGTCACTATTACACAAAATATTTTCAAGTTTTTAATCCAATAATACAGTAGTATTTATTTGCTGGTTGTTCTTGCCAATAAGAAATAGGCTATGACAGAGACAATAGCTACTTTCAATATCTATTCTCCCCTTCTTCACTGGTAACAGAATGTCAAATTTATTTGAGGTAGCAACGAACTCAACCAAAACACTGCATTTCCTAGCCTTCCTTGCAGCTTGGTGTGGTTTTGTGACTAAGTTCTACACAATTAAGATGTAAGTGGAAGTGTAAAAGAGTTCTGGGAGGGCTACTTACAAAAGAAAGAGATAACAACTAGGAGGAAGTCTTTCACCTTTCCTTCTTTGAGCCTACAACTCAGACATGATAGTTGAAGCTTCAGCAGCCATCTTGGACCACTAAATGGCCTTGAGGATGCAAGCCAAGTGTTAGGACAGGAGAGCAGAAAGAAGAATCATGGGTTTTGGTAACTCCATACAGAAGTGTTAGGATAGGAGAGGAGAAAGAAGAATCATGGGTTTTTGATAAGTCCGTACAGTTACACATGACCTAATTTCAGATTTCTCTTATGAGAGAGAGTAAACCATTGTTTGTTTATTAAACCATGCCATCTGGAATTTCCTGTTATTAACAGCCAAACCCAATCCCAACTCCCAAACGTAAGCTTAAAAAAGCAATCCATTTTGAAGAAGAGTTTGAGTAATGGTCCTTCTTTTTAAAAAAGACATTTAACATGTAATAACAGGACAAAGAATTCCTAAAATTTTACATGCATTTACTATGTGTAAGACACGCTAAGTGCTTTATGTGCTCCTGTATTTAATTTCCACAACAATCCTATGAAGTGATTCAATTATGCAGCTGAGGAAACCGGCTTAGAGAGATCACACAGCTGGTAAGTAACATAACCAGGATGTGAATCCAGGAAGTCCAATTCCAAAGTCCTATGTCTTAGAGGGCCTCTCTACTTGCTAGATGGGGTGCTGCCCAGTTCATGAATCATTTAATAAAGTCAGATCTTAAAAACAAAAGAAAACAAAACAAAAAACAAAACAAAACAAAAAAAACACTTCACTAAACAAAACAAAAAAAACAACCAAACAAAAAACCAAAGTCCTATGTTTTAAAGATCCTACTATGGCTAATTAACAGGAACAACCTCATTGGATAACACAATTTCATTAGAAATCTCACCTGCTGATTATATGCTACCTAGCTTTCCCTTTCTGCCTCAGTGAAGGGGAGGACAGGAAGAGGGATTTATTATTAGAGAAAAGGAAAGAAAAGTTACTAAAATACACATGGTTTGATTCTATTCTATTCTTTGATTCTTCCAAGACCTCTAATAAGAATACGGCAGTGAAGAACAGAGACTGCTAGGAAAATCTCTCTCAGACAAGGGCAGGAAACAAGTGATGCCAGTCAAAAGAAAACAATCATTGCTCTGTTACTCAAGTATCCTTGTCCCTTCCAATTTTAAATGTCTCAAATATTCTGTATTTTCTTTCCTTAAGGTGGGCCCATTGCTACATTTCAAAAATAGGTAGGTTCTTGGTTCTGTCCCTAAACCTCCTACTTCTGGGAATGAGATTTCAAGCAATTACTTTATTTCAATGAAAATGCCCTACGGAGTTTACTGTAAGGGACTTGATTGCTAGTTACTATCACCTTAACTTTCTATTTTTAACAACTGCTACAAATAATACAGGTCAATAAGTAGGTTATATTGTAATGTAAAGCAATTAACAGTATTTAGGGCAGATTTGAATAGAAATGTCCATATATAACTAACTGATAATGAAAAACAGTCATTAGAGACAGAAAAAGGGCTATCCATACTGTAGAGGAATGGTATCTAATTTAATTTTGTAGCACACATTACAGGCCTATGCACATATAACATTCTTTTTAGTGGCTGACCCACAATTAAATTCCTCAGCTACAGGAAATTCTCTTTTCAGTGTAATAAGCTTATATTTTTATTCTTTAAAACCTAATCAATTACCATACTACTTGGGGGGAAATTGTTCTATCCCTACTTCACACCATGTGCAGAAATAAATTCAAAACAGTAAATATTTAAATATAAAACATAAGACTGTAGGGGCACCTGGGCAGCTCAGTGGCTTAAACTTCTATCTTCAGCTAAGGTCATGATCTCAGGGTCCTGGGATCAAGCCCAGAGTTGGGCTCTCTCCTTCTGCCATTCTCCCTCTACCCCTCTCCCTCAGCCCCTCCCTCTGCTCATGATCTCTCTCTAATAAATAAATAAATAAAAATCTTTAAAACATAACACTGTATAAGTCTCATATCATCACCTTTCATTAATCAGAATGGCAATGACTCCAATAATTGATAGTAAGTAGTGCTGGCACGGGAGTGGGAAAACTGACATGCATACAGTGTTGGTAGTAGTGAAAAATTTGTTTTTTCTACTGGACATTTGTGCAATGTGTATTTAATGTGCATATTCTTTGATTTCATAATTCTACTTCCAGGAATTTATCTTAAGTAGATGATTAAATAATGGAAAATGCATAAATGCATAAGAACATTTACAATGGCACAATTTATAAATAGTAAGATTTGAAAACAACACAAATGTACATGATTTGGAAACTGGTAAATCATACAATGTAACACTGGTAAATCATACAATGTAACATATGGCTACATATGGCTATATGTATTTCTTCAGAAAAAAGTAAACTACATACTATTAAAAAAATATAAACCAAAGAATCATGTCAGCAATATAATCTTATCTTTTATTTAAAAAGTATCTATTATAGGGGCGCCTGGGTGGCACAGCGGTTAAGCGTCTGCCTTCAACTCAGGGCGTGATCCCGGCGTTCTGGGATTGAGCCCCACATCAGGCTCCTCCGCTAGGAGCCTGCTTCTTCCTCTCCCACTCCCCCTGCTTGTGTTCCCTCTCTCGCTGGCTGTCTCTATCTCTGTCGAATAAATAAATAAAATCTTAAAAAAAAAAGTATCTATTATATAAACTTATGTGAGTGTGTAAACATGCTTAAAAACAGTCTATGTGGGGGCACCTGGGTGGCTCAGTCAAACGGGCAGCTGCCTTCAGCTCAGGTCATGATCCCAGTCAGGGTCCTGGGATCGAGCCCTGCATCAGGTTCCCTGCTCAGCCGGGAGTCTACTTCTCCATTTCCCTCTGACCCTCCTCCTTGCTTGTGCTCTCTGTCTCAAATAAAATCTTAAAAAAAAAAAAAAAAAAAAAAAGTCTATGTGGCTATATACCCAACTGTTAACAGGATTATTTATGGGATGGGTGAAAGAAGAGGGGATGATGTGAGCTTTTACTTTTTAATTTTTTTTTTTTTTTTTTTTAAAGATTTTATTTATTTATGTGACAGAGAGACAGCCAGCGAGAGAGGGAACACAGCAGGGGGAGTGGGAGAGGAAGAAGCAGGCTCCCAGCGGAGGAGCCCGATGTGGGACTCGATCCCGGATCGCCAGGATCACGCCCTGAGCCGAAGGCAGACGCTTTAACGACTGCGCTACCCAGGCGCCCCTACTTTTTAATTTATATATTTTCAAAAACATTGCCTTCACAATAAATCCTAAGTGTCATATTGACCCTTCTCCCTTGCTTACTGTCAGTCTCCTGTTCCTAATACCTGGAGAAAGTTTTGTCACCCTTCAGCTCAGGCTATATTTTTAGTTATTGATCTCCCTTTGGCTGTTTCATCTTCCCTTGTTGGCATTTCAGCTGTTTATACTGCAACAAAACGGACATGTAATTTTGTTTTACACATATACAAACGATATTAAAATAACAACAAAGGTGCTAACACATATACTTGAATATTTGGCAATACATAACTAAAGCATGGAAGGTTAGAAAAGTAGGATAATAAATTCTTTTGTCCAAATTTAATGAGTCAACAAAGGCCAATTCTGTATATAAAGTACAGGTGATTTTCAGGTTTTTAAATTTATTTGGTTTTTTTTGTTCCCATCTGCATAATCTCCACTCTCTCAATTTAATCAGAAGAGAAGATATTGTCTATAATATACCAAAACAAGCTACAAAATTTAAAACAAAAATAATAAGTAGCCATTATTTAGTATATCCCAACAAAGAGTCAAGTTTAGAATAGTGGGTACTTTATTTTAAATGGAATATGGTCAAACTGAAATAAAAAGAAGTATCATGATAAGGACATTGAAGGGACCACAGTCATGTCATATTGATGTGGAGAACAAAGGCAAAAGAAAAAAAGTTAAATTTCCTTGCAACTTAACAGCCCATTGACAAGTCCTTGAGAGAGGCAGAGTGACCTTCCTCTAGGAACTCAGGGGCCTTGATGTTAACACTTTGCTAAGGGCAAAAGGCAATTTTAGTTTAACATTATCCTGACCTCCAAGATCTTTTAAGTCTCCTTTAATATATAAAAATTCCTTTGGAAACTTCCTTCCTTTATCTCTATCCCCCAAGATACATGTTAGTGGCCATCCTCCAAGATAATGGACCCCTGATATGCATATGAAGGGTCTCATGACTAAGGTTTTACTAGACAGTAATAAATGACCTTTTCCTAACAACAGCTAGCCCCCTCAATGCCCTGGAAACCTTGCTTCCAAAATTCCCTAGAGACTTAACACTATCCCCTAATCCCCTCTCAACTTGAAAGCATATAATCAGTCACCCATGACAACCCCAGTGCAGCTCTTTCTGCCCATGGGTCCTGTCCCTGTGCTTTAATAAAACCACCTAACTACACCCAAGATGTTTCAATAATTCTTTCTTAATCATGTTCTTCGAACCCCAACACTTCCACATCAATATGAGGAACTAAAGATGCTCAGGATGGTGGGAAAGGGAAAACGATAATTGAAAGAAACTTGTTTACTGCAGCTCCACAGCAAAGAACCAGTATCAATGGACAGATGTAACAGGGGGGTAGATTCTGGCTTAAGATTTCTACCAAATTATTTCTAGAGGTTTATTACAGGTATTGAAAATACTAAAAACGCACATTTTCAACATTTCATTCATTCATTCACTCATTCCTTAGAAAGAAGAGAGAGGCAGAGGGAGAGGGAGAGAGACAATCTTAAGCAGGCTCCATGGCCAGCTTATGAGCCTGACGCAGGGGGCTCAATCTCACAGCCCTGAGATCATGACCTGAGCCGAGATCAAGAGTTGGACACTTAACCAACTGAGCCACGCAGGCACCCCTAAAAAACATTTTAGTATTAAAAGCAAAGTCTTAGCCCTATTACATATATGGTGCCATCAACCCACCAAGAATAAGAAAGAATGATAAAGAAGGTAGCAGGCTACCTTTCCAGTACACTGCAGGTGCTGTCCTGGCACGGAGAGGGAGGTCACAAACATGGTAAAGCAGCGAAGCAAGAATACAGTGCCCATCAGACTACAGAGCCTTCGGAGAAGTATTGACCTGTGAACAGAGCGACCAAAAAGAGAGAAAGATCACAAGAAAGCAAACCAAAAAACTCCAGGCATCAAGTGTTTATGTAAAAGGAGAGCATGCAGGAAAACCACTAGAACTAGATTCTCTGAAGAAGACAGAAATCTTAAGAGAAATCTTAGATCTGAAGCATCACTGTCCAAGAGAACTTTCTGTAATGAAGGAAATGTTCTATAACTGCACTGTCCAATCAGGTATCTACATGTGGCTCTTGAGCACTTAAAATGTGACTAATACATCCAAGGAACTGAATTTTAATCTTATTTCATTTTCATTAATTTAAATAGCCACATGTGGCTAGTATCTGCCATGTCAGACAATGCTGACCTAAGAGCGTCATTTTCTTGATAAGAAAATATGGCTAAAGAGAAAGTAAAAGAAATATGCAAGAAAGAAGTAAGACTAGTACCTATCTTGACTCTTAATGTTAGTGCTGTTATTCATATATTGCCCATAAATTATTTACTTTACGAGAGGTAAAATTAACCATGATTCTAGGGAATTTCTGCTCATAAATAACATTGTAAATTGATTACTGATAGTAGCTATCCTAAACATTCTCTAACTTGTCCTAACTTAAAGTATAAAAATATTAAGTTTTTTTAAATACCAAGTTTTATATTAAGTATACCTAGCAAAAATTTTGAACTGCATTGTATTATCACTTGTGCTGTCATATTAATTTTTTAAGATGTCCAAACCAAAACAGACTATAATCATCTTAAGCACAGGGACTATGCTTTACATGTTTTCAAAATGCTCTTTCCACCCTCAAAAAAGCATTGAACACAAGTTAAGAGATCTCATATTTTAGTGTGTATACCTGGGATGGAGCCTAGGAATCTACATTTTAACAAGAAGCCCGGGGATTCTAATGAAAGCAGTACAAAGGCCACATTAGAAAGAAACACTTTCTTCGACCAATTAAACACCAAAACTTGTATTTAACTGGCCACAGCTATGCTTTGCTAGACCTACCGGGTAAATTCTTCCTTGGTTTGAAGAGTGGATAAACTCAAATTCAAGGGGTCTTGTGAGCCAAAATTAAACCAGAAAGCAGCAGTGATGTTACATGTTTTTAAACCACCTCTGGTTTTAAGCAATCCAGAGTTAAAAATATTGCTGGAAAATGGGAAAGAATGAAACACAATACAGCCTAAAAGTGTGACAACAATAATGATCGACCTTTCTTTTCACCTTCAAAGCAATGAAATAACTGCTGCTTAGGACCTAAAGCACATCGCTGGTTTACCTCAAATACCTCCTGGTGAGGAGAAAGGATAAAAAATTCAAGAAAGTGTCCCTATTCCTCATCAGTGTCCACAGACAATGGAGAGCAGATCCACAAACTTTACAGTTCTTCAAATTTTTTCATTATGCCTGATTTTTTTTTACTTAAATCAAGTAATTTCCCCTTACTAAAGTAGGAAAGAAGCCTCCTCTTACATTCTTTCCTTTATATTTCTTAGTGAAAGTGCCAAAGAAGCACTTTCCCTATTCAGCAATTTCCTGTATCATCTTAAGCAAGCCACCTAACTAGATGTATATGGTAGGCAAAATAATCCCTTTTCTAATGGGCCTCCTCCAAGCAGAGAATTTCTTTCATCCAAACATTGCCCTTGGCCAAAGACTGTTCTTGGAGTAGTTTCTATCCTTCTACAGAAAATGACATTTTTGATTTGTTTTCAAAGAAAGTTACGGCTAGACTATTTGTGGTTGGCTCATGGCTGAACATCACCATCTCTGATCTTTGCCTGCAGAATATATTCAGAATACTACTAAACATGTAGGTATTACCTCACAGTGATTTTCTTGTTGATCAAACCCAAAACATTTTCCATAATGACTAAAGAAGGAAATTAACAGGGAAACTACAAAGGAAGAGACAAGGTTTGATGAACTTTATCCAAGACAGTCAAAATACTTTGTCTTTTAATGGAATAACTGAGGTACCTGTGTTTGTGAAGAAGAAGAACCAGGAGCCAAATATAGCACAAAATCATGCCACATACTTCTGTCATGGCAAAGGCCCATGGGATTCTAGGAACACTGGAACAGAAAAAAATTACATTTTGGACTGACAAGAAGTGTATGTACGTAAATGACACCCTTTGCAGTAAGATACTCTTCTAAATTGCTTCCTATAACTTTTATCTCTTTTAGGAGATGGTATTTAAAGAAACTGGGGGGAAAAAACTGTTTCATAAAGTATTCCATTTATCAAAACCTCTTTGCTGTCTGTGATTCCCAATTAATGGTTGTCTGTGAAGAGGTAACAACCCTTTTCTTCCTCCCTGTAGCACGGTAGACCTGGGTACAGAACTGCCCACAAACACCAATGGGAAAAGTTTCACTTCTTGCATGATGCGCTAATTGAAGAATCAGGGCTTGAACTTGACTCTTTTTTTTTTTCTTATAATAAACTTGGTTTTGTTTTAGAGGCAGTAAATAGAGTTTTTGTTTTGTTTTACTCCTTTATTTCTCTCTGCCCTCCTTTGTTTTATATCCCTGTTTTCTTCTCTTTTCCATTGATTCCTCTTTCTTCACCAACTCCACAACTCCAGTGGTTATTCATTAGCCAAATACATGTCACATTTCTTAATTTAGAAAGAAAGAGAGAGGGCGACCGGCAGGCTCAGTCGGTGGAGCACGCAACTCCTGATCTCAGGGTTGTAAGTTTGAGCCCCACATTGGGTGTAGAGATTACTTAAAAATAAAATCTTAATAAATAAATATATACATAAAAAGAGAAGGAGGAGGAAAAGGAGACAGAGGAGGGAAGGGAGTAAAGATGAAAATGAGTTAGTGCAAACAGGTCATCTGGTAGGATTATTGTCTTATTTTTATTCTTTGTACATTTCCACTAAAAATTCTTGTACAATAATGTGTTAATTTTATAACTAAGGAAATAAAGGTATTTATTAAAAAGAAAACATGAAATCTGAAAGAATGATATTAATAGTCTACTTCAAACCTTATTCAGAGTTAAGTGAAGAGAATCAATCATCTTTAGTCAGGGACTTATCTTTTATTTATTACCTCAGAAAAAAAGACTCCTCTTCTGTATTTTTAATCTATTGGTGCCTTATTTATCTGGCATTACTGGGGAAAGGGTTATTTCACATATCAAATTTTCAGATAAAAGAAAGATTCCTGAGGCGCCTGGGTGGCTCAGTCGGTTGAGCATCTGACTCTTGGTTTCAGCTCAGGTCATGGTCATGGTCATGGTCATGTCTCGGGCTCTGTGCTCAGTGTGGAGTTTGCTTGAGATTTTTTCTCTCTCCTTCTCCCTTTGCCCCTCCCCCCTCAAATAAATACATCTTTAAAAGAACGATTCCTTTAAGTGACTTTTAACTATATACACTTTTAAAATGAACATTTAAAAAAACTCTATGTGTATAATACATACATATATATATATATATATGCATGTCCATATGTGTGTGTATGTGTATATATATAAATGTATACAAATGTTTCACAATGTTTAGGATGAAAATAAATTTTCTGCCCCAACCCTACCTAATTCTTGCTCCCCAGAGGCAATCACTTTCACTCTTCTGTTTTATTTAGCATTATATCTTTTAGTTAGTCCCCCTGCCACCCACTCCCACCATTTTTCCTCCCCTATTCTCAATATTGTTTCACAATTTTTTAAAAAATAATTTCTGGCTTTTACTTAACATATGTTGTAAATATCATTTGCAGCTGAGTCAGTAGAGAACAATGATTAAATCCCTTTCTTGTAGTAGACATTCTTAGAATTCTCTAAAGCTAAAATACAACTTTTTTTTTAAGGTTGCTCTGTTTTTTGTGTGCCATCACATTTCATCTTCAAACTATTCTACAATTTCAATTTTTCTTTTTGGGGAAATTTCTCCTAGAGCTCTTCTTTTTTTTTCCAACTTAGTATGGTTACATTTTTTAGTCCTCCTATATGGCTCTTTTCTGAAATAAAACTTGACCCTCATCTTGGAAATTCCTCTTTTCTGTATTAGATTCTTTGTTTCCTGAATCCATGTTCTCCTCTTTTTCAGTTTACTCCTTAGTTTTGATGGTCTGTAACCTCCAGTTATTTTCTGAGAAACACAGGCGAAGGATAAACTTGGTTGTTGTTGTTTGTTGTTTGGGTTTTTTTTTGCGGGGCGGGGCGGGAAGGGCAGAGAAAGAATCTTAAGCAGGCTCCGGGTCCAGCTCGGAGCCCCATGCAGTGTTTCATCTCACAACCCTGAGATCATGACCCAAACAGAAACCAATAGTCGGGACGCTCAACTGACGAGCCACCCAGGCACCCCCTAAACTTGTTTTTACTGTTAGTTTTATTGAGGTTTAATTAACAACCAGAAAAAAACCACCCCTGTTGGTGTACAGTTCAATGAGTTTTGACAAACGTATTCAGTCATATAACCACCACCACAATAAAGATTTATTTTCATCACTCCAAAAAGTTGCCCTGTGTCCCTTTGTAATCAATCCCCTCTCTCATTTCTAGCCCTGGGGCAATCATTCAACTGATTTCTGTCCTATAGAGGTTTGCCTTTCCCAGAATGGCATATAAATGGAATCACACAGTATTTATTTACATACCTTTTGGATCTGGCTATTTTCACTTGGCATAATATATTTCAAATTTACCCATGTTATTCCATGTATAAGTCTTTATCCATTCTTATCTATAATTTCTTTGGTTGATGGATATTTTGGATATTTGATGGATATTTGGATATATCCAGTTTTGGGTGGTTTTGAATTAAGACCATGAGCCATGAAACTGTTGTGTCCTATGTTAAGGGTATGTTTAACTTTTTAAGAAACTGTCAAACTGTTTTAAAAGCCGTTCTGGGGATGCCTGGGTAGCTTAGCCATTAAACGTCTGCTTTCAGCTCAGGTCACGATCCCAGGGTCCTGGGATCGAACCCTGCATCGGGCTCCCTGATCGGCGGGAAGCCTGCTTCTCTCTCTCATACTCCCCTTGCTTGTGTTCCTCCTCTCGCTGTCTCTGTCAAATAAATAAATAAAATCCTAAAAAAAAAAAAAAAAAAAAAGCAGTTCTGTCATTTTGCATCTCTACCAGCAATATATGAAGACTATCAGGTGCTCTGGATCCTCATCAGGTGTTGTTACCGATTTTTTTCATTTTAGCAATTCTAGTAGCTGTGGGGTTGGAAAGTAAATATTTTAAGAATTGCAAACTTAAAAATTTCCTTGGGTCTAGCCTTGTAACTAATTGATAGTTTGCCTGGACAGAGAATTCTAGGTTAGACCTTATTTCCTCTCAGAAAGTTAAAGATAATTGCTCTTGTCTTCTAGCTTCCACTGTTGTAAAGTCTGATGCTATGTGGATTTCTAATCTTCGTATGTTACTTGTTCTGCCTCTTAAGAAGCTTTTAGGATCTTCAGTCTATACCCAGTGTTCTGAAATTCTCCATTTCTGGGTGCTTAGTGGGCCCTCCATTCTCCATTTCTCCTCCAATTCTCCATTCTGGGTGCTCCGTGGGCCCTTTCAATCTGTAAAGTCACATTCTTTGAATTTGGGAAATTTCCTTGTAGTATATCCTAAGTAATATCTTCCCTTTCTCTCTGTTTTCTTTCTAGAACCCATATTTGTTTACTGTTGGGCCAACTGGACTAATCTTACTTTTTCTCCTCTACTTTTTTTTAAGATTTTTTTTTTTTTTAAAGTAATCTCTATGCCCAATGTGGGGCCCCAAACCCACAACTCCGAGATCAAGAGTCAAATGCTCCACTGACTGAGCCAGCCAGGAGCCCCTCTCTGTTACTTTTCATCTGTTCTACATACTAGGCAATTTCATCAAATCTATGTTCCAATTATTCTGCTGGATTTTAAATTTCTACTTTTTTTATTTTCCAAAAGCTTTTTTTCCTCTGAGTTTTCCTTTTTTATAGCCTACTGTGACTGTCTCATAAAATGTAACATCTCTTATCTGTGAGAACATGCTTATTTTTTTGAAGTGTTCTTCTGATCCCTATTTTGTGTTTCCTACTTTGCTTTTTTCTGTTTGCGTTGGTCTGTTTTCCTTAAATATCTGGTCATTCTTGACTGACCATTCATATTTAACAGTGAAGTACTAAAAAACCAATTTGATGCTCTGTGTGCATAGATTGAGTTTGTCATGTTGTGGGTTCCACTGTAGAGTGATAGAGATGAGATAGGGATATCTCCCCTACCACAATACCTACAGTACTTTTCTCTTGTGCAGGTTTTCCAAGGTGAGGAATCTGTTCTCCTGCTTAGAGAACTGGCACTGGGTAGGAGTGGGGATGGGAAGTCTGGCTACTTAAGGAAGGGAGCTAGAAGTCTCAGTGATCAGTATGTAAATTTACAGTAATCACCTTGAAAACATACTGAAAACAAGCACCTCTGTTCTCATTCGAGCATGGTATCCCAGAGACCCTCACATTTAACTAGTCTGGAGAATATACCACCTATCTTCCGTTGGAATCGAGAAGGTCTAAAAGCTTCATAAATTGCTTTTCAACCAATTCTCCCATATTTATCTGTACCTGGTCACGAAAGATGCTTGGTGCCACCTGTTTTGAGAGTTTTTCTGGAGCTCTGAAATACAAACAAACTCACCTCTTGGACACTGCTAGTCCCCATTCCCAATCTTTTTTTTTTTTTTTAATTTTATTTATTTATCCGACAGAAATAGAGACAGTCAGCGAGAGAGGGAACACAAGCAGGGGGAGTGGGAGAGGAAGAAGCAGGCTCATAGCGGAAGAGCCGGATGTGGGGCTCGATCCCATAACGCTGGGATCACGCCCTGAGCCGAAGGCAGATGCTTAACCGCTGTGCCACCCAGGCGCCCCCCCCTTCCCAATCTTAAAACAGGCGTTCAGCATTCTACTTTCCAAATTTTCATCATTATCATTGTTTTTGCCTTCATGGGATTATAGAGTTCCCCCTCATCTCCTTTTACTGTCATTTTAGTGAAGTGTTGTGAGGAAATGTTTACTCAATATCTCATATTTATTTTGATGCAAAGTTTTCTAAAATGCATTACACATGGATACGCCTCTTTTTTCTGGATAAAAATTTAATTTTCTTTGGTAATTTAGTCATGATTGTGAACACTGATTATTGCATTGAACATGGTAATGACCTCAGGGACTATTGAGAAGTGAAGGTTAAGCTCCTGACTGGAGTAGTTTCTCCTTTATTTATGTTTGCTTTTTATAGTGCTTCTGGTTCTTCCCTTGCTATTATGGCTATCAGCCATCTTCTCACTGTTGTAAGTGGGATGCCTATAGAGGCATCCCTTTCTCCTTCTAATTTTCTATTTATGATGTGCTGAAGGTTTTGGAATTGTGTGACACAAGTTTAGAAAACAAACTCTGAAACAAAGATGGGTGTGAAAGTGAGTAGCAGTGTTCCCAAGAGAAACCTTAGTATAGTGAGGAAATGAGATCAGGAAGGCGAGTAAGCAAGGCAAGAGTGAAACATTAAACAAAGCCTTGTGGAGTAAGTATGGCAAGGGTTAACTATGCCTCAGTCCTGTGTGGAATTTTCGAAACAGTGTAGGTCCGACCTAAAAGTTGTCCCAATTAGAGTGAAGAAAAAGAAAATATTTATACCCCATCTCATCAGTCATTGGTTAAGGGCTGTTGCGGGTGGGATGTAAAGTCCTAAGTATGTTTGCCTCTCTTTCCAAGCAGGCAAAATGTGTTCAACGGCCCAGATGTAGCTCTCCAACAGAGACACATTTGCTGGATATTGGGAGTATCCGTGTGCAAGAAAATGAAAAAGAGATCTGAGAGTATACAGGAAGAACACTGACAGTACCTGCTACCATTCTCTTATGAATAAAGCATACTTGCTCAAGTGCATGAAGATTTGTAGTGGGAGGCACAATAGAGATGGAAAATTTGGCTTCAAATCCCCATTGCAAACTGAAAATCACATATAGGTCTACACAAAACTTTGTACATAAATGTTCATATGCACCATTATTAACTGTAGCCAAAAAGTGAACAACCATTCATCAACTGATGAACAGATACACAAAATGTAGTATATCCATACAATGGAATATTATTTTGTAATAAAGAAGAATAAAGTAGTGATACATACTACTATATGGATGAATCTTGAAGATATTATGCTAAATCAAAGAAGCCAATCACAAAAAAGGCCACATATTGTATGATTCCATTTATATGAAATGTCCAGAATAGACAAATCCACAGATACAGAAAGTAGATTAGTGGTTGCCAGGGAATAGAGGGAGGGGGGAATGGAATGGGACTGATAATGGATAGGAGTTTCTTTCTAGGGTGATGAAAATGTCCTGGAATTAGTGGTGATGGTTATGCAACTGTAAATACACTAAAAACCACTGAATTGTACGCTTTAAAAATAAGATCCTAATTTTTCTTCCAGGCCAGTTTTCCTCTTTTCTCCCACTATGCCTTGGTTATAGTCTATATAAAACCTCAGCCTCAGAACTGTTCCATGTTCTGGATTTGTCTTATAATTTCCTCATGATCAGATTTAGGTTATATTTTTGGAGGGGGCAAGATTATTATATAGGTGATGTTGTGAACATCACATCCAATGCACATAATGTCACTTTGTCCCACAGCAATGCTGCATTTGATCATTTGGTTAAAATGATGCATGTCAGATCATGCCATTGTAAAGGTACCTTATTCTCCCTGTAATTAAGTAATATGTGAGATATATTCAGATTATGTGAATATCCTTGACCTTTCACTTAATGATTTTAGCATCTACTGATGACTTGCCTGAATCAATTACTGTGTTGGATGTTGCGAAACAGGCCATCTATGTTTATTCGTATTATTCTTGAAGAATTTCCCCTCTCACCCCACCACTTTTCATTTATCACTATGGATTCACAGATTCTCTTACTCAAAATATTAGAATCCATTACCATCATTATGCTTTTTGATGTTCCAACGGTCCCAGTTTGATCAGTGCAAGCACCTTCAAACCAACTCGAATGCTCTTTTGACATGCTTTCATTGGTTGTGTGCTCTCCCTTGCTTTACGGAACAAGAGCTGTTTTACTCATTTTATACTTTCCTTGCCCCACACTTAAAACCAGCTCACATCAGTTCTTAGAAATCTTCCTCACTCTTCTTTATGATTAAATAGTACTCTGCTATACAGATGTACTAGTATATTCAACCAGTTTTCCATGGATAAGCATTTAGATTATTTCCAATATTTACAATTACTACAAATAATGTCACAATGAATAACTTTATACATATGTTGTTTCATATTTGTGGATATATATCTTCAGGTAAATTCCAGTAAGTCTCCTATTCTCTTTTGAACCCATAACAATCAGCTTTTGTTCTTATTAACTCTTATGAAGGTCACAGATGACCAACATGTTGCTAAATCCAGTGGTCAATTACCCACATTTTACCTGATTCCTCAGCAGAACTTGACACAGCTAATTATTAATTATTCCTGCCCTCTTAAAATACTTTTTTTTTTTTAACTGGCTTCCAGGATACTACTTTCTCTTTCTGCCCTGACATCTTCAGTTCTCTTTGCTTGTTTTGCCTTTACTTCTCAGACTTCTGTTATTATGTTCTTGGGCTTCATCTTCAATCTTTCCTCTTCCAAACTCATTCCCTGGAAGACCTTATCTCATACCATGTCTTCACCTATTCTGGCAACTTCCAAATTTCAGCCTGTATCTCTCTGAACTCCAGCTCATCTTTGCATCTCTTACGTGACATCTGATTTTGTGTAAAAGATATCTCAAATTTGACACGTCCAAAACCAAATCCTTCTTTTTCTCTCCAGCTCAGCTCCTTCCACAATCTTCCCATCTCTGTAAAGGGCAACTCCATCCTTCCAGATGCTCAGGTCAAAAATCTTAGAGTAATCCTTGACTTTTCTTTGTCTTACACCTTACATGAAAATCTATCAGCAAATCTTGTTGGCTGTGTTTTCTAAATATATGACTAGAATTTGACTCTTTCACACCATCTCTCCCACTACTATCCTCATCCAATTCACCTCATTTCTGTCTAGATGAATTCAATAATTTAATCCCTGCTTTCCCATACCCACATCCACACCCAGGCTATTCTCAATACAACAACTACAGTTACCTTTTAAAATGGAAGTTAGATCACTGTATTCTTCTCCTAAATACTTTCCAATGGCTTCCCTTCTCATTCAGAATGAAAGCTAAAGTCCATAAATGGTCTACAAGTCTCTACACAATCTGGATTCCTGTCTCCTCTCAGACTTCATCTCCAACTGTTCTCCCCATTTCTCACTTGCTGTTTCTTGAACATGCTAAGTATACTACCAATTCAGGATTTCTGCACCTTGCTGTTTCCTCTGCCTAGAATACTCTTTCCTCAAATAGCCACATGCTTTCTTCCTTACTTCCTTGGGTTCTTCTGTTTATAGTTGGGAAAACTGTATAGAATAGGCGAGGAGATTTAGGGATCTAACAGCTTTCTTAAACAGTTCTCACTCTATTCTTATTTTAGCACCACCCTTTCTTTCACCTGCAGTATCCAGAACTTTTGAGAAATCTGCAACATAGACTGATTGGTTTTGTTTTCCTAACTGCTGTACTAGAATTATGTTATCTTAGGTCTGTTGGTTGCCACTCATCCATCTATTTTCAAACTTCTGAAAATGTATGACTGTTTTATCCTCTCTTATCTGCCCCATCCTTGTAGGCTTACAACTTAAGCAAACAAAAACCTCTTTACTATACTTTTAGTCAGGGTTTAAGAGGAACAAAATGTGATATGTATGCCATTCTACCATCTTAACATGGATACTTTGATTCATTTCATTTTAAAAAATATATACTATAAGGCACTTTCAGAAGGGTAAAACATTTTATAAAAACAAACAAGAAAGCTCTACAAACTTTAAAACTTAAAAAACCACAAATATAAAAACTAATAGTTTATAATTTTGTTCTATTCTTATTTTTTATATGCATATACTATATTCTTTTTCATGCACTCAGCATTTCATAAAAATAAGAAGACACTACCAACGAATCAGTTTGTACTATTCGTGATAATTGCAATTTATGTGGTGATACAGGAGCCCTCCCCCTACTTTTAGAAAAGCTAAACCCCATTCATCATTAAAAAAAGTAACCAAATTTCATTTATTACAGACAATATTCCATGAAACCCTTTTATAATCTCAAGTGCCCAAGGAGCTGTAATATAGCTATAAAAAAAATAAACTAAGCAGCGGCCTTTCCCACTCACATAGGCTTAAGATCTAATTTACACTAGGACAAAAAGGCAATTTCAAAGCGTATCTTCATATATTACCAGATAAAGTAAACAGAAAGTGTATATCAACCAAAATAATAATAAACAACAT
This sequence comes from Ursus maritimus, assembly GCF_017311325.1. NCBI lineage: Eukaryota > Metazoa > Chordata > Mammalia > Carnivora > Ursidae > Ursus > Ursus maritimus. The sequence goes on from NW_024426885.1 coordinate 50,592,768, forward strand.
AATTACAATACATTATTATCATCGCTGTTATAGCAACATTCTACAAACTTGGCAACTACAAACAAAACTTACCTGTCTAAGAAGATATCTGGGAGTGGTGGGTAGGTCTGCATATCAGGCACTCGCTCGTGGACTATAACCATAATGAAAGATGTAAACCCAAATACTATAAAAACATATATACAACTCAATATGGTCTTCCAGTACTCTGGGTCCAATCTTCGAATAGAATGTTTGTTTTTACCATTCATGTACTGGTACTGATCAGAATTCAAATCAGTGATGGGTCCATCACAGTCATGTGAAGGCTCCCCATTACAGAGCCACTCTGTGCTCTGAAGAGCACTGATGAAAGGTGTCATGGAACCCATGGGACTGTCACTGTTGTATCCCATCTCTTCTAAAACATCAATATGTATTTTCTGCAATTTTCGAACTGAAAGCATTAACCTTTTAATGTCCCCTAAGATTTTGATTTCCAGAGGAGGAGACCGGAGATCATATTCAGTCAATGTTAATAATGTGATTCCATCAAGTCGATGCTTATTACATAAAATGTCCACATATTCAAAAAAGCCTTCATCCTTCAGCCAAACAGCTACATGCTTGGTAGTCCAGCGACGAATGCAGAGGTGATTAGGAACAGCCATTTCCTCCTCCACTGCCTGTCCAGGGAAAACAGGAAAACAAAACAAAAACTCAGTGTGTCCTAACAACTCCTTTAAGACCAAATACATATAAACATACCAGAAACAATAATTTATTCACATTGATCTATTGGCTTCTAGAAGAGAGTAAAAGGAACAAAAATTACTCAGTGATTGGTTTTCAGTAGATTAACATTCTAATAATTTTATGCATATAAACCCAAGAGCAGAAGGAAGGCTAACTAAACATTTTTACAAAAAATTACTCTACAAATGGCTTCTCCACACCACAGCAACCATAACTTAATTTAAAAAAGCCTACTGTTGAGAATAATTGAGAAAAATCCTCTATTAAGGCTTTTCATAAAATGAGATATAGAAAGATATGTAATACATAAAAATAAATCAAATTTCAGAAATCTTCATGTTTGATCAAATAAGTATCTCCCACTTCGTCAAGATTAGAAAAAAAAACCAACACAAAGGCAGATAACTACTTTTAGGAAACTCCTTAAACATATTTCTATCTACTATACAAATAATGATTTCTATAACAGATATAAAAACCGTAAACTAGATATAAATATCTATAAATATCTTAATAGCTCGTTCTTTCTATACCTTGAATATACCATTATAGAACTGAGTAAGCAATTTCCTTCTTAAACTATCACTGAGATTTCAGTGACAAATTTTTTTTTAAAGATTTTATTTATTTATTTATTTGACAGAGAGAGAGAGAGAGAGAGGGAGAGAGGAGGCAGTGAGAGAGGGAACACAAGCAGGGGGAGTGGGAGAGAGAGAGGGAGAAGCAGGCTTTCCGCTGAGCAGGGAGCCCGATGCAGGCTCGCAGGCTCGATCCCAGAATGCTGGGATCATGACCTAAGCCGAAGGCAGATCTGACTGAGCCACCCAGGTGCCCCTCAGTGACAAAATTTTTAAAAGGAAGCTGTCATTTCGATGTACTTAAAATTTGAGGACCCAAACTTTATATTGGCTTATATAAGGCCAATAACGTACTGTTTCAAAAAGCACTAATGATTTTTACTACTTTGATCCACACAGTTCTGTTTATGTTCTTTTTCCATTTTAAAACTTTCAGTATCTTGGGCCTCCACCAGGTTATAAGATACACAGGAGACAAAGGCCTACATTAAAAAAAACCCTATTTCCCTAAAGTACTTTTCTCAATTACTAAAGCATGTGGGTTTTCTGGCATTTTCCAGATGATTTTTTAAAAAACACAGCAGGCAAACTTTAAAGCATAACAACAACAAAGAATCATACAAGAAATACTCATATGCTCATTACCCAGCTTGAAAAAATATAAAATACTCCCAATACAGATGTTCTGTTTCTTAATCTGGGTATTAGTTATACAAGTATGTTCACATTGTAAATATTCAAGAAGCTGTATACTTATGATCTACACTTTTCTCTACATGTGTTAAACTATGTTTTAAAAACATAGTTTTGGCTTTAAAAAGCCAAAAACTAAAGATCAATACATGTGAATGTCCCTCTCTGATATCGCCCCCTTCCCCCCCTTCCCAGATGAAATAATTATTGATTTTGGTACTTATCATTTATAACATGTATATTTGGCTATGAAAAACCTTCTATGCTTACTTATGCTGAGAAAAGTAAAAAACTGCTACTGTCCTACATTCTGTCCTATCCACACAAACTCTTGCCATGAAGACTCATAATCACTTGAAAAAGGCAGACACTTAACTACATGAGCACCACTTACACCATCAGAAATATTCAGTCAGCAAGAAACACTCACTAAATATTTCTCAATTGCTAAAAAGCAATCCCAGTTTTTGGAAGCCTTAAATCATATTTTGTTTCCAAACAGAGTTTTTCATATTATCAATCCACAACAGCTTTTCAGTTTTAGGAAATTAACAGCACATCCACCTGTAAGGATCTGTATGTTTTAAAAGGCTAATTCTTTTATACTGTATAGCTACAAGAACTCTTACTCAGCTCTTTTTAGCTACATTGCCATCCCTAAGGCCAAGGAATTACACATCTTATGCAGTTTAACACTGAATTTTATACATGCTAATGTATATCATTTTATGTTATTACATATATATAAAATTCCATTAAAATATGATTTTGCTATTTTAGTTCATATATATACCCAGATGGTTTCATCCCACCCACTACATAAATCTTTTCCCCGAGATATGCTCTGAATAAATTACTTCATCTTTGAATATCCAACAAGCACATGCTACAAACTCTGTAGCAGTTGCAATGTAGCAAATTTTGGAAGCTCATCTCACACACAAAAAGGCCAGATTTCTTCTGTCATTTTTCTATTCTGTTGCCTTTCTCCTTTCTCCAACAGCTTACCACCAATGGGTTCCAAGTCACTCCCATCCTTGTAGTATTATCCTTCAGTATGGTTTTGTCTCAGACACTGCTCAAAATGATCATCTCTCTCATGGTAGTTTTTTTTTTTTTAACCCTGTCTTATATCACCAGTTCTCCATGCCCTCAATCAGGCTAACAAAGAGGCTTTGAAACTGGTGTTTCAGCTGCTAGAAAATATGAGTTACACAAGGAAGCCTTCTGGAAGTCTTTGAGCCTGCTGTGGCAATGCCCTAAAAACATGACACACTCCACTAATGTGCTTCATCAGGTCAGGACATGTCCTTTAATTGGATGCTACTACATATATTTAGAGACCTGTATTTTGCTAACACTGTGAAAACCTGCTCTAAAGAGGTATATTAAAAAGATAATAAAAGGCTTTAGGGCCAATTTAATATTTATGTTGTGCCACAGAAACTACATGAAACAGGAGACCTTGAACAAACATATGACAGCTATACGTTTCATACAAATCCAAAAAATGAAGAAATTAGGTTAGTAAGTTTTTAAGAACACTTCTGGCTTTTTTTTTTTTTTTTTGAGGGGGAGGGGCAGAGGGAGAGGGAAAGAGAATCCCAAGCAAGCTCCATGCCCAGCATACAGCCTGATGCAGGACTCTATCTCATGACCCTGAGATCATAACCTGAGCCAAAATCAAGGGCCAGACACTTAAACAACTGAGCCACCCAGGAGCCCCAGGACACTTTCAACTTTAATCTATAATATGAATAAAGTATCAGTTAAAAGGACTCTGTTTCTGACCAAGACATAATAAGAGGGACCAAATTTATCCTCCCATCTCTAACAACCAAACAAGAGACAAAATATATGGGGGGAGAAAAACCAGCTTCAAAACATTGGGCATCAGACAAAAAAGATCCCCGAGAGACGGGAAACAAAGTGAGCCCTACTGCCCCAGCTTACTGCCTTGAGAGTTTCCAAGTGATGTGTGGCACAGGGCACAAAATGGGTGAGGCCTGGAAGACTTATTGAGGGGAGAAGATGGAGCTGAGAGTCTGGGGAGATCCAGGTGGCTAGTGCTCACGAAATAGAATACTGGAGAGGAGAAGGATGCACAGAGAGACTTGTTATGGACTAAATGTTTGTGTCTCCCCAAAATTCATATGTTGAAATCCTAGCCCACAATTAGAAGGTGATTAGGTCATGAGACAGAACCCCCATAAATGGGATTAATTCCCTTATGACAGATATCCCAGAGAGTTTTATCACTCCTTCCACCACCTTCCAGTCAGCTACAAGATGACTGACTATGAAGCAGGAGGCAGGCCCTCACTAGACACCAAATCTGCTGGGCTTTGATCTTGGACTCCTCAGCCTCCAGGACCGTGAGAAATAAGTGTGTTTTGTTTAAGCGACTTAGTCTACAGTAAGTTTGTTACAGCAACCCAAAAAGACTAAAACGGAACCCCAGAGACCTGCAGAGACTCTCCCTTGAATATGCAGCTAAATACCGATCATCACATATATATGAGGAAACAAGACAGGACAGAAAAAGAACCATCCAGCAAGATTAGGGGAAATAACATCCAGTATATAAATAAGACCAATAAACGTGCCTACCCCAAACAGCCAGACTGAAAAAAAAAACCCTCAAAATCCATGGGGCATTGGGTAAGGCACACAGGAAGATCTTGCCATAGTAGTGAGACAAAATTAATCCTAAAGCAGTAGTTATTCAACTGGGGGCAATTTGCCACCCCTCCCCACATTTGGCAACTTCTGGAGACATTTTTGGTTGTCACAACTGGGGGGTCACCTGAAGGGTAGAGGCTAGGGATGCTGTTAAATATTTTACAAAGCACAGCATAGCCCTTCACAACAAAAGAATTAACCGATCCAAAATGTTATAGTGCTGATATTGAGAAACCCCGCCCTAGAATGAACATGTCTCTGGTCCAGCCAAACAAATCTTAAAAGCAACATCCAAAAGGATCAAATTGTTTTCCAGTAATTTAACTACCTCCCACAACAAAGTTCAAGAATATTTCTAGGAATACAAAAAGTATTCAGTACCCAACAGATAAAATCCATAATGTCTGGCAGCCAACCAAAGATTGCCAGACATGTAAAGTAGGAAAATTCACCTATAATGAACAGAAAACCAATCAGTCAAAATTGACCCAAACTGATACAAATAATAGAATTAGCAAACAAGGAAATTAAGTTATAAGAACTCTATTACATATGTTCAAAAAAGTTAGAGACATGGACAAAAAGAACATCCAATTCAAACTTCTAAAAATGTAATGAAAAATACGCTGGATGGGATTAACAGCTGATTCTTATCTGTAAGAAGGTAAGAATAATAAACTTGAAGATATAACAATAGGAATTATTCTAAATGAAACACAAGAAAAGATTATTTTTCCCTTTCTTTTAGAAAAGGAGAAAACCAATCTCTCTTTCTTCCTCCCTCCCTCGCTTCCTTCCTTTCCTTTCCTCCCTCTCTCCCTTTCTCTCTCTTTTTTTGGGGGGAGGAGGATAGAAGGAGAGGGAAAGAGAGAATCCTACCATGGGGCTTAATCTTACCACCCTGAGACTATATGACCTGAGCCAATATCAAGAGTCAGATTTTTAACCGACTGAGCCACCCAGGTGACCCAAGGAGTCACCTTCATGAATTCATTCCATGAGGCCAGTGTTACCCTGATACCAAAACCAGGCAAAGACACCACAAGAAAATAAAACTACAGCCTGATAGCCCTTTAAGAACATAGATGCAAAAATTTTAAACAAATCTTAGGCAATCAAATCCAACAATATTTAAAAAGGAATTAATACATCATAACCAAGTGGTTATTTATCCCAGGAATGCAAATTTAGCTTAACACTTGAAAACTGAAATAATTCACCATATTAATAAGCTAAAACAGGGAAACCACAAGATTATCACAAAAGACACTAAAAAAGTTGGGGTGCCTGGTTGGCTCAGTTGGAAGAGCATGTGACTCTTGATCTCAGGGCCGTGAGTTTCAGCCCCATGTTGGAGATAGAGATTACCTAAAAATAAAATCTTAAAAAAAAACACAAAACACTAAAAAAGCATTTGACAAAAACCAATATTCATTCCTGATAAAAACTCTCATCAAACTAAAAAATACAGGGAAGCTTCATCAATTTGATACAGGGCATCTTTGAAAAACCTATAGCTAACATCATCGTACTTAATGATGAAAGACTGAATGCTTCCCTCTAATATGAGTCACAAGGCAAGACTATCCATTCTTGGGTGCCTGGGTGGCTCAGTCTTTTAGCGTCTGCTTTTGGCTCAGGGCGTGATCCCAGGGTCCTGGGATCGAGCCCCACATCGGGCTCCCTGCTCCACTGGGAGCCTGCTCCTTCGTCTCCCACTCCCCCTGCTTGTGTTCCCTCTTTCGCTGGATGTCTCTCTCTCTGTCAAATAAATAAAATCTTAAGAAAAAAAAAAAAGACTATCCACTCTCACCATTACTATAAAACATTGGACATTCTGGTTAATAGGATAAGGCAAGAAAAAGAAATAAAAGCCATACAGATTAGAAAGTAAGAAATAAAACTCACGATTTGCAGAATTTACAAACAATATGATTATTTATGTAAGAAATTCAATGGAATTCACACATACACACGAAAACTGACTAGAACTAGTAAGTTAGTTTAGCGAGATTGATGGATATAAAATCAACATACAAAAATCAATTGTATTTCTATATACTAGTAATAAAAAATAAAAAACTGAAATTTATAAAATACCATTTATAATAGCATCAAAAAATATCAAATACTCACAGATAAATCTGACCAAACATGGGAAAGACCTGTACACTACTTAAGAGAAATTAAAGATCTAAATAAACAATGAGAGATGGGTTGGTCAGAAGATTCAATATTGTTAAGATGTCAATGCAATGCCGATCAAAATCCCAGCAGACTTTTTTTGTAGATATTGACAAACTTATTTCACAAAAGCTCATATGGAAATGCAGAAGATTCAGAATACTGAAAAAGAACAAAATTTGGGGCACCTTGGTGGTGCCTGACTCTTGATTTCAGCTTAAGTCATGATCTCAGGGTCCTGAGATCAAGCCCCAAGTCAGCTCTGTGCTCAGCTGGCAGTCTACTTGAGACTCTCTCTCCTCTCTCTCTCCCTCTCCCTCTGCCCCTCTTCCTGTGCAGGTGCACGTATGTGCACGTTCTCTCTCTCTCCCAAATAAATGAATAACTCTTTTTTAAAAAGAACAAAATTAGACAGCTGATTTCAAGAATTATCATACAATAATTTTTTTCTACTGATATGTAGCAAATTTCCATAAACTTAGTAGCCACCCATATTTCTTGCTATGTGGCCTCTTCTTATTTTGAAAACCAGCAGCTTCTCCTGTGTTGAATTCCCCTTGTGCCTGGAATCTCTCCAAGAAAAGCACATTCCTTCTTAAGGTCTTGCCTGATTAAGTCAGGTCCACCAAGAATAATCTGTTTCTTAGTCAACTGCGCCATATAACATAACCTAATTACAGCACTGATAGCCCATCATATTCACAGATCCCTTCCATTATTATACAACAGTCACTGGAGGTCATTTTAGAATTGTCTATCATACTACACTAAATCAAGACAAAGTGGTAGCAGCATAAAGATAAACAAATGTGACAGAATGGGGAATCTGGAAACAGACTTACATAGAAAGAAAGATATTTAATTTTCTATAAAGGTGCAAAGGCAATTTAATGAAGAAAGAATAGTCTTCATCAAATAGAATTGGAAAAAATGGATATCCATATGCAAAAAAAATCCATCTCTCACTACATATAAAAATTAACTCCAAATGGATCACAGACCAAATGTAAAATCTAAAACTAGAAAACATCTAGAAGAAAACATAAGAGAAAATCTTTCTGATCTTAGGTTAGGTCAAGATTTTCTTAGCTATGATACCAAAAGCAAATCCATAAAAGAACAAGTTGATAAACTGGTAGGTAGGAGACTGAAGGACTTTTATGGATTTTAGTCTGCAAATTTCTTCATTGTTTGAATCTTTTATAGCAAAGTATTTCTATAATAAAAAGAGAAAATACATAAAAGCAATATATTCATTGAAGAACATTTAAAATATAATTTTAAAATTACCTTTGAGAACTATTATTTGTAATTTGTTATATACCTCTCTCACACAGAATTTTCTATAAAGAGAAATCATGCCATAGATAAATCTGTCTCATTTTACTTAACATTATGACAAGAATCCTACCTAGCATTATTAAATTATCTTTTGAAAAGGACATTCCATTCTATGGCTATACAATAGTTTGTTCATCTCTCCATTGTTGGCAATTGTTCACAATATTATTACTATTACAAATAGTACTGCAGAGCTTGAGATAAGATTTCTAGGAGTGGAATAACTGTATCAAAGAATCTGAAGTGTTTACATACTAATGTCATTAAAGTTTGATTCACATTAAAAAGCACTGCATGCAAAGCTAGTACTTGTCCCAAATGTTAATTAGTATGTATAAAGGAAACATTCCAATTTGAGATAAAATTTTAAAGTTTATTCTGAAATCACGAGCTATTAAGAAATTAATTATCAAAGTACTTTACTATCAAGGCAGTGAGAGAATAAATAGTCCACCCCTGCAGAAAGAACCTCACTATCAATAAGCTTTAGTCAAACAGTTTCAAGTCCTAGATAACAGATAAACAAAAAGAGCTGATTGGTCTGTACAGAGTGGAACAAAAGATATCTTATGGGTGGACTCTGGTTAGAAATTTTTGAAAACTATAAAAAATGCTACTTTCAGCACACCAACTCTTTTGTTTACTAGCATGTTTATTTCTTTTCTCTCTAAATATAGTTCCTACTAATTAGCGATTTCACCACCCCGAGAGCAAAAGAGGTCAGTACATTTCCTCTGACGACCTTATCTCCATACTTAAGAAAATGAAAAAAGCTTATAAGAACTTTAAATCTGATATTTCTTAATAGAAGCATAGCTATTCTTTAATAAATGAGCCTTTAAGGCATGCCATTAGAGTGACCCAAATATCTTCACAGTAATAACTCAGTTGTCTTCTACTATATTAAAATTGCAAATACTGTATGTTAGTTCTGACGAACTGAGTACAAACGGTCCAGAACAACAAAAGGAGATAATGAATTATCAATAAACTCCTTCCCTACTCCTCCTGTTGAAGCTATTTGTTGTGCTCCACCCTAGCTCCCTATCACCAGCTGCAGGACAGTCTGGCCACCACTGAAAACCACTCAACTAATACTTTTAGAGCATTATCTTCTGTGAATCACCAGTGACTCAGTATCCGTGACAAATATGATATATTTGGCACTCAGTATCTTTTCCAATCTCCCTCTAGTTGTTTTCTGCTACTACAGAGTTTGAAAAGCTAAGAGTTAATCCCCAGGATCCCCTGCAACTAGGGTTCTAAATGTGAATTAGGTTCGGCCAACTAGACCCTCTGATGTGAGATACAGAAAGCAGAAAGTGAAATAGGAGCCGTTTTCCTAAAGTTTTGGCTATTCACAAGACTATGTAACTGTTGATTTTGTGTGTGTGTGTGTGTGTGTGTGTGTGTGTGTGTGTGTGTACATGTAATTCTCCAGCTTTCAGTCACTAACAGTTGAGTGTAAGGAAGCAGTTGCAGTTGTGGAGAAGCGATACTGGCTTTCTAACACCTGCATCACAGAAATGATGGTATGTTCTTTGTTTTGTTTGTGTGTGTTACACTATACACAAAACTTATGATTTTAACCATTTTTAAGTATACAGTTCAGTGGTATTAAGTACATTCACATGGATGTGCAACCACCACCACCATCCACTTCCAGAACTTTTCACCATCCTAAATGAAAACTTTGTATTCATTAAACAATAACTCCCCTCTATCCCCTCTTCCCTCACCCCACAACAACCACCAGTTTACTTTCTGTCTCTTGATTATACTAGGTACCTCACATAAGTGGAATTATACAATATTTGTCTTTTTGTGTCTGGCTTATTTTCCTTAGCATAATGTCTTTGAGGTTTGCCCATGTTGTAACATGTGACAGAATTTCCTTCCTTTTTTAAGGCTGAATAGTATTTTGTTGTATGCATTTATCAAATTTTGTTTATCCATTCATCCATCAACAGACATGGGTTGCTTTCAACTTTTGGCCATTGCAAATAATGCTCCTACAAAAGTGGATGTACAATATCTGTTCAAGTCCTATTTTTCCTTCTTTGGGGTATATACCCAGAAGCAGTCATCTGGGTCACTTGGTTATTCTGTTTACTTTTTTCAGGAACCACCATAACATTTTTCAAAGCAGCTGTACCATTTTACATTTCCATTTCCAATATGATCTTTAAAAAAAAAAAGTATATTCTTAAAAAATTTTACATTTTCCCTTTGTTTAAGCATATTTTAAATTATACAACTTTATTACAAATTCTTCAGGGCTTCAGACAGTTTTACATCAACAAATTTATAATGTCTAATTACCAAGAGATAACCCCTGGTCACTAATTTGATAAATTCATAAGGAATTAGAATCTGGTAATCAGCCTCAAAGATTCAAAACTTGATCTTGTCATTACCCCAGAGTTGATAAAACCAAGGGAGACTAAGAGAAAACTTATAAGGTACTGATAAATAAACTAGAATGCCTCTTAAGTGACTATGAAGGATAGTCAAGAACCTTGTCCCAGGCAGACTCTTTCAAATCTCTGAAGTACCTACGAGGCTGATTTAATAATCAGAATGTTACTTATAGAATAAGTAATCAAAGCGAAGAAAAGCAGATGATTTTCTAAAAAAGATTTTATTTATTTGACAGAGTGAGAGAGAGAAAGCGCATGAGCAGGGAGGGGCAGAGGAAGAGGGAGAAGCAAGCTCCCAAATGGGGCTTGATCCCAGCACCCTGGGATCATGACTGAGACTAAAGCAGACACTTAACCGACTGAGCCACCCAGGCACCCAACAAGCAGATGATTTTAAGCAAAATTTAATCCAGATTCTTGTGAGACTTAATATATAATGTCTGTGCCTCACAGAGTATCTTTCTAGAAAAAGTTGTTCACATCTCCCAGTTTCTCTATCTCCTACACAAAGTAGGATATAAAAGCCTTTGACTCTGGGACACCTGGGTGGGTTGGTCGGGTAAGCAACTGCCTTCGGCTCAGGTAGTGATCCCGGATCCTGGGATTGAGTCCCTGTCGGGCTCCTTGCTCAGCGGGGAGCCTGCTTCTCCCTCTGCCTGCCACGCCCCCTGCTCATGCTCTTTCTCTAACAAATATATAAATCTTAAAAACGAAACAAAACACCTTTGACTCCTCCTTTGCCTACGCGCCAAGGAATTGATATATACAACGGTTTTCAACCTGACTACATGTTAGAATAATCTGAAGTTTAAAAACATGCCTGTTCCACTGCCCATGCCCCACCCCAGAACAACTGGATCAGAATCTCTAAGGGGACAAAAGCTTGACATCTGCATTTTTTTAAAAGTTCCCCAAGTGATTCTGAAGCACAGTATTACACCATCCAATCTAATTCTGCTTGTTCTTCTATTTCTGGCTTGGCTAACATTTAATCTTTCAAGTCCTTTCACACACATCTTATTTCATCAATTGTATGCTGATTTTGTGTTGAGTAGCTGTCTCTCCTATAATATAATCTACATGACACAACTGAATAAAACAGCTAAACATATACATAGAACTGCTAGTAAAGAAGTATCACACTCTAGGGTTGACTGCTGGTATGTATTAAGAAAAACTGCATTTATTTTACGTTAATTCTTTAGAGTCTATAGTACCAAAACCTAATACCCAGAAAACCCAGAATTTTTATTATTTTATCTTTTTTTTTTTTTTAAGATTTATTTATTCATTTGAGAGAGAGAATGTGGAAGAGTGAGTGGGGGAGCAGCAGAGGGAGAGAATCTTTAAGCAGACTCCTTGCTGAGCAGGGAGCCCACAGGGCTTGATCTCATGACCCATGAGACCATGACCCGAGCCAAAACCAAGAGTCAGATGCTTAACCACTGAGCCACCCAGGTGTCCAGAGAATTTTTATTATTTTTAAATAACTGATCAAATTTATCCACAGTTTATGTATTTCTGATAATTATAAGAATAAGGAAATAAGTCTTCAAAATATAGTAAGAATGCTAAAAAATATATCTATAATAAATATTTTTAAATCTGTAAGTCCCTGGTAGGATTTAATAGTTTATTTTCAACCTGTCCTTTGGCTTTAAGGAAAAGCAGCATGATATCGTGAAGAGCAGTGAACTGGTTGTCAAAATTCTTGGAGCTTAAGTTAATTAATATTAGCATTTTGAGTGACTTAAAATAGTCTAAACTTTTTGGCATCTAAATACCTTATCTGTAAAATGAGGAGGGAAAGAGCAAGCTAATAGAGGGAAAGCCAGGAAGTGTTCTAAGTGTCTTACTTGCATGCTCAAATAATTTTCACAACCATATAAAGCAGGTATTGTGATCGTCCTCATTTTACAGATGAGATAACTCAAGCAGATGGATTAAATAACTTGCCAAGATAAATGTATACTAGTAACTACCACAGACAAAATTTTCAACCCAGGCAATCTCATTTCAAAGTCCATGTTCTTCCTATACCACACCATCTCACATAAGCTGAAGGCTCTTGTACTTCTGTAGGGACTGAATCTCATAAATATTAAATATTTTCTAGTTATCAGCAGAGGAATTTATCAAAGGTTTTCAGTTATATGACATAAAGATTACATAAATGAGACTGCCTAATGATGAAGGCTTTTTTTTTTTTTTTTTTGATGGAAGCTTTCTGAATCACAAATTTTGCACTGTTCAGTCTCAAACATTTACTGCTATATGCGGGTGTCAGGTAATAAGGCATTGGGGATACAGATAGTATTAAAATGCCCTCATGTTATGTTTGTTCACCTATTAAATATTTATTGTGCACACACCATGTGAAGGGTATTGCACTAGGCACGTGGCACTTACCTAGATGAATCTGAAATAGATCCTGCCCTCAATGATTTTAATCTAGAAAGGGGTATTAAAGAAAGTCATTTTTTAAAAAAAGGTAAAATGAATTACAGCCGCTAGTTCTTTATATACATTAGATCACTTAATCCATAAAACATTAACAAAGCAGTTTACTTATGAAACGTGCTTAAAAAATTAGAAGGTTAAGGGAGTTGGAAAAGAGGTTATTTCCAGTTGGTGAGATCAGAAGAGTTCCTGGAAGTGACATCTGAGCTGAGTCTTTAGGGAGAGATGAAACTGTGGATAGAGATGGAGAAATAAAAGTATACTAGAAGAAGAAAACTGCATGAGCAAGGGTATGAAGACAAAACAATGGAGAACCATTAGTTTTCACGGGACATAAGGGAGTACTGGGATATTAAGTTGAAAATATGAACTGGGGGCGCCTGGGTGGCTCAGTTGGTTAAGCGACTGCCTTCAGCTCAGGTCATGATCCCAGGATCCTAGGATCGAGTCTCACATTGGGCTCCCTGCTCAGCGGGGAGCCTGCTTCTCCCTCTCCCTCTGCTTGCCGCTCCCCCTGCTTGTGTGCGCTCGCGTGTGCTCTCGTTCTCGATCTGACAAATAAATAAATAAACTCTTACAAAAAAAAAAAAAAAGGATATATGAATGGCAGAGAAGTACATGAAAAGATGTTCAGCATCACTAGCTGCTAGGGAAATGCAAATTAAGACCATGGTGAGGTATTACTACACACCTGTTGAACAGGAAGAATAAGCTGTGCCAATGTGGAATGCTATCAAGGATGCAGAGAAAAAGGTCCTCTCACACACTGCTGGTAGAAAGTAAAACTGTACAGCCATGCTGGATGATAGTTTGGCAATTTCTTTAAAAACTAAGCACGCACTTACTATACAGCCTAGCAACTGTACTCCTACTCCCAGGCATTTATCCCAGAGAAATGAAAACTAAGTTTCACGCAAAAACCTGTATACAAATGTTCCCAGCTTCATTACTTGTCATAGCTGAAATGTGTATAAAAACAAAGTATCTCACAATATATGAACAGTTAAGATGTGGAACTGTGGTACATCCATAACATGGACTACTACTCAACAATAAAAATTAAACTATGGATACACACAATCGATGGGTCTCAAGGGCACTGTGCTAAGTGAAAAAAGTTGATCTCAAATTGTCACATACAGTATGATTCCTTTTATAATCTCAAATGATAAAATTATACAGGTAGAAAATAGGTTAGAGGTTGCCAGAAGTTAGAAAGAAGCATGTATCAGGGGTGTGTGGGTTAACCCGAGATCTTTATAGCAATGAAATAATTCTATATGTTTTTAAAATTTTTTTTAGGCTTTTTAAGTTTTTAAATTTATTTAAGTAATCTCTACACCCAGCGTGGGACGAATTCACAACCCAGAGATCAAGAGTCACATGCTCTTCCAACTGAGCCAGTCAGGCGCCCCTCTGTATCTCGACTGGTGAAATGGTTAAACAAATCTACTCATGATAAATGACATACACACATTTTGAACCAATGTCAATTTCCTGGTCTTGATACTGACTGTACTCTAACTATATAAGATATAACTAGCAAGCTGCACCACATTCTATACCACATCCAGAACCGTCTCAGCTCAATGAGTAAGAATCTAATAGATAACAATAGATAACAATGCCCAGTTTAAACCCTCAGTTACAGAAGTTTTTACACAATGATGAAAATTTAGTAAATCTGATGAAGGGTTCTTGATCTGGCTGCATGCCAGTACAAAGAAATACACCAGCAAAGAAGCATATAAAGTTCCAATTCTTATTCTAATCACTAAAATGATATTTAGAAAGGCTAGTGGTTTGACATATTGATTAGTAAAATTTTTATTTTTAAATATGCTATACCTCCAAATCAAAACAACATAATGGAAAATGAGAAACTGGCTCAAGATTTCAAAATCTATTACAATATTGTGAAAATATACTGGACTTGGACCCCAAATTTAATGTATGGTTTTGGCGGTGTTTGACTTTTATGACAAAATTTTATTGATGAAACTAACATTGATTTAATTCAATCTCAAAGTTCCAACTAAATCTCATTTGCAGGCATTTTCAGTAACTCGGTGATACAGTTTCACTTATAAGAAGACCCGAAATTAGTAGAATTCGTGGTTCTCATCTCCTACTAGAATGTCTTACAGGTCACGAATTTTAAGAGAACAAAGGGTCAAGATAATAGATACATTACTACCTCTCTTGACCTCTGGCACAATTCAAATGCTTAACTAAACCCACAATAAAAATTTGAGACAAATATAAACATAGGTCACTGACTTCACAACATCCTTTTTAAGGACAAATGATAAAAAACAGTTCTATGGTGAAACACTGTGATTAAACTATTGTAACGAAGTTTTCCCAGTTTCTACTATCCTAAGCAAGAGACAAGACAGACTCATGTTACATTCTGCATTGAAGTGATTTTATTACTGGGAGGACCCAATGTGTAGTGAAGTAACAGAACAATTCAATATGGAGGCATGAAATCTAGAGTCAGCTAGAAGGGGTCAGGCTTAAGATTCAGTGATGATGGTGCTGTGTGTATGGGGGGAGGAATATTGACACCACAAGTCTGTCACAAATCCATATCCCATACTCATATGACAAATTATGAACCAGTGACAGAGGCAGCATGTAAACACTGAATTGATCTCCAAGCAAGTCTGGCTCACACTCTCCAATTTTTGTTAACTTCTGGATTTCTCAAAGCTAAGACGACAGTAAGACCTAAAGTAAGAATCACTGTCATGATTAATGGTCATGTTAGAATCACACTACTATTAACGTCATATATTACATCAGGTCTAGAGGTAAGAATTTTCAAAGAATATCTAATTAATATGGAAATTCTATAAGAGAAAATAACAATAATATTCATTAGAACATCTGTGATACAACAACTTCTCAAAAACAATGTTCAAATTTCAATTCTCAAAAAAGCAATGAAAATGTCTCTAAATCAGCTATGGCAAAGTTTTGAAAAAGCAGTGAAGATCTGGTGGTTAACAAAATAAGAATGTTTACAAGCAGTTGTGCAATGTGAATTAGAGTCTTTACAGAATGGACAGTACTACTGAAATCAAAACTGATTTATCTAAGTATCTGCATGTTCTGCCATGTGGTCATGATGGCTTCTTCTTGTCTTAGGGAAACTGCTCAAGCACAAAACTGATTTTCTTTACGACTAAGTGTGAGAACTGTCAAAGGGAAACAAAAATAACTATTAGACATGCTAATATATTAACTGTAAACTCCATTTGATGGTTTATTTAATTTCATAGTAATATTAAGATGTAACCTTAATAGAGAGTTCTATTTCAGTTCAATTCCATACATTTTTAAATGCTGACTTTTATTTAGAGCTAAGTATTAAGACATGGTCTTTAGAGAATCTCAGTCTGGTGTCGGTAAGCAGAAACATAAATAATAGTAATACTATCTAACTTCCAACTAAAGATCATCTGTATTAAGTTAAAGAAAAGGGAGTTAATCTTTTGACAACAGTTAAAGAAAAGAGAATTTATCTCTTCTTTGAAGAAATAATTAATGGAGTCCACTGAGCATCTGAACATATGACACAGTCTATACACATAAACTAATATTGAAAAGATTTTGCAATCCGTACATTTTCACTGCATTAAGATTAAACAGTAAATACCCGTTTAGAGAAGAAACACTTGATTAAAAGTTTGTTTTGAAATGGCCAACAAATTTGCAAAATGTATAATCAAATAAAGAGCTGAAAAAGTAGGGGCGCCTGGGTGGCACAGCGGTTAAGCGTCTGCCTTCGGCTCAGGCCGTGATCCCGGCATTATGGGATCAAGCCCCACATCAGGCTCCTCCGCTAGGAGCCTGCTTCTTCCTCTCCCACTCCCCCTGCTTGTGTTCCCTCTCTCGCTGGCTGTCTCTATCTCTGTCAAATAAATAAATAAAATCTTAAAAAAAAAAAGCTGTAAAAGTAATTTTATGAAACACAGCTAAAGTTAAAGCCATGTTGTAATTTAACAATTACAAAAGGAAATTAACTTATTTCTACTAAAATGAATATAAGTATTGCAATCATTTTTCTGGTACAATTATTGTTCCGGTACTATGTCTTCTATAAAAAGTATCTATGTACCCACCTATCCCAGTTCTGTTTATTGCCTACAAGCATCCTCTATTCTTATTTTTCTAGATCACTCTACTAAAAATATTACTCATACAATATATGCAAAATTGCATTAATATTCGTCCCGCAACTTTGTCAAAAGTACCCCCTCCAATTTTCAAGACACCCCAATCCAAGACACTTATGAGTGAGTGAAAGAGCTGGTACACCTGGACTGTGGTGATTTCACATATAGCTGACCCTTGAACAACAAGGTTTGAATTGTACAGGTCCACTTACATGCAGATTTTTTTCAATAAATACAGCACACTCTGTAAATTTATTTTCTCTTCCATATGATTTTCTTAGCATTTTCTTTGTTCCAGGTTACTTTATTATAAGAATATAATACATAATACACATAAAATGTGTTAACTGTTTATGTTATCGGTAAGGCGCCTGGTCAACAGGCTATTAGCTAAGTTTTTGGAGAGTCCAAAGTTATAGGGGATTACGACTGCATGCTTCTGAACTCCTGTTGTTCAAGGGTCACTGTAGTTCTATAAATTCTTTTAACCCAGACACCTGCACCGACCATATTTTTACCCTGTAGGAAATATGTGTCAACTCAAGTTGTCAAAGTGTAACCAGTCAATACTGAGTATCTGTAAAACCTAAGTGTCCAAATACTCGTTTTAATTTTTTAAATTTAAAGGTAACATATTAAATTTTTTCTTTCTTAAAGATCTAAACTTGTCTGGTATTTAAAGTAAACTTTAAGAAAAAAAAAAAAACCCACACTATTACTGATAGAAGAAACCCAAATGATATCTTTATTGTCAGAATATCTTTTCCGAACATCACTTCCTTTTTACTACTTCCCCCAGCCGTTCCGGCAAATCAGTGTTCAACACCGCCCCATATTCTTAAAAGGATCCACAGAAAGCCCCACAATCCAAGCATATTACCCTAGCGATCTTCGGTGCTTTCAAAGACACCTGTGAAAATGCGAAAGCCTTGAATTAGATCCCCAAGGGCTCCTTTTCTTTCTTGACCCCATTTCTCTTTTTTTCCCCTAGCCCTTCAGGTCAGACGACTTCCTAACCGACAGCCCCTCCCTCTTCCAATCAAACCTAAACCTTCTCCTAATTAGCAACCCCCCACCCCCACCCTTCGGTCAGCTACCTCGTCATTCACAACACACGGTCCCGTCTCTCTCGCCAGGCCGTAATACCGACCTTGGTCCTGGCTGCTCGGATCCCTCACCCCCACCGCCACATCCCAGAGCATCCCTTCCTCCGGCCCGGCATTCTCGCAGGACCCCTTCAATCCGCTTCCCTCACTACTCGGCTTCCAAACCCCTCCAAGCCCTTGCCTCTTCAAAGCCGCCTCTCCTTCAGGTCTCCCACTACCGTTGCCCCTCCGCCTCCTGCCATCGCACCCCCCCCCCCAGGCCCTCGGCTCAACAGCCTCCATTTCCCACAGATTCCATTCTAGAGCAGACTCTCCCCGCTCCCTCAACTGTCTCCTGTGGCACCTCTGGATCCCAGTCCTCCGCAGTCCGGCTCCGCCCCTGACTCCCAACTCATCCTCGGCTGCCGGCGCCCCCCAAACTCCACTCTCCTCCGGCACTGCTTCCGCTCACCTCCGAGGTCCGAGTCGGGCTCCCCCGACCCACCTCCGAGTCGGCGTCCGAACCGCCGTCGGAGTCCCGGGCCCTCCGGGCCTCGCCGGAGTGAAGCGCCTCGGGCGGCGGAGGCGGAGCCCGGGGAGGCGAGCCCGAGTGGAGGCGGGGGCGGTGGCGGCTGCGCGCAGGCATCGCTTCGGCTCGTCTCTGCCGCCCCGGCAGCCGCTGGAATCCGAACCGGAACTGCTTCGGGAGGAGGGGCCCTACAGGCGTGAGGCGGAGCCCTACTGGCGGGGGCGGGGCCCAAACCGGAAGGGACGCGGCATTCAAGATGGGCGAGGGAAGGAAAACCGCAGCGAGGAAACCCGAGAGCGCATGCGTCAGCCCCAACGCGAAAGTGGGAGAAAATAAGGTGCTGGTGAAGATGGAGGGGGGCCTATGGTAGATGAGGGGGAGCAAGAGGAGGTCACCTAATTCCTTTGGAGGGAGCCAGATCCTCCGCAAGAGCCAGCATCCAATGATCACCGTTACAATTTATTGCCCCTTTACTTTCTGACAGCCCTTATTCCAAATGCTATATAAATATCTCACTTACTCTTTGTGCCAACTCTGCAGGGTGGTATAACACAGAAGGGCCAAGAAACCTGCTTGAGGTGCAGCAGTTAATATGTCCTAAAGCCAGTCTGCCTACTTAAATCTGTCTAACTTCAGAACGTGTGCTCTTCTCCATTATCTGAAAGTCCCCAACACAGGCTTAGAATTGGCATAGACCAAATCCAAAACCACCTGCGACCTGGCTCCAACCCCTCCTTGACCTTCTTCCTCATCAAGTGCAGGGCAGATTTCAGGGGCTCTGATGGGGTGGAGGCAGGTTCTAGGGTGGACATGAGTGCATACTTCTCCCACCGGGTCCCCTGGTGTAGCCTTTACTCTCAGGCTGGACTACTCTCTTTACACTGCAGCTTATACTCCTTCCAGCCCGTCTGGACCTTCACAAAGTCGCCTGAGAACAGGCAAAGCATCTTACCTCTTCTGCTGGTAACTGGCTCTGACAGAAGGACAGATATAGACCTTTCTCAGTTTCTGTTGTGGGGACAAAAGCCCTTGTAAGCAGGGGAATCTCCCTCCCACCTCAAAAATGTTTCTAATGACAGTTAGTCCTTTGGGTCTAGGGCAACATTCACTTCCCTTCTCCCCACTTTGGTATACATGGCTCATTTCAGCCTCTCTTTTGAGAAATCAGCTATTTTCATTATAGAACCATTGTTCAAACCTTCCCCCACAAACCCCGTGGGAACCCTTTAGATGAAGTCCTCCATGCTTCCCCTCCACATTTCTCTGACTCTACAATGCAGGAAACTTCCCTTGAGCCACATAATCCAGAGGCTCACTCAGCAGCCATATGGTTCCCCCCCAGTTTGTGGCCCACCCAGACCTGCAGAGCTTTTTTAACATCATTCATTGTTGGAACCAACCACCCCCCTCCACCCTGGATCTCCACTTTAACTCAGTCCTCAGAACTAAATAGCCTTATTCAGGGCCCTAAGCCTCTTAGTTCAACAAATGTTTCTTAAGCATCTACTACAGTGTTAAACACAGAATATCCTTTGTTTTATTTAATCCTCATAATTCTTTGAGATAGGTATAATTACCCTTACTTCACGGATGAAGAAACTGAAGTAGAGAGGTAAAGTGACTTGCAGAGATATGACTGATTCCATGTTGTCACGGAGTTTGGGATTAGGGGGGTGACTTGGGGAGAAAAATGTTCTGTTCTTTCTGGAGGCCTCTGTAACTTGCTGAGTCACTTGCTTCTGTCCCACCTGTCCCTGCCAATCTCTGGGAAGGAGAAACGACACTGGAGAGGCAGAGAGGAGTGACCGCAGAGACAGAGGGGTGGGTGGGCTGGCCCATGGCTGAAGCCTCAGTCCCAGAGCTGAGGGGAGATGCCGAAACCACGCCTTGTCCCAGCGTTCTGGAACTGGAGGAGCTCCTGAGGGCAGGGAAAGTTTCTTGCAGCCACGTGGATGAAGTTTGGCCCAACCTTTACATAGGAGATGCGTGAGTGGTAGCTGGTTGAAGGGGTGCGGGGAAGGGGACAAGGTGAGACAGTTCTTGGGCTCTTTACCAGAGATGGGAGCTGGGTGGATAAAGGAGAAATAGTTCTGCTCTGCACATCCCAGGCGGGGGACTTACTCCAGGACCCCCGTGCGCTGGGGACCATGCAGTGATCAGGTGTGACCACCAGGGGGAGCAGGGCTCCTGCCTGCCTGGATGACTGGAGCTCCCAGAGGATCCTGAAGTCTTCTTATATATCCAGGACAATTGGCGAGTCTGGGGGACAGAGGCCTGGGGAATGGTGCTTTCAGGTAGGACATGGGATGGACAGAGAGCTCCCCTTCCTGGTCCCAGCCTCCCTCCTCTGGACACAGAGTGGGTGAGAAAGGTGAATCAGGGAAGGTGTCATCATTAAACATTTGTAAATTAGAAGCAGGTATGAGGTAGTGACCAGGAGACGCCAGATGTGGGTGGGAAGGCATGGGGCAGGAAAGGAGGGGCAGCTGGATTCCAGGGCTGAAGCAATTCTTTCCTTCCTGTCTTGGCCAAGGCAGGAGCAGATGGTGTCAGGAAGTGAAGTGAGTCTAAAGATAACTCCCTATACCACCAACTCTTCCACCAGAAAGCTCTGAGGGTGGGGCTCAAGCTTACTGGGTTCCTTGTGGCTCCTTTTGGACCTGTGTGGCTCTGTCCCTCTGAAGCAGGGGGCCAGAAAAAACCTCCTTCCTGGACCCCGTGGCTCAGCCAGCATCCAGACCTATTCCTCCCCTTCCTAGGGCCACGGCAAATAACCGCTTTGAGCTATGGAAGCTGGGCATTACCCACGTGCTGAACGCAGCCCACGGGGGACTCTACTGTCAGGGCGGCCCTGACTTCTACGGCAGCAGTGTGAGCTACCTGGGGGTACCAGCTCACGATCTCCCCGATTTCGACATCAGTGCCTACTTCTCCTCAGCAGCCGACTTCATCCACCGTGCCCTCAGCACACCCGGGGGTAGGACTTGGGTCTGAGCCCACATCCCATCATGCTCACTCATGGGGGGCAATGTCCAGTTTCCCCTCAAATATTAGTGCCTTCCCATCTCTACTTTGTTAAAAAGCCTTCACGTTTTTAAAAATCCTCTGCTCAGTGTTCCAACAATTTAGCCAACCTTCTTCCTTCACAGACAGGGAAACTGAGGCCTAGAATCCAAGGTCATGTTGTGAGTTAGGAGCAGTCCCGGGACTGGAAGCCAAGTGTCCCAAACAGCAAAACAGTTCTTTCTCTTCATCATTCAGCCTTGAGAAATTGTCATTTAGTACCTAGATGTCTGGCTTCCATCCCAAAGTATTTTCGAATGGAAAAAAATAAAAAAAACCCAACCCAAACAAACAAACAAAACCCCTTCTACTACCCAGGGTAGAACAGAGGAGCCTGGGGAAGCTGGAGCCCCTGCTTTGTGTTCAACCTGCTTTGTGAGCGCCGTGGCCCTTGTTGCCTGCCCCTGGGTTAGCCAGTATCCCTCTCTGGACTTCAGTTTCTCATCTACGTGACAGGAAAGACAAGACTATGGCTCACAGCACGTTTTACTGTCCAGAGCACTGGACAGTCAGTTGTTCGTGATCCATTCATTTACCAGCTGTTTATTATCTTCTCTGTGCCAGGCGCTGGGCTAGATACTGAGCTGCACTTAGACAAGGCAAAGTCCCTGCTCTCATGGAACTCGTCCTTCTATGTTTCGTGGAGAGACAGTCAAAATTATGAGTACTAGGCATATGAATGGGTACATGTGAAGAGATCTAGGAGAACAGGAATAGGGCAAGGGTGCTCAATCCAGAGGACCAGGGAAGTGAGGGGCCCACCCTCTAAAACAGTATTCACTGGGCCACATGCAGAAAGGATGAGCTGCTCTGTGATTCAAGTGATACCATGAGTGGTCAGGAAAGACTATACAAGGAAACCATGTCTTAGCTGAAACCGGACAGATGAGTAATAGACATTAGTCAGACCAAGAGCAGGAGAAGTTTTACAGGTAGTTGGAATAGCATGTGCTAAGGCTGGAGGCCAGAGTCCAGAAGAACTTTAAAGAACTGAAAGTTACCAAGTGATCCTCAGGGTAAAGGTCAGGGTGGGGCGGCCTAAGATGAAGCTGTAGGGTCAGCAGGGGTCCGCTCACGGAGGGTCTTGTAAGCCACGTTGAGGAGTTTGGACCCTATCCCAAGGGTAGGCTAAATAGGTGTTGGTTACCCATTTGACAGATCAGGAAACTGAGAACCATAAAGGCTAAACAGTTTGCCCAGGGTTACAGAGTATACCTTGGGTCCCTACCCCTGCCCCTGGGTGGGCCAGCAGGTGGGAAAGGGTCTTTCACCAGGATGTCTTCCTCAGCCAAGGTCCTGGTGCACTGTGTGGTAGGGGTGAGCCGCTCCGCCACGCTGGTCCTGGCCTATCTCATGCTGCGCCATAGGCTGTCCCTGCGCCAGGCAGTGGTCACCGTGAGGCAACACCGATGGGTCTTCCCCAACCGAGGCTTCCTTCATCAGCTCTGCCAGCTGGACCAGCAGCTGCGGGGTGCAGGCCGGAACTGAGGGGCCAGGTGAGGGCTGGGCAGGGCATGAGGGGGTGAGGGGGCAAGGCTGGGTGCAATTAGAAGTGAGAGGTCAGGTAAGAACTGCGCAGGGAACACGGCAGGGAAGGCCAGTGAGGGCTGGCAGGGGATGTGGAATGGAATCAGTTCAGAGGTGGGTTGCCAGGGTTGTGTGGGGCCAGAAGTGAGGGTTGAAGGGGGCTTGGCCCACTCCTCAAGCTGCTGGGCTCCCTCACCAGCTCAAGGCCTCAACAGGGCCTGGCAGAGGCAACCTTCCAGAAGGACCTGCTCTCCCCAGCCCATCCACATGCTTCAGACCCCAGAGAGGATGGAAAGGCCAGGGAGGAAAGAGGTGGAAGGCATAAAATGGAAGAGGGGAGGCTTTCTTACCTGGTCCTGATGCGGCGCTGCCCCGAACCCCACCACGGCAGCAGCACAGCCCGTCCTGACACCCGTGGGCTGCCTGGACCCTCCCACAGCCCTGCATCCCTTCCCCTCGGGTCCGGACCCCAGCTACAGCTCTGGGGGGACAGCATGGCTGCAGCTGTCACTCCACGCTCAGTTATTTTCAGGTCAGCCCTGCGTCTCCTTCTCACAATGGGGAAGGAGAACAGGGGCTCCTGCCACCAGCCACGGCCTCCTCTTGATACACAGTTCTCCTGTCATCGTGTCATTCCATTCCCTGCCTTGGACCCAGCGCCCCACTCCTTACCTGCCCTCCCCCAGTCAGTCTGATCTCAGAGTTCCAAAGAAGGAGCCTCCCTAACTTTGCTCCCTCTCTGGTTCTGGGGAATCCCTGTGGGACATAAAAGTCCTCCGGAAGTCTACCCAGCTCCTCTCTGCTTCCGTTTACCCCCTGCCCTGCTGCTCTGTGTGCGGGGCATTGGAGCATTAGCAGACGTCCCTAAGTTGCACATGAGGAACAGACCCTCAACACCTCCTCCCCTAGGTCTCCCCATTCCTGCTGGAGGCCCCAGTGTCCCCAGCTGCCTAGGAGAAGGAGTTGCTCCCCCTGCCCCGAACCACACTGCTGCTCAGGCTTCCAGACCGCAAATGGTCACCGAGTGCTGCTTCAGTTTCCTTGGCATCAGCCCTATGAAAAGTGTTCCTCCAGCTCCTACCCATGCTGCCCCTCCCCTCATCTCTCCTCAGCCCTGACTTGGGCTGTGTGTCCCACTGCCCCCTGGCTCAGAGGGGCTGCCCGCTAGGGGTGGGTGACTGGCCTAGGCTCTCTTGGGAGTTGGAAAAGTGGCAGCTTTCTCCTGCCAAGAGCTTCCCAGGGTGTGGATGGAATTTCCCCCAGCCCGATCCCCCACCAAAAGCTGTTTTTGTCTCTGAATACATAACCAGTGCCGCCAAGGGAGAGCACTTTAGCACCCCGCCCTTCTTCCTGATGCTGTCAGGAGGGATGGGGATTAGGGCAGGACAGAGAGCCAGGTTTAGAGTTTGGGGGTGAATGTAATGGAAGAAAATCAGGGTTATAGCTGGGTTTGCGATTAGGCCCAGGGCTGAGCTGGGTGGGAAACTGTTGTGGGGAGCTCTGCAGGTATGGGGAGCCAAGAGGGAGACAGGAATGGCATGTTGGTTTCAGGAAACTGGTAGAACAGCAGATCTCTGATTATGCCCAACTGCCCCACTTCCTTGGCCTGCAGCCCTTAAATACCCTGACCTCTGGCCTCCACATCTTTCCCATCAGGCAGCTGGGTTTGGGGAAATCAGTTGGGTTGCAGCATTGCAAAATTCCTGGAGGTGCCATCCACCAAACATCCCGTGCAACTGGAACCCCCCGGGAATTATGCAGTGTGCAGCCTATGCGGCTGTACAGAGCAGCCCTTGGGACTCTGAAAGATGATGGGGAGAGGTCATTTCTCTCTATGAGCCCTGGACCCCAAACCTGCCTTATCTCTCTCAGCACCCATACCCACATGACCTTACACAGAGGGCTCAAGGCAGAGGCAGGTTTAGGTGGCCATTCTTGCCCCTGTCCTAACAAGTCCCAACCAGTGTGGGCCTTGGGTTGCCAGCCTATAACATGGAGCTCATCTCTCCCCCAGAGCTGGTCCTTCCTCCTGGCCACAGAGCTGTGCCATTTTGTTTCGCTGGCATTGGCCCTGTTGGTGCTGTGGGAGGCTCTGGCCCAGGTGGATACCAAGAAGATGGTGAGAACCCGGTGTGCCGTCCACCCTAGAGCCCGCTACCCCATCTGCTTCCTCCTGCTGCCTGCGTTCCCTGTCGGCCACTGTCTTCAGTCCCCACAGGTGGGAATGGGCTGCCTTCTTAGCCAATCACAGAGGCTCCTCAGTCTGGGATTTCAATTTCCCTGGGGTGGGAGGATGGGAGGAGAGTCGGGGGCGGTGGGGGATTCTAAGTGTTCATGAGAGCCCTTGGCCCCAGCTGCCTCCACCAGCTCTCCCCAGAGCTCAGGGAATTCCAGCAGGGGTGAGCCCGGCTCCCTGGATTTCAGACTTCAGAGACCCTGTGTGGTGTGGTTGCAGGTATGCGTATGTCTCTGTGTGTGTCAGTCATTGGGGAGTATGAGTGGAGAAGAATACTGAAGTATATGAGTATATGAGGAGGGTCTCTGGGGAGCAGGAAGGGTTCTTAACAGGCCCAAATCCAAGGTCCCGAACTGACCCCAGTGGCCTTGGGAAGGACCTAAAAGACCATTTTGGTGGCCTCAAGGGACAGTGATGTCTGGGTTAGGAATGCCTTCTAGAGGAGGGAGGAGCCTGGCAGAAGGCACAGTGGCTTCTGGACACACAGCTTCTGACTGCAGGCCAGGGCAGGTCTAAAGTCCTGCTCTGAACCTCACCTACACCTTTGTAAGTGTACCCCCACTTTTCTCAGCCTGGGTCTTCTAGATCTGAATCCTGGGCTAGTCCTATAATTGTCAGCTCCCAGCTAAGCACCCCTGGACCTGGGTTCTGATGTTGGCATTGCTGCCAGTTTGCGTGTGGTTTTGGCTAGTCTCTTTTCTGTCCTCCTCCATGGAAGATCGTTCCAGCTCCAACCTTCTGCCCATGCTTCGCACCACCCTTGAAGGCCAAGGGAGCTTTGAAAATGGCTTATTGGCCCTTCCTTCTCCCTGCCCCACAATCAACATATGCATACACACAGACCACAAGCAGACCCCTGCGGGCTGCCTCCACTCCCAGCAAGGCCAGGTGCCTGGCTGGGCTTGGCACTGACCATGCCAGGGACCAGTGGGTGAGTTGGGAGTGTCAGGGGGAGGCCAGAAAAGGGGAGCAGCACATCATCCTTTATAATTAAACTCAAATCAAAAAATAGAAACAGCATCAAGTGTGCGGAGACAGGGAGCCAGAAGCAGACAGCACAAAGTGCCCGTCAGAGAAGACCACAGCCTGGGCCAGATACCCCCACAGGTGGGTGAGTGCCCCTATTTCAGGGGGGCCACGGAGCATGCTGGGTCATGAGGGCCAGGGCTCCTGGGCCTGTGTGTGTTGTGGATGGACTGGGTTAGATTGGAGGACAGACTGGATTAGACACAGAGGCACAGACAAGGCAGAGTAGTCAGAAAGACGTGGTCTTGAATCCTGGATCCCGTGCTAATTGGCTGTGTGACCTTAGACATATTGGTTAATCTCTCTGAGCCTCAGTTTCCTCATCTATAAAATGGGAATGATAATATTATCTGCTTCATAAGGGTACTGTGAGGATCCAATGAGAAAATGTAAGCATTTAGCTCTGTCTAGTACATAGTACATCCTTAGTAAGTGGTGAATATAATTACAATTATTGTTGAACAGAGAAAGAAACCTTGAGAAACACAAAGAGGTAGAGACTAAGCCTCACTGTCCTGTGGGGAGGTTATTCTCCAGCCAGGATATGGCTGAGGCTTGAAAGGATAAGAGTAATAATAATAGTAATGATAATAATAGTTAAGATGCACCCTTGGGGGGCATCTACCATAAGACAGTCCCTGTGGAAGGGGCCTTGCATTTAGTATCTCATGAAATTCTCGCAGCAGCCCCATGAAGGAACTGGGTCAGCAAAAACCATACAAATACCAGACCTGAGATCTCTGCCCAGATCTGTCCTCCTCCAAGGCCTGCATGCTGAGTGCAGAGCCCCACTGGCAGTCCACCATTGGCTGCCCACCTGCCACCTGCCCCAAGGCGTCCTTTGCCAGACTCCTCATGTGTCGTGCCCTGAGATCTCTGGCCTCCACTGTCCTGTGGCCACAGTCCCATCTGCGTGGGGAGGGGGGGAAGCAGAGAGACTGGGTAGGAGGGAAGACCAGCGGGAACATCTGGAGCTTTAGCTGAGGGGGTGGATGGCCACAGCTGCCCCCTTGCCCTGAGGAGGCCTGTGCCTTGGCCTGAGGCCCCGGGCATGCAGGGTGGTGTGGAGGGAGCATGAGTGCCAGGAGAGGCTGGGGAGAGCCACATGGAGAGGAGAAGGGACACACGCAAAGACAGAAAACCAGCACGTAAACCTGTAAACAACAGCAGCACAAGAGCAGAGACGCCTTGCCTATGGAGGCCACTGCTGGGTTAGGGAGAAGACACAGGAAGGAGGCAGAATGAGGGCTGGAGTGAATGAGAAGAAGAGCCAGGCCTGGCCTGTCCCTACGACAGGCGCATGCATGCTTCACTCTACGGTGGCCAAGGAGATGTGGGGGAGGAGTCAGGCCAGCTCTGGGGGCAGCAGAAACCAGGGGAGCTGCTGTAGCCACCGACTTCTCCTCCTTGAAGGATGAGTCCTTGGGAAGGGGGCTGGACCCAGTGGGATAAAGCAGACACTGTGGGGGTACATCTGTGAGCATCAGGTGTGAGGCTCTAGGTAGGACCAGACAAGGAGTACCCCTAAGTCCAAGGAAAAGGCCCCATTCTCCAGACTTGGACCTAAGGCCCCTCAGGGGTTGAAACATGGACTGTGGCCTACCAGCCCCCAATCCTTGACGCCTACGCTGTTTCCTCCTCTTCCCTGGAGTCCCCTGGGGCCAGCTCTGTCTCAGCCAGACCCTGGCTGCTTACTCCCTGGCACAGCTGGGCTGCAATGCACCCACTGGCCACAGGGTGGCGGCCATACCCCATGTCAAGCTCAAAGGCCGGGGTGGGCCTGCCCAGCTTCGCAGAGCTCCATTTCAACCCCACCTGTGGCTCGCTCATCCCCAGCTTTTGGCTCCACACCAGTGTGGCTGTTGGACAAGTCTGGGGCCAGGAGCTTTCCCCACCCCAACACACGACGCTGCTCCCTAACCTGTGGTTCCCACAAACGCAGCCACTGCTCTCTATTGCAGGTCAGAACCCCCCCACCCAGGGAACCCTAAATTCAGGCAAGGCCAGGATCTAGCACACGAGAAAGACAGACCATGGCCCAGACGGCAGCAAAGACTTGCTGGAGGCCATAGAATGAGTTACGGCCACGCTCTCCTCCCTCCCTCCAAAGTTGTCTTTTCACAATTTCTGGTAGCCTCCCATGTCCATGGGGAGTTCCAGGGCCAAGAGACTTTCGTCCCAAAGAGATGCCAAGCAGAGAGCAGCCTGGGGGTTTGGAAGGACTGCACTTCAGTCCACAGCAGCCTAGGTCTGCTGTCGGACCCCACCCCCACCGGCTCCAAGGGAAGGACCTGGAATTCTAGCCACTTCACAGCATTTGTGTTCTGGGCGGAACCTGCCCTGGTTCCGCTCGAGGGCTGAGTCCTGTCCCTGTACCCACTCCCCCACTCCCGGCCTCAGGCCATGCCCTAGGTAGGTGGCAGGCCACTCAGCCTGCCCTGAGAGGTCAGAGTGGGGGATGAGGGGGAAAGCCGGGTCTTCACTTCCACCCTGCCCACCAGCTGCCCACTGGGTGAGCTTGGCCAAGCCGGTGGCCTCCTGGGTACCCATTTCTCTTCCTGGGCCCATCACTGCCTACCCAAGAGAAAAGATGTTCTTTCCAGTTTGTACCTTCCCTAGTTACTGGTTGAGGGGGCCAGGGACAATTAGCCAAGATAGGCACTCCTTCCCAGCACCTCACCAGCCCCAGGTTCTGGTGCCGCTGACCTCCCAGCTCTGCAGGGGCCTGGACACCCCCAGAAAACCGACTCCTGACACAAGCCACCCCACCTGGGTGAGGCCTGACCTGCAGCACTGGCCTGAGTCATGGGGGTAAGGAGGAAAATCCTAGGGCCTAGAGATAGAGGTGTGACAGCAGCACCAGGCTCCCCGTAGAGACAGATGGGTTAATGACCACTCCCTGGAGTCCCCAAAGGTGGCAACTGGAAGGCTTGGAGACAGAACCGAAGGGGCACAACTGGACTGAAACCCCAGCCTTGCTCCCTATCAGCCAGACAGCTTTGGGCATCACTTAAAACATTCTGTCTGACCTCTGGCTTTCTCCTATGTAAAATTAGGGACTTATTCCAAGTGAGGTCTCAGGCCCTTAAGAGGCATCTGCTTACTTTGTATGGAGATGCTAACAAATGCCATTTCTTGGCCCAGGCCCCCTCATTCTTGAGATGTGCTCTGTCCTTCAAGCACTGGAAACTGGAAGGGAACGGGGACCTGGGGATCAGCCCTGGAAGTAGCAGAGGCGGGGGCCTGAGATGAGCTGCCAGGTTGTGGGGGCCTTCCTAGGTGTACTCTGGGGTCCCCATCCCTACAAAGTCCCAAGTACCAGTGACTTCAGGAAGGCTGGGGAGTCTGTACTGACTAGTTGCTACAGAAAGGGCACTCCAAGGGCCCCTTGGCCAAAGCTTCCAACATCAGGGACCTCTGGAAAGGGCAGAGGAGACATTCCCAGCTCCAGAGCAGCAACAAGAGATTGATTCCCTTGTTCCTTGGGAAAAAGATCTAGGCCTCAGCCCCAGCTGAGCTGGTTAATAATCTCATCCGAAATAGCTGAGGCCTTTCCTGCTGCATCCTGATGGCCCCTGGGCACTGCACCGTGCCTGGGCGCCCCCATTAGCTGGACTCACCGGTGGGGATCCTGCCCCCAACCACCACAGTGTCCACTCTGTTTCAGGATGGACTCGCTGCCGAAGCAGGATCTCCGGAGGCCCAAGATCCACGGGGCAGCCCGGGGGTCCCCCTACCAGCCGCCCACGCTGGCCCACCTCCAGCGCTTGCTGTGGGTCCGTCGGGCCGCCATGCTGAGCCACGTCAATGAGGTCTGGCCCAACCTCTTCCTAGGAGATGCGTAAGTACAACCCACAGGGGGAGGTGGAGGCAAAAGAAGGGGAGCCTCTCTCAGGGTCCTGCAGGGGCAGAGTTGGCACCACCTCTTTCCACACATCCCTATCCTTCTATGTTATTAATTTTAACTGTGGAAATAGAACACACATAAGAAAAGCGCATACAGCACATATGGACAGTTTCACCATCCACGTCAAGAAACAGGACATTCCTTATCCCAGAAGTCCCTGGACCCTTCTGAACATAACCCCTTTCCCTGTAGATAACTACTAAGCGTTGAAATAATTATCTCCTTGCTTTTCTTTATAGATTTAACATCTACGTCCTTAACAATGAAGTTAGTTTTGCTTGTCTTTTAAAGTTACATAAGTGGAATCATATTGTGTGCGTCTTGCCCCTGGCATGATGTGCTCAATATTGTCAGATTCGCCCACGTTCTATGCAGCTGCGGCTCATGCGTTTTTCATCGCTGTGCACTAGTCAGTTGTAGGACTTTACCATGGTTTCTCCATTCAATTGTATGTGGACTCTGAGTTGTTCTGACTTTTTGGCTTTTATGAACAGTGATCCTAGGAACAGTCTAGTACATGGATCCTGGGAGCACACACACGAGTTTCTCCAGGGTGTACAGTTATAAAGAAAGTAGAATGGCGAGTCATTTTCCCAAAAGTTTTCCTAAAATTTGAAACATATGAATCAATATATGTGGATTTTAGAAATTTTCCTTAATATTTAGAAAATATGGTTCAGTGTCTTGTTAAGAATATGGCAAATATGCTGTCC
Source organism: Ursus maritimus (assembly GCF_017311325.1). Taxonomy (NCBI): domain Eukaryota; kingdom Metazoa; phylum Chordata; class Mammalia; order Carnivora; family Ursidae; genus Ursus; species Ursus maritimus. The sequence goes on from NW_024426885.1 coordinate 50,624,131, forward strand.
CCCCACCAGATAACCAGTAATAAAATCCTTGCTGACTTTTAATCCTTGCACACATACGTACATAAATGCTTTTTCACATTTTTTTTTACAAAAATGATACCTCTTTCTAGTCCCATTTTGTAATCTACCTTACATAGAAAGCTTTTTAAATGGAACCACATAACGTCTTTTGAAAACAGTTTTAAACAACGTGCCGTATTGTATCCTGCATTTTTCACAGGTTCTCAATATAGCACAGACGCCTTTCATCCTTTACGTGCAGCCACAACTTTTAGTGGTTGCATAGTATTTCATTTAGCTATACCATACTCGGTCTCTTGTTACAGGATATTTAGTGATTTTTTCCCAATTTTTCGCTATCTTGAATGTCATTAGATCCACTTTATACACATCTGTAGGCACGTTTTGGATTTTTTTCTTTAAATTCCTCGGAGGGGACTTGCTAAGGCAAAGTATGTATATATTTTGTATATTTTTAAGGCTTTTGATGCATGTGGCCAAACTGCCAGAGTGAAAGGGAGTCTTGAACTCCAACTAGAGGAGCCCCTTCACTCAGGCCTGTGCACTCTTTCCAGTCTCGCACTTGGAGGGGGATGGCAGAGGAGGGAAGGGCATAAGTTCCAGCCCAGCCAGAGGGGACCCAATGAGACCTGCTCCACCTCTCAACTCCCCCATGCCTTCCCTTCAGGTACGCAGCCCGGGACAAGAGCAAGCTGATCCAGCTGGGCATCACCCATGTTGTGAATGTTGCTGCGGGCAAGTTTCAGGTGGACACAGGTGCCAAGTTTTACCGTGGAATGCCCCTGGAGTACTATGGCATTGAGGCTGATGACAACCCCTTCTTCGACCTCAGTGTCTACTTTCTACCTGTTGCTCGATACATCCGAACTGCCCTCAGTGTTCCCCAAGGTGAACTGCTGGCGAAGGCACTGGGGTGGGGGTTGGGGGTGTGTGTGGGGTGGGATCTGGGGCACTTTTTCCAGTAGCACTGGTGGGTTGGGTGTCCAGAGTTATAAACCTCTTCAACAACCTTCCCACCCCATGGAGCAATGAGCTGCTACCATTTAGTGAGTGTCCCCTTCAGGGGACCAACGATCACAGACATAGCTAAGGTCCAGTGTGGTCGTCACTGTAACCATATCCCTCAGTAAGTGTATTGGGCAGAGGGTACAGGGCCTAGCAAAGGCTGAGCAGGCCCTTCTAAGATGAGGCCTTGGCATAGGGCAGCAGGGACAGAGGAAGGGGCAGAACGGGGGGAAGGAGAGGTAGGTGGACACCCCCCGTCATCTGCCTCAAATCCAGGGGACTCTGGAAATACTCTACCCCCTCCCACCCTGCCAGAGTTACAGAGGATGCCAGAGGAAGCGCCTTGGACCTGGAGAAGGGAATCCCAGCTGGTAACCTTGGCTCAGCCACTAACTTGCTGGTGACCTCGAGCCAGTCCCCTTCCCTCTCTGGGCCTCAGTTGCCTCATCTGACTGTGAGAACATTGTCAGTATTCCAGGGTGCTGTGACAGGGGGGCTGAAGGATGGCCAGAAGGATCTCCAATTCCCAGTGGGGTGGTCAGTGCGAGGGCAGGTAGCTGACGCTAGGTTGGGTCTTCCCACAGGCCGTGTGCTGGTACACTGTGCTATGGGGGTGAGCCGCTCTGCTACAGTTGTCCTGGCATTCCTCATGATCTGCGAGAACATGACCCTGGTGGAGGCCATCCAGACGGTGCAGGCCCACCGTGATATCTGCCCCAACTCGGGCTTCCTCCGGCAGCTCCAGGTTCTGGACAACCGACTGGGGCGGGAGACGGGGCGGCTCTGACTTGGTGAGCAGCCGGGAGCCCTGACCCTCTGGCCGGCATGGCCCAACCCAACCAGCCTGGCCCTGGGGACAGCTGCTGTTTCCAATGACCTTGAGGTATAAATAGCAAGTGGGGGCTTAGCTGAGGCAGAAGCAGGGAGAGTCGAGTGGTGACCTTTGGCAGGTGGATTTCCCTGACCCAATCCAGAGATTCTTTATACAGAAGAGAGTTCAGTCTGTCTCTATAATAAAAGGTTCATCATAATAAAGACAGGAGATCTTCTGGTGGTTTGTGGGGTAGGGTCTTACTCCCAGGATGGCCATGAGGGTCCAGAAGTCTTGCCAGCTCTGAGTCAGCATGATGGCAGCCTACAGAAGGAGTCTGTCAGTTTCCATGAAGACAGAGGGCAGGTGAGGATTAATCAGCGGTATCTGCCTCAGGTGCAAAAGGGAGGAGCGAGGGTACAGGTGCTGAGAATTTGCTGGCCCTTTCCTCATCTTGTCCTCCCTCATACCTTCACCCAAGAGCTAGGCTGTCGGAATCGAGCCCGATGTTCAGTGCGTCAGCATCCTTTCCTTGCCCACCCTAGCAAAACGCGATCGTCAAAAACTGGCTGTGCAAGTAGCAGCTCTTGAATCTTTTCATCAACGCTGTACTTTCAAAAGGACTGACTCAAACGAGAGGCATCTGGAAAACACAAGCATGAACCGAGACGATCGGGTCTGGGGAGGAGACAGCCCAGAAATCCCAGGCAAAGGATGGTTATATGATGGAGCAAAAGATTTTGTTCTGAGTTTCTTCGTATTTGTGCCCTAATAAAACAATGTAAAAAGCCCCCAGGTTCCTCAGGGTTCTGGCAGCTGCCTCTTTTCTCCTGCAGAGTTCCCACCCTGCTTGGGGGGAGGGGTGGTCCCCTAGCCCCCACAGCCTCAGTTCCCATCTCCGGGCTGATGATTCTTGGACCCCTCTCGGCAGCCCAGTTCCCCCCGCCCCCAGCTTCAAACCTCTGTATCCCACCGCCCACCTCTATTTGAACATTGCACTTGAATTTCAAACTCAGCTGCACTTTGCATCAGCCCCGCCCCACAGGCTGAATTCTTCCTGCTTCTTCCTTTGAGTGAAGAGTTCCAACAGCCATTGTAGCTCAAGTCAGTGATGGGCGTTACCTTGGACTCCTGCCTCTCAGAAAACTAGCCTGTAATTCTGCCTCCTCAGTCCCACCCGAATCTGCATGCTCAGCTTCATCTTTGTTGTGAGTACCCAAGTTCGAGGCACCCTCACCTCTTCCCTGGCCCCTGGATCACGAGTAGCAGCCCACTATTGGTCTCTCTGCCTCCAGCTTTGCCCAGACAAGTCTCCATGTAGACTTCTTACTAAAATGGAAATCTGATCACGTCACTACTCTGCTTACAACCCCCTAAGTACAAATACCTTGACAAAATATAAAGATGCTTCATTATCTGAGAACCTTCTCGTATCTCTAGCCTTATTTCTTGTAATTCTGTTCCCATACACACCCTGTAATTAAGAAATGCTAAATGCCCTTGCAGTTTCCAGAATGCACCACATTCTCTTACCTCTGGTACTTTGCACAAGCTTCAGATTGTACCACCTGAATGCATCACCCTCACCCATTCTCACCGGGGTCTCTAGGAGTCTCGGTTTAGCTCTTACTTCTGGGAAGCCCTTCTGGACCCTCCAAACCTGAGAGAAGCGCTCTTCCTTGGGCTCCCAAAATGTCCATCCACCTTTTGTGATGTCACCCGTCACTCTGAATCGTAATTTACTGGTGCCTCGTCATTCTCTTTCAAGTGGCTAGCTCTGATCAGCTTCCCATGGTCTCAAGGTCCCCGTGGCTCCCACACTCTGGCTATGATCCTCCCCCCAGGGGGAGCTCTGTGGTCGTGTGGACCACAACGACAGGTTGTCCCCACGGCGGCCATAAGGTCTTCTCTACAGAGGTCACCACGGGGAGTGGACTCCTGCTGGCCCCAGGAGTGGGCCTGCCTCCAGAGGGCACCTCCTCTTCCCCGAGCACCCTGACACCCTCTTCCCAGTGCATCTTGTTCTTCTCTGGCCACCTTGGACACTTCCTACTCACTCCTCACCAGCGCTCTCTGGGGCCAGCTCTGCCTCCTGCGCAGAGGGGTCCTTGCCCTTCTCCGCCATCTGGTCTATTTCCAGAGGGCAGGTGCTTTTCCCTTGCATGAATCAAAAAAGGTGCCCTCTTGAAGCAAATCAGCCTTTCAGGCTTCATCACTCTTGGGCTTGGTTGAGGAAAGCTGTCCCTTTCTCCCAAGCGGACGCAGCTCCGTGTCAGGGTGCCCATCTGAGTGAGCTGAGCACAGGCTGTGTTTTAGTCCCCAGTTCTCCTTCTGCAACTCAAAAACCGCACAAACGTACGCTGCCTCGTCTGATACATAGTGATGAACACCCCGTTTTATCACTGAAGATAAAATGCAGATGGCGTGTTGCCTCAGGTATACAGGGTCTCTGGGCTCCGGCCTCCAAAGGCAAGTAGTGCCCAGCCAGCTCCCTGCTCTCCTCCCTACAGCACTTGGTCCTAATCCCTGGTTGTTGACTACCTGAGGTGCTCTCAGAGCCTTTTCCAAAGGGTAAATGTACATCCTCGCTGGAGGACTGCAGAAGGGCTGCCACTGCGGTGCCCAACCCGCAGGGCCCCTCTCCAATCTGGGGATGGAAAACGGTTCTCAATTCATCCTCAGGTTGGTGGCGCCTATTCTCCAGAACAGACAAAGCTAGTCCCTGCTCAAGAGACCCATCTGCCCACCCCCAATTCCTGTGGATTCCTCCCTGTGCCTGACAACTCAGCCCTTGTTGCTATTTCTTGCTCATGCACTGTCAGCGGGACCCAAAATAGTGGTTCGAAAAGTCAGTCTCTAAACATCCTGGTCTAGGAGTGTGGGCAGCCTGTCCCGGCTGGCTGGGCTGGAGTGCCCAGAATCTAGGTCAGAGCCACACCCTGGGGCTTGAGTTTCAGCAGGTGACCTTCTTGGGGCTTTGAGGTTTGGGCTCAGAACCGGAGGCTGCAGGGAAAAGAGGGAGGGAAGCCTAAGAAGGCACGTGGTAGGAAGGCCAAACATTCCCCGGAGCATCTGAGGAAACAGGTTGAGCTGGGGGTTGGCATCTCCATCGGGAAGAATTCCTGCCCGCCACGCTTGCCCTGGGATGTCCGCCATGATGCGTCTGCTCCCTTTCTTCTCTAGAGCAGCCTCGTGAAAGAAGTGGGGGTATGGTTAAGAGGATGACTTTGGAGCCAGATTACCTGGGTTCAAGTTTTACCTGTGCCCTTTACCTGAGGCGTGTGACCTCAGTGAATCTGTCCATAACTCAGTTTCCTCATCAGTAATGTGGGAGTCATGATAGCCAACATACACGATTGTTGGAAGGATTATGTGGGGAATATAGGAAGTGCTTTGTGCAACATGTGGAGAGCTCCCCAAAATGAGAGCTGTGATTATTGTCACAGTACATAGTCCATGGGCCCCTGGCGTCAGACGAGGCACAGAATCCCATCTTGGACTAAAAGTTGGCTGTGCTCTCAGAGTGTTGAACGAATGATTAAAAATTAGCTGACCTAAATGCAACATCGTAGTTTGGATTAGATTCTGGAACAGAAGAAGGATATAAGTAGAAAAACTGGTGAAATCCGGAAAAAATTTGTGGTTTAGTTAATAGTGTGATACCAATTTTGATCTCTTTGATAAATATGCCACGGTTACGTAAGAGGCTAACATTAGAGGTAGCTGGGTGGCAGGTATACAAGAAATGTCTCTGTTAGTGTTGTAACTCTGTAAATGTAAAATTATTTCAAAATAAAAACTTACACAAACTTGCTGATGATTACGGGCTGTTTTGCACATGCCAAGCACTATGCGGAGTGCCTCAGATACATCTTTTTTTTTTTTTCCAGTTTTATTTCTTTAGGGAAGAAAACACAAATCAAATATAGCAAAATATTAAGATTTGACCATATTGAGTTGTAGGAATATAGGTGGTTGTTACATCTTTTCTTTTGTGTTCTTTTTCTTTTAAAAAAAAGATTTCTTATTTATTTATTTGAGAGAGAGAGTGTGCGTTAGAAGAGGGCAGAGGGGCAGAGGGAGAGGGCGAGGGAGAGAGAGGATCTCAAGCAGACTCCCTGCTGAGTGCAGAGCCTGACACAGGGCTCGATCTTACGACCCTGAGATCATGACCTGAGCCAAAACCAGGAGTTGGATGCTCAGGTGACTGAGCCACGCAGGGGCCCCTTCTTGAAATATTTCCCAATTTTGAAAGTAAAAAATAGATTATCTTCTAAAATTAGAAACATCCTATTCTATATACTTAGGTTTTTGAAACCCATATCAAATGGATTTTAGGAAATACTATGAATTTAAATGGTACCATTTTTACTGGCTTCAGGCCTAAAATACTGCAAATTCACATGTTATCCTTTTAAAACTTTCAAAAAGCTTTATTACGGATATTTTGTTTGAAGAAAAATGTAATGATGACCTGGTTTATAGTGTTAGATGAAATAATTGTAATCAAGGAGGAGCTAAGCCATTAAGTCAAGCTACATATTATTTTATCCCATCCTCCCATCCTCACAGCCCAATGGGATAGGTTCCTAACATCACCCTCATCTTATAGATGAGAACACAAGTGTAGAGAGGTTAGGCCAGAAAGTCCCTCACTTCAATTGAGAGTTTATTATGTACCAGTGCCCTAGTCAGGGTAGGCTAATGGCTCCGACAAGCAAAGCTTTACTTTTCCCTCGCAACACAGGTTGGTGGGGGCATGAAGAGTAGGGGAAACAAGCACGGAGGATGTAGAGGCCAGATGTGTCATGTCCCCTCCAGTTCCACGGGCCGAACTCAGTCACATGGTCACACCCAACTGCAGGGGAGCCTGGGACATGTAGTCCATCAGAGTGCCCAAGAAGGAGAAGAAACTGCAGATACTGGTGATCAGGAATAGGCTTTTATACAGCAGTTGTTGATGACACATGTACAATTATTTAATTCTCATAGGCCATAAGAGGTTGATACTATTGCATTCTTCCCATCTTATGGTTGTGAAAACTGAGGCTCAAAGAGTTTAAGTAAGCTTTCTCAAGGTTGCTTAGCTAGCAGTGGTAGAATCATAATATACATCCTGAACCTTCGTCATTCTGTGTTGGCCTTAGTGACTTGCTTGTCCCTAGGATTTGGAGCAAAAGTGGCATTCTGGGATTTCTGAAGCTAGGTCAGAAGATGCCTTATAACTTCTGCCTGGGTTTCTGGGAACACTCTGGGAGCCCTGAACACCATACACGAAGTCCTACTGCCCTAAGACCACCATGCTAGAGAGTCCGTGTGTAGATAAACTAGTCAACATTCTCAGCGGAGTCTAGCCTTTCAGCCTCCCTTCCAAGGTGCTAGATATTTAAATGAATCCATCTTGGACTCTCCAGACCAACATGTCTCGCGGCTAAATACCACTGAGTGACCTCCATCCAAGCCACATGGAACAGAAGAATAGTCCATCCAAGCCTGCCTGAATTAAGGACCCATAAAATCATGTGATATAAGGAAATGCTCCTGTTTTACGATGCTAAATTTTGTGGTTCTTCATTATGTATGAATCCATAACCAGCACAGCAGCAGAGCCAACTCTGACCAAGAGCCCTGGCTTTTAAACACCCAGTTTGCCTCTGGAGGCATGGGTGAGTGAGGGAAGGCCAGAGCAGCCACATCCATCCTCTCCACTGCTGGCAGAGTGTGTGGCGATGAGCTCCCACATCTACAGAGGAATACGGAGCACAAGAGGGCCCTGGCTCATATCTGCTCAGAGCCCCACTCAAGATTGGAAGATAGTTAAGGGCTCCGGGGGAATATTGGTGGCAAAGGTCTTGAGGTGGGCAGGGTGGAGAGGCTGCAGGAAAGGGAACATCTCCCTCCTCACCTCTTTCTGTTCTAAGCTCCAACCAGCCCACCTTCTAGGCCAACAGACTCCTGCTGAGCAGCCCAAGACTTCCTGGCTACCAGGGGCCCCTGTGGATCTGCTGGCCTCCAGCTCCCAGCCTGGTCTTGACAGCTGCCTCCTCCATTTCCTCCCCCACGGGGGGTGGGGAGGGCAGCCACAGTATGGGCTCTGCAGCCACTGGGGCCTTGGGAAAATCTGGTTTGAGGAAAACTCAAAGGGAAATACCCACCCCGTCCCTACCCAGGTACTGCCTTACTGCCAGCTGGCGGGCAGGAGGGACCAGCTCCCAGTATTCTCCCTTTCCTCGGCTCACTCTGCTCTTCCCGGCTTATTCCCCCAGACTCTGCATTAACTTCCTTATCGATGCTTCTTGAGTGATGTGATGTCTGGTCAGCCTGGTCCTCTCTCTTCGGGAGCTGCTAGAATTTTCCCTGCTCTGAGATTTCCTATACCCCAGCTCCTATCTCAGGGCCTTTCATCAGTCCATCTGTGTGTCCTCCCTCCCTTGAAATCCTTCCCTTTTCACATCCCTGTACAGGTATTCGGGCTTTGCCTCCTATATCTTCTAGGCCTAAAATGGGGCTCCTGGGACCCACAACTGGGACCCCAAAAGACTAGCTATCAAGCTTCCCAGGACTCTGGTTCAGTGCTGCTGGCTGCTAGGGCCATCCTGACTTTGGTAGTGACTGGGGATGAGGGTTGCGGCTTAGGCTGACATGAGAAAATTCATAAATAATTTAGTACATGTTGGTTTTCCCAGGATCATGTGCATGCTTTAAAAGGAGTGCTGGGGAAGGTGTTGGTTTTACTGGAATGATGAACTAGCTGACAGGGGAACTACTAAGGGGAAACTTACGGGAGAGGTGAGGGGATGCTTCTAGTTCCTTTTGGAACACACATCACAGATGAAGATAAGCCCTCTGTACCATCCATGCAAGGCCCCCATCAGGCCAGTACCGGCATGTATTCCTTGCTCGGGTATTCCCGGTATCACACGCTCTCTACCATATGGCTCGGCTGTCCTAGCCATAGATGGGTGCATCAGGACGGGCACCTGGGCACAGGCTTCTCTTTGCTCCCAATATCCTCCCCTTTTGGTAAAGAACTTCAGTTATGAGCTGGCTGGCAACGTACCCAGCTAACATAGAACATCCCAACCTCCCTTGCTGGTAAGTGTGGCCACGTGACTACATTCTGGGGATTAGGATATAAGTGGAATTAATGTGTGGAACTCCCGATAAATCTCTCTAAAGGGGGAAGGGGAGTGCCCTTTGATTTCTCCTCTTCACGGTGTTGCCTGAAGTGGGAGGAGCATTGGCTCATCCTGGACTGCCTCTGCCTCCACGTTTCCTTTACGAAAGAAAGAAATGCTTATCCTGTTGAAGCCACTATTTTTCAAGTCTCTGTTACTTGCAGACAAACCTGGCCTCAACTGTTAAATCTCCTCACCCACAAGAAGCCAGAAGTCTGTGGGGTGGTCTAATGTGGGAGGCTGCCCCCATGGGTGCTCTTTCTTGGACAAGACTGCTGACCCAATGAGGTCCTCTCTTTTGGAGAGTTTGAGTGAGAGACAGTAGCAGGATGGGTGGGAAGCTACCCCGAGAGAAGTCAGGAAGCAGGAGCCATAATGTAGCGGTGTCTCGAAGTAGAGAAGCAGAGGGAATCAGCTGGTAGCTACGAGAATATCAGAAGCCAAACGGGGCAAAGCCAAGTTCACTGAAAGCCAGAGCCATGGGATGAGGAGCAGCCTGTACTTGACGAGACCCCAGGCTAAGCTGGTCACCGGAGTCATGGTATAGCCTGGGGGGCATTCCCATTCTCCAGGAGAGCTTGTTTTCAAGTGTATTCTTTCAGTGAATCTCTGAGGTCACATGATTTTAAATCTATCTTTTAGGCTGAAAGAACGTCATCTATTCATTTCATGAACTTCAATCGGACCACAGGCACAGCCGGGCAAGAATGAGTCCTTTTGGCAGGACAATGGGTCAGTGGATTCAGGACTGTCCCAGAATGACCACCACACAGAGGTGCCCAGCTGACCTGCCTCACTCTCAATCCAGCTTTGTCCCTCCTGAGAAGTAGCCGTGTGTCTCGCCACAGCGACTGTAATAGATATCACTACCACCAGCAAGCTGAGCTGCCTGGGGCGGGAAGGGAGTGACGGCAAGAACAGGAACCTGGGGTATATGCGGACTGGGGTTTTCACTCAGACCCGTCCTTGAACCGCCTGTGTGAGCCTGAGCAGTTAGCTGACCCCCCTGAACCTCACATTTCTCAAGTGTAAAACCAGGGAGGATAAGAGCATCACACAGGTCTGTGGGAGGAGGAAAACCAGCACCGAGTACATAGTAGGTGCTCAACAAAAGCTTGAGTTTCTTTCCTTCCAGGGGGTTGGGAAAGAAGATCCGGGTCTCCACCCTTCCTGAACGGGGAGGGTGAGACGGTCACACAGACCCCAAGAGACATGCAGTCTTTTCCTGCAGCTTCCCAGAACAGCAATGGGGCACAGTGTGGCGGTCACACCCAGTCTGTTTCTAAAAGGCCATCATCTGGATTTACTTTCGCATTCTTCAAAATAAATGTGTATGATTTATAAACTTTTGCCAAGCAGTTTTACACACATAACAGGCTCTGCATTCGATTACAGGTTTCTTAAGTATGGTTGTAAACTTACATTAGGCGATTAGGCTGTAATGACAAATGCAGCCCTCTTACATAAAACCCCAATTCTCCAAACAGTAGAATATTTGCTTAATGAAAAGAGTTTTACAGGCTCTCTGGGCTCCCAGCTCATCTTTATTCTGGTCCTTAATTTAGAGAAAAAGAGAAAAATTAAATGTCACACACACACACACACACACACACACACAAGCATGCACCTCCTCATTTTTTCAACAAAAACTCTGATGTGGTCTGGCCAAAGTCTATGAGTATTCATGCACACACACAAACACAGACACACATACATACACACGCACATGCGTGCACACACACACACATTTCTGAAGGAGGCTTATGAGAAAAATCTGGAATGTCTTGGAATTTTGCTTCTTTTCAATTATAGCTTAATAAAAATGTCCTCATAAAAATTCTAGGTAAGCAACCACTTTGCCAGCAGGATGGGGCTACCCACATCCCAGGGAGGCCTGGCTGGTGAGATTGGGGGGTGAAGGGCAAGAAGCCAAAGGTGGCTCCTTCACCATCCCTCTGCCCCCCATCCTCAAACACACATACTACACACACAGTGAATTCCTCTAAGGAATCAGGAATAGCCTATGCTAGGGAGGAGGTGGAGGGAAGCTTTCGTTCTGAAGCCCCTCTAAGTCTGTCTAGACAAGAGGCCAGCAGGGGCTAAGCCTTATTTGGGGCATAATATTTTGAAAATTATACAGCTGTGTTTTTCATTGCTCTCTGCCATAGCCAAGTTCCCTAGAAGTAGAAGTACCAGAGAAAATATAGGACACCAGTTAGATTTGAATTTCAGATAACCAACAATTTTTTGGTATAAATATGTCCTAAATATTGCAGAGAACATACTTATGCTAAAAATTTACTTGTACATCAGTCAACCCTACCTGGAAGTCATTTTGTCAGTATGGCCCCAGAGAAATGGGAAAGGAAGGCCAAATCCTTCCAAATCCAAAGGAGGAGGCCCAGAGGATGTTCTGGTAAGAAAGGAAAAGAAGTGGATGGTTAAAGAAGAAGACCGAGGAAGGGGAGCTGGTGGTGAGGCCTACAGCTGGTGGTGACCTCCATTGTGAAAGACAGTGTCCCAGGGACAAAGTGAAAAGTGGGGCGCTTTACTCTTTCGGCATCTGGAAGAAATAATTTTGTCCAACATCAGCAGCACCCAGGCTCAAGGGGCCCCACACCATCCAGACCCCCTCCCCACTTTGCCTCTTACAGTAAACCTTGAGGTACACCCATAATCCATGTTGGGGAAGAGAGAATTCTGAGGGCTTGAGCTTTTAATTGGGAAAAAGACCGAGATATTATTATTTAGCAAATGAAGTGTCCTGAATTCCCAGCAGGGGGGATGGGGCTTGTGGGGGAGATTAGATGAGCTAATGGAAAATAAATGTGCCTCACTTTTCTTGCATATCCCAGCGAAAAGAAGAGCAGCAACAAGAGGGCAGTGACATCATATATCTTGTTGTCATTTTCCCCTCAGTTTCTAGAACACTGCCTAGCACACAGTAGGTGCTCTATGGGGATGGGCAGAGTGAGTGAATTTTGAACCCACTGTAACCCAGACTCCCTGCAGTGATGAGGGTCTCTCTGGGTCTGGGCTGTACTCTCTCCCCAAGACTGGCCTCAGAGACAGTCTGAGACGATGTGCACAGACACCAAAGGAGTCCCAGACTAGTAAAACACGAACTTCTTTCCTAACTCCATCCATCAGCACCTTGCGCAGGGATAAGTTACGTCATCAGGGTCAGAAAGCCGTTATTGAAAGAGCCACAATACTACTTCCATGCCGGCGCCTGTGTTGGACACTGGATGTTGTTCATTTATTCCTGAACACGCACACCCCTCACAGTCAAAATTACGAGGCGACACTTCATGATCTACCATCAAACACACCTAGAGTCCGACTCCTTCTCACACACTGCCCCCACCATCCTTGACCAGACCACTGGCATCTCTTGCCTGAACAACCAGAAGAGCCCCTCCCTGGTTCACCTTTTGCTTTCCACATCCCATTCCCCACATACCAGTCAAAATGTTCTTAAACATGCAAATTAGATCATGCAAGCATCCTCCCTAGAATAAAATCCAAACTCCTTTACCGTGGCTGCAAGGCCCTGCGGTCATAGGGTCTCTCATCTGCTAATACTCTCTCCCTCGCTCTCTGTCGAGCAACCACACTGGCCTTCAAACGCATTAGAGCAGGTTACTGTAACACACACTCCAAAACGCAATGGCTTAAAGGGACAGCTGTTTATTTCTCTCTCACATCACTGTACAGAGGTAGGTGGGCAGTCCAGACAGGCAAGGGGACTTGGCTTCAAGAGGCCATGTAAGGACCCAGGTTCCTTCCACCTCATTGCTCTGCCATCTCTGAGAGTGTTGTCCTCGTCTGGTGGGTTGAGCACCTCTGTATTCTATGGCTCCCCAGGTGCTTCAGCTTTACTTATTTGTTCCCGTAACCCCACTCACACTCTGCATGGAATCCCTTCCTTAACATCTTTTCATGTAAACCGTCCCCGATGAATTCTGTCCTTTTTGGACTGTGATTGATCAGGGTACACGAGGGGTCAAAGTCAATCCCTTCCTAAAATTGAGCTCACTCTGGCCGATAGGATTTGCTCAAGGAACCTGTCATGACTAAATTATTATGGGTTGGCCAATGCCTGTCATTGAACAAAAATGTCCATGACAGTATGAGGTAATATTACTCTCAGGGCAACATTTATTGAGTGACTACGCGGTTCACGGATGACCAGCATATGATCATGTGACACTCCCATTCGGCCTTCTTCACCCAGTGCCAAAGTGGGTCTTCTCTGAGCATTTTTACTGAGTCTCCTGGCTCTTCTGGGCAGCACATGGCCCTTGTGCACCCCATCACAGCCGTCACTCACTGAATTCACCCCAGGCAGGGCCTGATTTCCAGCCTCCCTGTTCTGCCACCTGCTTCTAGAACAAAGTCTGGACACAGAGTAGGGTACCACCTCAGTCAATGTCTGCTAAATCCACAGGAAGATTTGGGCTCCCAACAGTTTGTTAATTCAAGCCTTTTTAAGGACTGCTTCATCCTTCCAGTGAGCAGTAACATGATTAACCAGAGTTGAAGGAGAGTGAGGAAAAGAACAGCAGTGACTAGTATGTGTTGGTTGCTTCTTCCAAGCCAAGAGCTTTACATGCATTATCTTATTTAACTTGCTCACTAACCCTATAGGTGAGGTCCTGTTAGCATTTCCAATGCACAAACTCAGAGAAGTTAGGGGACTTGCACCAGCTCAGAGCTAAGTGGCAGGGGCAGGATTTGAACTCAAGTCCTCCTGTTTTGCAAGCACATGCCCTTCACTCTTCTGCTCTCCTGCCTCCCACACACGAGTAACCACACTGTCAAGCCTCATCAATGTCACTTGGATGCACTAACAGGCCGTGAAGAGGAAAGTGCCATCTATCTGCGAAATAAACAGTCCTGACACGAAGACAGAGGTGCTAATAGAGACACAATTTACCCATTTGTCGAGGTCACTGACAGACTTGAGTGCGGCTCAAATGGCATTTAGCCTCCCGGGAAAGGGAGGAGTTTGGGGGACCCCTGCCACTGCCCCTGCCCTGGGTCCTAGGGGCTCCAGAGCCCCCCAGCAGGAGGCTGGCAGCAGGCACTCCCAGTGTTTTGACAGCCAGGGAGATAAACAGAGGTATCGATTTCAGAGAAACATCCTCGGCCCTTAGACCTTCTCTCCAAACACAATGTCCTCACATCGCTTCACTATCAGAGTCAAGAGTGACAGCTTCACAACAGATGTGGCACGGCCAGCTGCCAGCAAACTCCGGGCAAACCACAGAAACCTCTAAGGCACCCACACCACAGGCTTCAGGACCTGGGGACGACTCATGCTGGGAGTAGGGAAGGTCTGCGGTCATCCAATGGGAAGGAGGCAGGCCAGGCCTGGGCAGAAGGACAAATGGAAGTCCTCATTCCATATTCCCCTCCCCACACCGACGTGGCTCATCCTCAGTGATCTAGACCTGGACTGTCTAGTAGGCAAGCCATCAGCCCCGCGGGGCTACTGAGCACTTGCAGGATGGCCAGTCCAAATCGAGGCGTGCTGCAAGCATAAAATACAGATTTCAAAGACTTTGTCTGGAAAAAAGAATGTCAAGTATCTCAATGATTTTTCATATTGATTACATGTTGAAATGATAATATGTGGGGTATAGTCAGTTAAACAGGATATTTTATTAAAATTAATTTCACCTGTTTCTTTGTACTCTGTAATGTGGCTAGTAGAAAATTTTGAATTGCATACATGGCTTGCGTTATATTTCTGCTGGACCGCGCTGATCTGAAGGATCAAAAATAAAATGCAAGCGAATTCGAAGTGAACCAACGTAAATATTTTTATCAAAATGTAAAGTAAGTGAAAACAGTAAAAAACTAAAATTACTTCCATGTAGATTTTCAAAAGGGTTCTTTTTCTAAAACATTAGAAGTTTCTATTAAAAATAAAAGGGAACACAGAGTTATTGAATATCAAATTTTTAAATCAAAATTACCTAAATGAACCTGAAAGTCTTCACCGACTTCTTTGAAAGGTCTTCTAAACTACTGTTATAAAAGTAAAATCATTAAAAAAATAAAAGAAAATCCTTGATAATTCTAGTTGTCAATGTAAAGAATTGGAATTATGCTTCACACTTATTACATCTGGACCGACCTAGGTATGCCCGAAAGAATAGTCTGAATCGTTTAGTACACCAACATCTTCTTCAGCTGTCCTGTAACAGCTGTGAATATCCGACACTGATTCTGGACCCGCTCCAGAACCCCGGAGTAGAGCACGGGGACACTGTGGGCGCTCACCGCTACCAGCTTTTTGTACTGGGTGGACCACTGGTTAGCCGACTAAGCCGTCTTCTCCCTCACCGAAGCACTTCCACAGCTCAGATCCTCCCCACACTCCAAGCTGAGCAGCAAGCAACACAACCCACCAACCCGCACGGAATTCAAACTCGGTTACCTTTTGTTCTGAGGACCCAGCGCAAGACTGGTATTAATCACAAAAGTGGCCAGAACTTCCTGTCACACTTGACCAGTGCCGAAAGCCAGATCCCAAGGGAAAGAGGCGCCCATGTATTTTTTTTTTAAAGATTTTATTTATTTATTTGAGAGAAAGCACACACACGAGTGGGGCGGGAAGGGGCAGAGGGAGAGGGAGAAGCAGACTCCCCACTGAGCAGGGAGCCCTGACTCTGGCTCCATTCCAAGACCCCAAGATCATGACCTGAGCCGAAGGCAGACACTCAACTGACTAAGTCACCCAGGCGCCCCACCCATGTATCCTTTTTATTTCTAAATTTACATATAGCAAAATCACTCCTTTTGGTTTTACGGACAAATGCACTTAGTTGTGTAACCATCACCGCGACGAAGATACGCAACAGTTCCAGAGCCCCCCAACATTCTTACCGAACTATATCATTGGGTTTTTGTTTGTTTTTAGCCGTTCTAATGGGTATGTAGCAGCGTCTCAATGATTGTACGTTTGTGATATGCAAGGACCTCTAAAAAACCTCAGGGCAGGGCCTCCTGTTTCCAGGGTCTACAGATATTATTGTCTAGGGAAGTAAAAAAGTTCCCCTTTTGGGTTGATGACATAGCCAGGAAAATGCCTTGGGGAGGCTTTTGAATGAGAGAGGGAGGCCCCAGGCTTACTCAGTCTGCTTGGGAGGTTGAGACTGAGAGGGAGCACCTGTTCGGCACAATCAGAAGGGACGAGGAATCTGGAGCCCCTTGAAAGACTCAGCTCGAGAGAGGTAGGTGGGAGACCAAGAATGGGAAAGGAAATCTGTGGTAGCACCTACAGAGAGGAGCCTCGTGGACAGGGCAAGGACGGGGACAGAAGTCTGTGGAGGGAGAAATTCCCTGGGGAAGGGGCCCAGCCAACAGTCTCCTTAGAACAGGAGGCTAGAGATGGAAGTTGTCTCCTGCTTTGTGCCACGGTCCCTTCTGCCTCACACAATGGCACTGGGTGGATTGTTTTTTGCTTTGCTTTGTTTAACGTGAAAGGAGAGAGAGACCTCTGGGAGAGCAGAACGCTTATGGTCATCAGACGACACACATCGGTTATGGAGATGTGCCCTTGGCCCTCTCCGGGTGGAAGCCCTCTTCCCTGGGCTCAAGCTGGATTCAGTGTCCACATAAACTCAGGTATCCACAGAGCACTTGGAGCCTCTGGATCTTTTGGACTCAGGAAAGTCATGTATTAGTCAAATCTCATGTATCGATTTCCTATTGCTGCTGTAACAAATTCCCTCAAATTTAGTGGCTTAAAACAACACATGTATTATCTTACAGTTCTGTAGGTAGGAAGTGTGACGCGGGTCTCGCTGGGCTAGCATCAAGGTGTTGGCAGAAGAGCCTTCCTTCTGCAGGTGCTGGGGGAGAATCCATTTCCTTGCCCTTTCCAACTTGGCTGTGGCCCCTCCTTCCATCTTCAAAACCAGCAACGGGGAGTCGAATCCTTCACACACTGCATCACGCCAGCCTCCCCTGCTGCCTCTCTCTTCCACTTCTTAGAACCTTTGTGATTACACTGGACCCACCTGAATGATCCAGGACACTCGCTCTATTTTAAGGTCAGGTGATGAGCAATCTTCATTCCATCTGCAACTTTAACTCCCCTTTGCCTTGTAACATGATATGTTCACAGGTTCCAGGGATTAGGACATGGACATCTTTGGCTTAAGGAGTGCATTTCTTCTACCGCACCTTGCCACTGGACACAAGTGGGATTCTGATCCAGAGAAGTTGGCGCAAAGAGCAGTGTCTACCTGTATCTGAAAGTGGAGAAAGTATGGGAGATTCTGGGGAAAAGTTTGCTTGTGAAAAGCACACAGGTCAGAGAAGTGGTGGTGGGGAGAAACACATGTCAAATGCTGACAAATAAATTCCCAAGAAGCTACAATGAACGTAACAGCTGGTGCTACAGATCTTACTTTACTTACCTGCTAGTGCTGCTTGCTGATGCGCAGAATCCTGGCGGATTAACCCTGGAGCTTGGAATGAGTCTAGCCGATGCTTACCTGGCTTGCTCCCATCCTGGCAGAATGGTGTGTTTGCTGAGTCCACATAAGACAACACTTGGGGGGGACTACCCATTGCCTGAGTTCTACCCTTAGAGTTGTGCATAAAATACTATTGTAGAGCGCCCAGTGGCTCAGTTGGTTAAGCCTCTGACTTGATTTAGGCTCAGGTCATGATCTCAGGGTGGCGAGATCGAGCTGCGAGTTGGAGTGGGTGCTCAGTGCAGAGTGGGTGCTCAGTGCAGAGTCTGCTAGAGATTCTTTCTTCCTTCTTCTCCCTCCCCCTCTGCTCCTCCCCCTCCTTGTGTTCTCTCTCTCTCTAATAAAATAAATAAATAAAATCTTTTTAAAAACTGGAGGCACCTGGGTGGCTCAATTGGTTAAGCATCTGACTCTTGATTTCAACTCAGGTCATGATCTCAAGGTTCTGGGATCGAACCCTGCATCAGGCTCCCTGCTCCGTGGGGAGTCTGCTTCTCCCTCTCCCTCTGTCCCTTCCCCCCATCCCGCTCTCTCTCTCCCTCTCTCTCTCTCAAATAAATAATCTTAAAAAGAAAAGAAAATGCTATTGTTTCCATCACAGGTCAGCCCTTCAGCTGCTAGAAGACAGACCAGATGTCTCCTGACACCACCACCACTCTTTTCTAATAAAATCTTCCTAGGGCTTCCTACAATTCCTCATAATTACTGGTGTGGTTTTTCCACCCTTCCCTAGTCTTCTCACCCTCTTTTGGGCATACTTGAATGTGTGAAGGATTGGGGCATATGGGATGTGGGGAGGGGGTCGCCACAGTCTTCTGATCAAGTGCATGTAGGGTCTACTCTAATGCAGGGATAATCCAGCAACCCACCTAATTCTTTTCTTGCCTTTATTTACTTGAATATCCCTCCTAGACAGTGTGAAATATTACCTCCCACTCTTATCAATCATCTATCTATCTATCTCAGATGTCTTCAGATATTTGATTTTTGTCCCCTGCTGAACCTATATCTTCAGAGGCCCCTTTTGCTTCCTGAACCCTTGACTAGGGCTGGGGTTAGGGCAGGGGCTGGGACTGGCCCTTCAGGCGCCTTAGCTAGACAGAAATCATTCTCCAACTTTTGACAGTTCCAGCATCTCCATCTCCTTCCGTTCTCGGGGTAATTGCAGAAGAGCCTTTGACCCCGCTGCTCTGACTCCAGCACTTGGCAGTGAGGACATTTGGACCCTCACATTTTGACCTTATTATGCACTCAGGTCCTGAGTCTGTGCCTTGTGAATATTCTTTGTACCAAGAAATCAATACAAGCTAAGCGTTTCAGCAGTTTCACAATGAAAGATACTGGTAGAAATAATCACCCTAAATAAAACTGGTAGTAGCTAAACATGCCAATTGTGAGGAAGAGCTGAGTTGCTGAATACAAAGTTGCAGTGGACAATATAATCACCCCAGCATAAGAAGGCTTCGGTAAGTGAAGCATATGGGGAGACTGGTGACCCCGTTACCTTCCCCCTGATCCTTCACACTTTAAAGTAAGCCCAAAAGGGGGTGCCAAGGATGCGGAAGGATAGAAGAACACCTCATCCACTACAAGGAACTGTAGGAAGCCTTGGAAAGATTTTAATAGAATATTAGAGGAGCCTTGACAAGACGATGGCCCTCAGCACTAAAAAGAGAGATCATAGTAGCAGGGCATGAGAGGGGGCTCCTGGGGCAAAGAAGCCTAGAACCAAAGAGGCAGGAGGTTGAGAGAAGGCACCACCAAGAAGAGAGACCTGGGAGTGACTTTTAAATTGGAAACATTTCTGGGCCTCCTCGTATCATTTTTAAATGTTTGCCAAGTGTTTTCCATACTTTATTTCATTTAACCATCCTAATCACAAGAGGACAGCATTATGATTATTTTCCCCACTGAAGCCCAGAAGGGTTGGACACTTGCTGGAGGTCTCACATGAAATGACATGATGCAAATGAACCCAAGCTTACAGAGTCTCTGTCTGCTGTGTTTCACGGATTGCCCCCCACACTGCAGCATCCCTTCCCTCTACCTCCCCAGAGACAGCTGCCCAAACTTCTGGAAAAGACTGGAGTGGAGAGTCCTTCTCCAGTCTGGGTGCTCCCAACCTTCCCACACGCTCTGTGTTGGCTGGCAAACCTCCCATTCCAGCTGTTCTGGACCAAAGCCCAGGGCAGGGCCCCACGGACACCTGTCCTCGTCCATCCCAAGAAGACAAAGCTGGGAAATCCCCTTGCCTGTCCCCGCCCTGGGCGGCCATGTGTCCTGCCTCTGTCACTGGGCCAGGGACAACTATGTGGGCTGCAGGTGCAGGGCTCCCAAAGTCAAGGGTTTCAGGTCACACTGGCACATCATTTTGCAAGCAGATGCCACGGGTCTCTTCCCAGACTGGGCAGCAGGCAAGGTCAGCGTCAGCAGATCTGACCCTAAAAATAGGCTCTTGGATGCCAGTGGAGGTGGCCGGGTGTGCGGCTGCCACCCACCCCACAGACCAGCACCTCCTGACCCGGCCAGGCCCCAGCGCACACAGGTAAGGCCCTTTGGCGGGGAGGCTGACACCTCTCGGGTCCAGTCAAGTTTTTTGGGGGCCTGGGTGTGGGGGTTGGAAGACCCCTTTCCACTTTGTTTCTAGAGTGGCAGAGAACAGCTGATATCCTTTTAGTATGACAGGTTTCTTGTTGCCCCATCTTTCTCTAGAGGCTCCACAGAATATTCTCAACTTTCCTCCTTCTCAATCTGAGCTTCCAGTTCAATGACCATTTCTCATGGATAATCGGGTGGGTCACAGCCCCGCGGACCTTGTGAGGCATTGGATGCCCTGGATCACATATCATTTCCCAGCTAGGTTCTGCATTTGTCCATTTAGCCAGCAGAGGGGAGAGGAATCTCAGCGGGAGGGGAGAGAGAAACACTGTAGGCTGTCTCATCGTGTGTGTGGAGCAGCACGAATTACAAATATAAGACTCAGAATCCCAGGCAGGAGAACTCTTTCTGTGTTCTGGATAATGGTAAGCATTATTTGGAAAGAGTCACTATTTTTAAAGCTTTTCCCAGTCCTGGCGGGTGGACGAGGATGGGGATGACTGCCCTGGTAGAGAAGGGGAGGCTGGGTCACCAAGGGACAGAGCCACTTGACCAAGACAGCAGCATGTGTGGATAAGAAGGTGGGAAGCCATCCTGCATCTCAGACCAGGGCTCTCCCTGTAGACCCTGGTGCTCTTGTCCTGCGGCCCAATGGCTCCTCATGGGCCTAGAACCCGAGAGCCATGGGAAGTGGGGGGCTCTGACGGTTCAGGAAAGCTGAAAACATTCCAAGGGAAAAGGCTCCCAAGTAAGAAGGGAGGGGGCATGAGGCGCGTGCGTGGGGAGGCCTCCTCACTTCAGGCCCCAGCACCCGAGTGTCCCTGGTACTTGGTATTTGTTCCGTTGCCCTGATCTTCCGTTTGTGGGCCCTTCTTGTTCTATTCATGAGAAAATCATTTTGGTCCCACCAATGACATTTATAAACAATACTTGAAGGGCTTCTGAGCTGAGATATGTTCAAGAAAAGAGCCTTGGGCCTAGGTTTAGGGGGTGGGATGTGGGAGAGGGTCTGAGGAATTCGGGGGCTCTTCAGGGGCAAAAGCACATCTGTGCTAAGGGTGACAAAGGAGGCCACGGTTCGCCACCACCTGGGAAGCTGGAAGCCCATTTCAGTCCTGGGGCATCAGTGGGTTGGGGGAGACTCTAAGTCCTGGCTGAGGGTGGAGTTCCTGTGGCTCTTGTCTACCCCACAGGAGATGAGGAGCACAGCAGGGACACTGAGGCTGGAGGCCTGGCTGTAACCCTGTAACCCTGCCGAGGCCCAGCTGAGTCCACCTGGGGAGGAGGCCACCTGCCCTCCACACAGCCGGGGTCGGCTCTGCACAGCCTTATGAGTCTGTACTGTTTCCTGGTACTGATGACGTGTCAGGCACGGTTCCAAAAGCTTTCCTTATAAGTATGAACCCGTTTACTCCTCAGACCTGGAACAGCCCTGTGAGGGAGGTATGTCCTCATCTCCATTTTCAGATGAGGAAGCTGAGACACAAAGGAGTGGAGAGGTTTGTCCGCGTCACACAGCCCAGACAGTAGTAGAGTGTGCCTTCGAGTAAGCTGGCATAGGACTGTGCTCTGGGGCCCCTCCGTGGGGTGGGGGCAGGGGTGACATCGTACTCCCCTGCTTCCCTTGATGCCTGAGCTCCAACCTGGGCCTGGCCCCCAGGGAACAGCCACTCCGGGTCGTGGTGCCAGGGGTCACGACTCCGCTCGTCCTCAGCAGCCTGACTCCAGAGCAGACGGTGTTTGAATTTTCGCCTCCAGGGACCCCTGATGGTCTGGACCCCCTACTTCCACAGTAAATAGAGGGTCAAGTGTCATAGCAGCCTGGCATGGCCACCAGATGTCAACAGGCTGGAGAGAGCCCTTTCTCCTCCTCCCCAAAGCCTTGCTCATACTTTGCACATGAGCAAATGAGCCCCATCATCCATAGGAAGATGTTCAGGCCTTTTTATGCCCCAGCCCATCACATCCTCCAGAAACCCTCGGCCCTGGCCAAACGGCTCTCCCTACTATTCCCTACTTCCGGCTCAGAACTTAGGTCCCAGCACAATTGGGAATTCCCCATCCGGCCTCCCCACTGCTTCCTTATCCCCTTTCGGGGAACATTTTCTGAGCCCCATCGATGTGCCAAGGACTTATACCATCTCATTTAGTCCAACAACCAGTGAGGTGGATATGATCCCCATTCTACAGATGTGGAAGCCAAAGCCCGGGTTTGTTAGACTCCAAGGCCAGCGAGAGCTCTTCGCACGACTGCACACCACTCTGGGATGCACATTAGGGAAGGAGGCACAAAAATGAAAGGCCCAGGCCTGCCCTCAGGAGTGCAAACCCTGGGACCAAGAATACAGCGACCTTCTACTGACACGGGTGGGGGTGCCTGGCTGCCTGGGTGGAGCCCCAGCCATACCACTTGGTGTCCTGTTACTAACTCTGACCTTCATTTTGCTCGGCTGTGAAGTGGGGGCAGCTAGTCACTGTCTAACAGGTTGGAGAGTAGATTATCACGGGGCACACGATACAGGTAACAACTGTATGATTATTTCCCTGGGGCCTGCCAGGCCTTGATTACTCAGTGAGCTTTCGTGGAGCTTTAAGAAGTGAGTGCTTGGCCCAAAGCCCTCCCAAGGCCCAGAGCCACCTCTGCACAGTACCGAGACAGGCCTAGTGAGTAAGCCTAGACGGGGAAATGGAGAGGTGGCAGGCCCATGGTGAGGGCCGCACCCCCACCATCTACCCCAGCTCGTCTTTTCCCCATTCACTGAAGCCTCGTGTCCTGGGGTGACGCACAGTGGGAAATAGCTCTTGGGAGTTGTGGGCTAAGAGGCCATCTTTTCCTGAATTCACGAGCTGTGAAATCTCCTGCACTATTTCCACACAACCTCAGAGAAGGCAAAAGCCCAGCCACTTAGGAGTCAGGAACCACAGCTGGCCTGGTCAGACGTCATGGTCTCTTGTCCCCTGAGCCAGAGCCTCTTCTCCCCCACCAGGGTCCAGGCCGCAGAGGTAGAGTCCATCCCAGCCTGCTCCCACGTCTGAGGAGGAAGCCGAGTGTGGGCCTCCAGCCTCCTCATTGTTTCTGGGAGGCTCAACTCTGCCAAACCAAGATTGGGGACATCAATTAGGAGTTCATAAACTACCACCCTGAAGTGCTTTGAAACCATTTGAAGAGTTAATCAAACAAGTTATGACATCAACACCATCACAGAAGGAATATTAAATTACCTCTTTAAATGAAGGTTTTTCTGTTTTTTTAATAAAAGGATTTTCTATTAATTCACATAATTGCCTCCTGTTAACATGCTTGCCAGAATCCAAAAGAAAAAAAGTCCGTTAAACTTGGATGTGTCGGATACGTTAGGAATTAAATTATAGACAACAAAAAATTCCCCGGGTTTTCACATCGAGGTTTTAATTTTTTAAAAATCCGCAACTTTTCCTAGTTGGGATCGTTTTTATGGGTTTGAGATGCGTAAAGACAAGCACTGACTTGCAGTAAATTAAAAGTATGTTTATTTATATACGTACATGGCTGCCAAATTCCAGCCCTTCATATACCCCAGCAGAAGGCATTACTCTCCTAATAGAGTAACTTATCCAACCACAGTAACATTTTTACTTTCCCTCTTCTTTCAAGGCACATTCCAAGCCCAACTTGGGTGGTGTCATGGAAGAAGTTTGGTGTACATGCATTTAAATACAGACTAACTTGCCCCCCGAGATCCCGATGCACTAGGAAGGTGAATACCCAATGTACGCATACGCACAGATACCAGAATGACTTCAAAGGGAGAGGAAATTGTTTTAAACTTACTTTAGAAACTGCTCTACTAGACCAAAAACTTCTAGAGATCTCTCTGGCCCTGGCCATAGTGGGTGCTTAACAGAGGGATGTGTGAGGAAAGCCTGGGGGTGGAGGGCAGGGCCAGGCCTAACTTAAGAGGTGAAGTCAAAAAGAAAACGAGGCCACTCCTCATGCCCATTTGTGACCCCCCGGAGCACCCCTGATGTTGGCTGACTTAGGCTAAAGCAAGACCAGGTAAGGCAAGTCGAGGATGTTGGCTTGGGCACCAGGGGGCAGGGAAAGGGTGCTGCTCTCTTCGCCTGCGGTCTGTCTCCAGTCAGAGGGGAAGGAAGTTTCCCTCAGAGGTGGATTTACCCCAAAGCTTCAGAACCCCACATTTACATGGGCCTCTTCCAAGGCCCTATACCTATTTTGTTTCCCTTTCCTTTTCCTATTTATTTATGTATTTATCAGAGAGACAGCACAAGCAGGGGGAACGGCAGGCAAAGGGAGAAGCAGGCTCCCCACTAAGCAAGGGCCCGATGTGGGGCTCAATCCCAGGACCCCAGGATCATGACCTGAGCCGAAGGCAGAGGCTTAACTGACTGAGCCACCCAGGCGTCCCTAGAATGACCTTCTGGCATGACGTAGGCCTGACTTTGCTACCAGAGGCCTCAAGGAGGGCGTGCTCCCTTTGGGGAGCTCACACCTACTGGGAGGGCACCCAGTACCATGTGAGATGTAAGGACCACCTGGCCAGGCCTCGTCCTGAGGGTCACCTGCCTGTGCCTTAGCCCGCAGGTTTACGGGGAGCATCTACTTTGTCCAGAACAATTCTGAAATAGAACTTTCACGGGCTTCCCCCCCACCCCCACCCCGCTTCATATACTCAAGTGATACTTGTTCAACACAGGAAGTTTAGAATACAGCATTCCTTAAAAAGAAGAAGAATCACATACAATTCCATCCTCCTAAGATAAGCATATAGCCAGTGTTGACTATTTTCGTGAATACTGTACATGCTTCATAAACTTGTGGTCTCTTCTCTCTACCTGCTCAAGCCTCTTTCNCTTTGATTTCTCAAAACCACTGCCAACGTCGCCGCCATCTGTTGCGTCTAACAGTTTCAAGGTTTAGGGTGACAAAGGGCTGCCATAGCCTTAGGGCACTGCCCAGTTCAGCACTGGGAATCCCCGTTCTCAGCAGAATGGGGTGCGCTGGACACTCCACACCTGGCTGTCTGCGGCCCACGTCCTCCCTCCCTTCCCTCCAGCAGGGTCCTTTGCCCCTTTGGGGAATGTTCTAGGAGGCTCAGAACTCCCCTTGCTTCCTTGGACAGAATAATTTAGCTCTTTGTTTCGCGCTGCCATCTTCCCGGTCATACTTCAGGACTTACTATTTTCTCAACCAAAGGGTCCTCAAATGGTATTTTTTGTTGAGCAGGAGGCCTGTTCTGTGGCTCGCTTTCCATGGTTATCTGGTCAGTCTTTGCAGGCTCAAGGGTCTACTTAGAGATTTAATTTTCCCCCTGAAATAAATAACGCATCTCTCCGCCTGGCTTCTCCCAGCCTCCCCTTAGAAAGACTTCAGGTTGGGTTTTCGTTTATTTGTTTTTATTTTTTTAATTTCTTTTAAGATTTATTTATTTATTTACTTGAGAGAGAGCATGCACGAGCAGGAGGGGCAGAGGGAGAGAATCTCAAGCAGACTCCTCGCTGAGCAGGGAGCCTGACGCGGGGCTTGATCCCACGACCCTGAGATCACAGCCTGAGCCGGAACCAAGAGTCGGACACTCCATCAGACGCCCCTATTTGTTTGTTTTTAAAGCCATCTTTACCCTTCTTGTTACAGCTCCGTTTCATCAAGAAGAAAGGGACACTCAAGGAGGAAGCGATGCACAGATCTGAGAGTCTTCAGGGATTGTTGGGGCTGTGAGAGCAGACAAGGGCCTCAAGCCAGTGAATGTAGGGAGAGAGGGACAGGGAGGCGGAAGGGCCCCAGGAAAGTGCCAGGTCCTGGGAGCAAGGAAGACAGAGTGGAAATCACAGATTAGAAGTTGCAGGCAGCTTCCTGCTCAGCTGTTCTGTTTGGTCAGCACAGTTTAAAAATATAGACATGGTGGGGCGCCTGGGTGGCACAGCGGTTAAGCGTCTGCTTTTGGCTCAGGGTGTGATCCCGGCGTTATGGGATCGAGTCCCACATCAGGCTCCTCCGCTATGAGTCTGCTTCTTCCTCTCCCACTCCCCCTGCTTGTGTTCCCTCTCTTGCTGGCTGTCTCTATCTCTGTCAAATAAATAAATAAAATCTTTAAACAAAAACAAAAACAAAAAAAAATATAGACATGGTGATTTATTATAAAATATGATTATTTATTTGAAGAATCCCAAAACAGAAAACAGAAAAAAAATTCTCCCAGAGTCCTGACACTTGCTCACAGCACTGACATTTTGATATTTTTCTTCTAGTTAAAAAAACAAAACTAAACTAATAAGGTGTTTTGTTTTGTTTTTACATAAAGTCAAATTATGGTATTGAAAGGACAGTTTTGAATTCATTCAAAGCCTTCCCTCATTGGTCAGGGGACACCTTTAACCAAACGTGAGCTATACCTCAAAAATTGTGAAATGGAGTCAGAATTAACAAGGGGCCCCTGTGTTAATTATTCCTGGAAATAGCACCTCGAAGTCCAGGCCACTGTTTCACAGAGGGAATGCCACTCTAGGCCTTAGTGGTCAAGTGTCACTTGGCCTCTGAATTTTCTGTGATCACAGTGTCTTCAAATGTTTTAAAATTAGCAGTAAGTGTCTTAGTTTGGTTTCCCTCCAGAGCTGACCTTGAGACCAAGGTTCGGGTTCACATTGTTTATTTGCAGGTGCACCAGGAGTGTGGTGCAGAGCGAGGTGAGTCTGGGAGGAAGGAGAGGCAGAGCGAGGTGAGTCTGGGAGGAAGGAGAGGCAGAGAGAGGTGAGTCTGGGAGGGAGGAGTCAGCACGGGGGGAGCACGAGCAGGTCACCATTCTGGGCTGCTGGGGCTGGAACTCTCTGCGGGGCCTCCAGGAGACTGTGTAGAACAGACTTCCCACTGTGGTCCCCCTGAGCGGGGAGGATGCTGGGGTGCCTATTCGCCGATGCCTGCCCCTCATTAGCAATAACTTTTGAGGGTAACTCCTCATATTTTAGGCCTGACCAGCACGAAGCCCAGAAAACACCCTCCAGCAGGGAGATGCGGGGGCTTGAGGGAGGAAGTCTTCTGTGTAGCATAAGGGGACTGACCACTTCCACGGCAGCCATCTGAGCTGAGGAATGGGACAGGGCAAGGATAGCATCTCCGTCAGCTGCCTACACGTAAACAGCAGCAGATTTCTCACAAAACTCTGGCTTTCTGACTTCTCATAAAAACATCAGATAATCTGGACTCGCCTTCCCACAGGGAAGGGCAAGCTGCTGTCCCCTTCAGGGGAGCATTGCTATCGTCACTGCCGCAGTCCCCACCACTCCCTATTCTCTCCTGCCCAAGGCCAACAGTAAGGGGGTTTTGTCTGTGTTATTCTCTAACACCCAACCCACTTCCCTCCTCTATGGTACCTGCCTGGCCCCTCCAGGAAGGAGCCTGAGTTTGCTAGCCTTTGAGGAGGAGACAGGCCAAGTAGCCTTCAGGTTGGCATTTGGTTTCCTGGGACCGAACCTTTAAATATGAAGCTGTAACAGAAACCTGGAGGCCTCTCTTGACAACCTGCCCAGCTCTCATTATGACATTTAGCCTGTGATTGATATTATGTGTGTCATTGAGACCTTGGCAGTTAATCTCTGGGTCGAATCTATGGAAACCAAACAGAACAGATTTGTCTTCCCCTTCCATTTTGGCTGTGGTCTGGGAAACAGACGCTCTCGGCTGCTCTGAGATTCAGAAATTTGGGAGCCATGCAGAGAGGGGTGCACACAAGCCGCCTTCAGGATTTGGAAAGATTACAGGTCTGTGGTTTCTGGACTGTTCTGTGCTTTGTTCTCTTCCCCCATCAGATCTGCACACTGGAGGATAATAGATCCCAGAGCTCCCTCTGTGTGCCAAGCTGCTCCGGGGAGACCGCACCACTTCCTCTTCTGTCTGGAAATCCAGCCGAGGCTTTCAGCACGGAGATGGGGATGGGGATGGCTCCTTCCAAGTCTAATGAAGGAGGAACAGCCTCAGCAAGGCTGAGGTCAGCTTCAGTGATCAAAGGAGGCAGGCGGAGCTTCCAGAATGCAGTTTATGCCAGCATCTCCCTAAAATCACCTCTCTAAAGCCTCCTTTAGTGGCAGACAGGGTTGCTTGGGCTGGTTCCCGCAACAGAAGTTTCTGGCCATCCCTGGAAACAATGCCTCCCTTTGAAACTGGAAACACCAGCAGGCAGGCCCCCACAGCAGAGTTTGGGTCTGAGAACCACGGGAGACTATCCGTCCTGCACAGTGCCCGTGGCTCACCTTTGCCCCTCCTCCAGTAGCCGAAAGACTCAGTCCTGCCCACTCATTTCTGGCTGAGTCCTTATTAGCACAGGCCATATTCTCCCTTCCTCTCAGCCGTTCACTCACTCATTCCATTCATTCACTACCTGCCAGACACTGGCGCTCAAGAAATAAACACCAAGGAGCCATCGTCAGGGAGTCCCTGGGTGAGGTCATCCAGCTCTTCCCTCCTCCCAGTCCTGCACCTTATTCGGGGCTAGAGACGTGGCCTCTCCTTCATTGAGAAGACAGGAAGTATACTGAACACCTGTTATCTGTCTCTGTCCTTCTCTTGACTCACCAGCTCCTTGACTCTTCAGCCACACTCTTGGGCAATCATTGTCGATCTTCAGTGAGCATCAGACTCACTTGGGAGCTTGTGAACATACACACTCCTAGGTCCCTAGCCCCAGGCCAGGATGTAACCCAGGGATCTGTATTTCTAGCAAATGCCAGATGATTCAGACAGAGGCGGTCTTTAGATCACACTTGGAGAGAATCCCGTGAAGGGTCGCCTCTGTTGCCGCCATCCCCAACTCAGGATTTTGCAGGAGGAAGTCACAGATCCTGGCTTCCCATGATCCCCAAAGACACACAGCTAGCTAGTAATCCTTTAATCCGTCTGCTGTGAACTTAGGAGAATCCAGGCCCTCAGAGCAGTTTCAGCCCTTTCCTTTTCTTCTTAACATTTTTTAACGAAAAATATCAAAGACACATGAAGAGAAACCACAGATACCCTGCAACCACCATCCAACCCCAACCACCACCACCCATGGCCAATCCTGCCTCTTACTTAACCTCCACCACTACTCCCCACCCCAGACACAATATATTGTTACATTTTTCTAAGAATATTATTTTTGAAGCAAATCCCAGACATTATATCATTTCAGCTGTGAATATTTTGATATGTATTTCTAAAAGGTAAGGACCTATGGTATAATTTAGCTGTCCTTGGAATCTCCTGCAAATTGGTTGTGAGGTCTAGACTCTGAGGACTCTGCTAAGATTCAGGTTTTCCTTTGGCAAGACCCTCATGGCGATGGTGTATTCTCCCAACAGAAGGTCCGTAATGTCTGATTCTCTCTTCTTGGGTTGTAAACAGAGTTGACTGTCTATAACCAATCGTCCATCAGGTGTTGTAAAATGGGGCTTTCTTCCATCTTTATTATCTGGAATACTTCTATAAAAAAGCAAATTTCCCTCATCTACCCAGTAGTACAGTTTGTATCAGAAAGGGACAATAAATGCTAGATTTTTTCCCTTTACTTATCTGTCTTCAAAAGAATGAACAGATCCTCTCCATCTTCCAACAGCGAATAATGTTTTAAGTATCATTATGATTTAAATGTTTGATGCTTTTCAGTCCATTGCAGTTATTTTTATTATTCATGTTCAAATTGTCCCCTTTGACCAGTGGGAGCCTCTCTGAGTTGTGTTCTAAGTCCTTTGACATGATCCTAGTGGTCTTGGAAGCTAGCAACATCTTTTCTTTTTAAGATTTATTTATTTGAGAGAGAGAAAGACAGTGTGCGAGTGAGTAGGGGGAGGGGCAAAGGGAGAGGGAGAGAGAGTCCCAAGCAGACTCCATCCTGAATGTGGAGCCCAGCGCAGGCCTCCATCTCACAACCCTGAGACCTCGACCTGCGCAGAAACCAAGAGTCGGAGGCCTAACCGACTGAGTCACCCAGGCGCCCCACACTAGCAAACTTTTTTTTATGTTCTTCAAATCCCTGGCCTGCCCCCCCTCACCCTGCACCCCCACCTCCCAGCAGCTATTTCTTTCTCAGAAGATTAAGACCATGTGTTACAGACATCCTCAACTTACAATTCTCCTGGCCGGTAAAACAGAGATAATAATAACAATGCCTACCTCAGAGCATTGTTAAGAAGATTAAATGAGTTAATACTTGTAAAGCACTTGGAACAGTGCCTGGCGCAAAGTGAGTGCCAGATAAGTATTTGTTAAATAAAGAACACTCCCTCTCCATCACTCACCTCCATATTTCTCAGTCTTGCTGCCCTTTTCTCCTCCCCTCCAGTCTCAGCGCATAACTTCCCGTCGGGCTGTCTGAGTGTAGATGCATCAGTCACTGAGCTCAGGGAACAAATGCTGCCCAATTCCACAGCGAATTCCTTTCCTTGGGGACAATGGAAACTCTTCTCCCGTATTCCATTTTCAGAGCCTCACAGCTCTCCAAATATGCATTTTAAATCTGCAAACGCAGCTTTCCAGCTTGGAACATCTCTTCTGACCCCTGGTAAGTTAGCACGACTGCCAACCCCCTAGTGTGAGAGCTGCCAACATTGCCTTCAACTGTCCTAACACGCTGAGCAACCCTCATACAGCCAAGCCTCCTTCCGCCCGAGGGCTGCTGAAGCTTCCAGAATGTGCATGGCTGCTCGGATCAAAGAGGCTCTGCATTTACAGGTGTACCCTCTCCACTGGTGAAAGCTCCCTGCAGGCGTGGAGAATCACAGGCCTGGAATGGCAGGAACCAATGGCCAGAGCCAGCAGATTCCGATCAGATAAAGGAAAAACTAGGCACCAAAGGAGGGCTAAAAGCTAAGAGAAAGGAAGCAAAGGACTGGCAGCCTACAGGGATTTCTGAGGCTTGAAGCCTGTCTTAGGTCTGCTGCAAACCCTCCTTGGCCCATGCCAGAAGGCCGCCAGCCCTCTTGGACCGAAGAAGACTGGAATGTTGGTGAAATGTGGTTTAACTGTCATCATGGTCCTCCTTGGTTACCCCTGTGGCCCGGGAAGAGGAAGCGGGAGCACAGCAGGCAGGGGAAATGCCTGCTGAATCTTCAGATCAGCTTATTCCCACTGCTTTTTGTAAAGACCAATCCCTACCTCTGTCCCCTGCTAACCCAAATTCTGACCCTCTCTCATGACCAATTGCAGAAAGGAAAGAAAATCTGGTGGCTCCAAAATGACATCGAGAGAACCGAAGACAAGCATCCGGAATGCCTACCCATCTCCCAAGAGGCTGCTGCCACAGGTGGAGGGGGAGGCAGAAGCAGACGACTACTGTACCCCGGGAGCCTTCGAGCTGGAGCGTCTCTTCTGGAAGGGCAGTCCTCAGTACACCCACGTCAACGAGGTCTGGCCCCAGCTCTACATAGGTGACGAGTAAGTGTCCAGGCCAAGCCCCACCTCCGACCTCACCCAGGAGAAGGCAGCCCGCCCCTCTGCGGGTCACACCCTTCACCTGCTCTTAGCCTTGGTTTGTTGCTTTTTAGGCTAGTTGTGTTGTGAGAACTCAGTTAGGGCTGGGTTTATCTTCATATTATAGAAAACCCAGAGAAGGGGCTTATGCAACATAGAGGTTTATTGCTCTTTCATATAAAAGAAGTCCAGAAGAAGGCGAACTGGGGCTGGCATGGCGACCCCAGGGTCATCAGTGTCTCAGGCTCCTGGTGCTCCTGCCCCACCATCCTGAGGGTGCGGCTTCCTTCCTCGAAGTTGTGATATGGGCCAAGAGTGCTAATAGGGCTCCAGCTACCGTCTGTGGGATGGATCCAGGCCATAGAAGCATGGAGAGAAAGGAAGAGCAAAAGGGCATCTTTCCAGAGGGAAGGGTCACCCAAGACCTCCCCTGCCCCTCGCTGCAAGGGAGGCTGGGAAACGGAGCCTTTTACTTTAGCTGGGTATAATACCAGCAAGAACAAAGCCAGTTCTCAGACTGGTGGCACAGGAACACATCAGCTGATGAACTGGGAAGCATGGTAGGCCTGGCAAAGTTGAGGTCATCATCCCCTCCTCTAGATGTTTGTAGCCACCCTTCCCCACTCCTCCAACAACTGGGAAGCATCTAAATAATATTAATAATAATAATGCCTATCATTTATTGACTACTATGTTCCAGGCACTGTGCTAACCATCTCGCATGAATGATCTCATTTCATTTTCACGACAGCCCAATGAAAGAGGACATCTAATTACTCCCACAAGGCACAGGGCAGTTAAGCAACTGGCCCAAGGTCCACAGGTCAGCAGGTGGTAGAGAGCTGGGATTCAAACGCACTTCTGCCCTACCCAGAAGCTTTTACCTTGAGTAGCGCTCCTACTCCTCCCTCCATTCCCCAGGATTCCCACTCAGGTTTCATCTCTTCTGGGAACTGGTGGTGCAGGAACCCTGAATGCGCAACGTTAACATCTTGCTGTTTAAAACCTAGAGATAACTGTCTAGTCATGGGAAATTCCGGGGGCAGCATCTCCTATCCTTTTTTTTTTCTTAGTATTTTTAAATTGAAAAAGTTAGAAAAATTACATGCCCTTTTATACTGCATTAAACTAAATAGAGGGTTGTAAAAACAGACTGCATAATTTCCCTCTGTCCTCTCTCAATTCTTCCATTAAGCAGTATTAAGTTCCCTTGCATACTTGTATTATTTTAGGTACACTTTTGCAAACATAAGGTAACATATACACACACATAAAGGGTCTTCATTTCTTTTAAACAATTTTTAAGGAGAAAAAAAGGAATTGTACTATCCTGTACTTCTACTATTCCATAGTGGGGCCGTCCTGTAATTTATCCAATCATTTCCCAGTTGTGAACATTTAGGGAACCTCCCTGATGGGTATATGAGATTCTCTGTACTGATTTCTTTTTTAAATAGCTATATTGAGAATAGTTCACATTCCATAAAATTCACCTTTCTAAAGTGCAAATTCAGTGGCTTTATTACATTTACTAAGTTGTGTGACCAGCACCACTCATTTGAAAGCATTTTCATCACCTCAAAAGGAAACCACCTCAAAATTCTCCATTCCCCATCTTCTTACCCATGCAACTGACCCATCTGCTTTCTGTTCTATAGATTTAAACTTCTTCTGGGCATTTCATATAAATGGAATCATAATGCATGACTTTTGTGTCTGGCTTCTTTCACTTAGCATAATGTTTTCAAGGTTCATCCAAGTTGTACCATGTACTAGTATTTTATTCTTTTTTATTGCCAAATAATCTCTGTACTATTTTTGTGCCTTTTCTGTAACTCTAAAATGAGTTCAAAATTAAAAAAAGGTACACATATACTTTGACCCCAATATCACTTTAAGAAATGTAATTCACCAAAATAAGAGTATCAGGACATAAGGAAATATGCAGAACAATGTGTATTTTATCCCTGAAGTAGCAAGAAAAAGGGGGGGGGATCTGAATCTCTTATCTCTTAATTATAAAATATTACATAAATGCAGTAAATACAGGTTTTCCTATACAAGTAATACAAGTATAAATATAGAAGTCTTAGGTTCTCTATTTGGAGTAGGTTAACAAGAGGACCTTCCTCATTGGTTGTATGGGTTAAGCGAGATAGTATATGTAAAATATTAGTGCAGTGCCTAGTACATAGTGAGCGCTCAATAAAGGTTGCTCTAGTAATAGTGGTCAATGTAAGGAAGAAAATTTAATCTCAGAGCAATCACCAAACCCCATTACTCTGAGGCTACTCCTATTAATATTTCCTCCTCGACTTTCTGTGTATTATTTTGATTTGGTTTGAGTTGATCGATTGATTGATTATTTTGGTTTTAAAACTTGCTTTTATATAGTTGTAACCATATTGATTATTCATCTTATCTTTTTTCCCACATAGGATCATTCATAAACTTCTCCCTTACTACATATATCTCATACACTTAATTATAATATAATACTATATATCAGATAATACTGTATCCGGTGGGTATAAGGTCACTTATTTAACCACTTCCCTACTGTTGGACTTTTCAGTTATTTCTATGTTCTCACTTTTATAAATACTTCAGTGGCCATCTTTATGGATAAAATCTTTCCATATTTAGGATTATTTCCTTAGATCTGACCCTAATAATGGTAAAACTGGGGGAAGAAGGATTAAGATTTTAAGCCTTACACTGTCTGTCTTTATCTATGCTGTTCCCTTTGCCTAAAATGCCCTGCCCATCACCTCATCTCTGTAACCAGATTCTATGCATTCTACAATGACCACTCAAGTCACTTCTGCCATGAAGCTAGAGTTCCCCAATCCCCGTAGTGAGAAGTTTTTTCTTTGTATATTATATACTATATTTACATTTCCTACAGCTAATAATAATAACAGCTACATTGTGTCGTATACATCTTACCATGTGCCCTGCCCTGTGCTAGTTAACCCTATGAAGGAGGTTCCGTTATTATTCTCATTTTACAAACGGGCAAACTAGGGCTCAGAGAGTTCATCCATTTGCTCAGTCAGTATTTACTGGGCACCTTGCTAGGTGCTGTGGGGGATACGAAGAGGAAATTGAGGCTCAGAGAAATTAAGTGACCAGCTCGAAGTCATACCAACAGTAAATGATAGAATTTATACCTAAACTCAGATCAAGAAAATGTGGTCAATCAGGTAAAGAAGTACTTTTATAGCTGAGGAGAAGAGAGGTGTAGAAATGGAACAGGGAACAGAAGAAGAATGGGTAGTGGAGTGGAAGGAGCGTGGGGTTCGAGTCTTGGCTCTGGCAATCACCAATTCTGTGATCTTAGACAATTTATTTTACCTCTCTTCACCTTATATGGCAGCAGAGATAGGGCTTATTTCATGGGGTGAAGATGAGATGAATTAAAACAAGTAGAGTGCTAGGCACATAGTAAGTAAATGCTTCTCAGTGTTTGGTACGATTATGATTCTGAGAAAGTGTCACAGAAGGGGTGAATTCCAAGCGTGACTCTGGAAGATGCATAGGACTTCAACAGAGTTCTGGGCAGAGACAGCAGGATGAAGAAATGAATGCAGGTGAGAATAAGCAGGGTGGTTTTTCTGGAACACAGGTGATAAATGTGGTAGAGGTCCACTCTCGGGAGGTCTAGAACTGAGACATGTTTGACCACCATGCGTTCAGCTCAGATTTAGCCGTGCTGCAGTAACAGGTGACCCCAACGTCTCGGTGGCCTACCACAGCAATGGGTTACTTCTCAGGCACGTGACATATCCATGGTGGGCCAGGTCTAACTCTGCTCTACATCCGTGTCCCTCCAGGACTCAGGATTCAGGCTGACAGGGCAGCCCCTATCTGGGATACTGCCAGTCTTCTGGCAGCGAGAAGGGCCGTGGACAATCACAAGCTGACTCAGAAGTGACACGTGCCACTTATGCCCACACATTTCAGTGGCCAAAGCAAGTCCAAGCCAAACCCTCATGTTATTAGGGCAGAAAAGCTTAACCTGTCCCTAGGCAGGGTAACACACAGTCCACTCCAGGTGTAGTGGCTTTGGCCAGGTGCTTTTACCACTGTGTGCCTATGTCCTTATCTCTAAAAATGATTACTAAAAAGATTCAAAGAGATATGGAATATAAGAACATTTTGTGTAGACAAATACAAGTATTATCATTATTGCTACTTAGTGACAAAGAAATGTGGGAAGGTAGGTCAGGGCCAGCTTGTGGAAGACTGAATGCCGGCCAAGGGACTCTCTTCAGGAAGCCACTGAGTGTCTTAACAGGAGAGGCAAATTCTAGTTAATAGAGTGCCAGACAACAGGGTGTGATGCAGTGAGATATGCCTGCCTCCTTGACATCTGACCACAATCTTGCTTCCTTCAATCAAGAAAATGTCACCGCCCTTTCAATTCATTCCAGCTCTGCCTGGTTGAGCCCCAAAACAAACACACATACGGCCAGTCTAGGCAGGCTCCATAGTCAGTGTGTATGCCCTGCGTGCACCGCGGGGCAGGGCTAACGTCAGCATGGCACAGGGCTTGTCCTCAGCCCTGTTCAGGGTCCCTCCTCGACACCCATTTACAAGGGTAATGAGACTCACAAATGCTTATTGAGAGAGCAATTCATTCCACTGCCAATGCAACCGCATGGAGGCTACAACCCTGCTGACAGCAGGCAGGGCTGCCTGTGTTTCTTGGTCTCTTTGCCCAAAGCAGCAGCAAAAAGCTCACAGCTGGCTCCTTGTGCACAAAGGCTCAGTTTTAATTTCATAGTTGCATTTAGGTTGAACTTTTCCTTTCCTTAGAAGCACCTAAGATTTTTGAAAGGCAAGTATGAAGGCTCTGGAAGTTAGGGCGGTCAGGATCCGAGCGTGAGGATGGATGTCCTGGGGTAGCCAGAACCACTGGCCTAGACCAGTGATGTCTGGGGCCCGCTGGGGACCAGACTTAGCCCAAAGAAGCAGCTCATGTTTTCTCCCTCCTCTCTATGCCCCTCAAGGGCTTCTTTATGGAGACGCAGAATGGCTGAGCATCTGCTCCAAGGCCACCGTGCCCAGTCAAATACTGGTCCCCATGTGGCCTTGTGCACGTCACTCATGCTTTCTGATATTCTATTTCTTTACCTATAAGAGATGGATCCAATGAGTTAATACACCTGCCACTCAGCACAGTGAGTGGCACACCCAGTAAGTGTGAACTATGACAGATCAGGCAGGTTCCTGAAATTCAACTCCCCATGTGCGACGGAGGTAAAGAACAGTCACTGTGCTCTGTCATTAAGGGTTGCTCTGTGCTAAGGGCAGCCTTGAGACAGAAAACACCCCTGGCCAAACTTCTCCCATGGGATGCTATCAGGAACCCAAGGTCAGGTTGGAAGGAAGGTCCCTCCTAATGGGCTTTCTCTGGC
This sequence comes from Ursus maritimus, assembly GCF_017311325.1. NCBI lineage: Eukaryota > Metazoa > Chordata > Mammalia > Carnivora > Ursidae > Ursus > Ursus maritimus. The sequence continues at coordinate 50,661,093 of NW_024426885.1, forward strand.
TCATGTACCAACCTCCTCCACAGATACTGTCCTGGCCTTCCAGAAACCCACGTGGCCTAAGCCTAAGAAGGCAGAGCCACACCAAAACCCTATCGGCCTGTGGATTTCGGAACTTCTAGAACATTTTCTCAGTCTCGGTTTATTCCAAGGGGATTTACCAAGTGGAGGCCTGGTAACTCTATGTCCCCATGGCTTACCAGCTCAGGGAGAGCAGAATGGATGCCACCACTGAGGCCTGGTGAGAAGAAGCCACAGACAGGAGGGAGATCTGGTTGGTACTGAGTGTGCTGGGTCAGTGGAAGGGGCTGGGCCAGGCCAGCTGGCCACCTATCAGGTATTCTCACCAAGAAGTCATTCTGGCTGGCACCCTCTCCCCACACATTTCCCACAGCTTGGTAGGGGGTCTGAATCTGCCACAGGCGGGAACTGTAGGGTCAGCATGGAGTAAAGCAAAAAGCCTCAAATGGGATTCAGGGCACAGAGTTCAAGCCCCCAGTGCAGGTGGTCCTTAGGTGCTGCCTAGAGCAAAACATTTTCTTGTTCTGGGACTCAGTTTCTTTATTTGTAAAATAAAGGGATGATTTCAAAGGTCCCTTCCAGCTCTAAAATGAAATTCTTTAAGAAATGTGCTATTAAATAAATTAGGCTTTATTAGGTTCAAGCACATACTTGTTTTATTACTTTAAGTCATTCAAATTAGATTCAAATTAGGTTAACCAAGTGTTGCCCTCCAGAGAGCCAGGGACTGGCGTCAATGATGAGATAAGAATAATTCATTGCCTCTTATCAATCAGCAGTCCCTAAATGGGTGCTTCAAAAGTGCTTGAGTATGCTTGAAAGCACTAAGTTTCTGTAATTTAAATATTCTCCCTTTAATCTTATTCACATCTTTCATTTGCTTAGCAAAATCTTTTTTCTTTTTTCTTTTTTTTCCCCTGCAGTCAGCAGGAGGGGAAATATCCTGGCTACTGTCAAAGTGATTGCAAATTCTCAGGCAGGACAGCCTCCCACAGGCTTGGCTGAAGCAGGAAAATTGAGAAATCGCTCTTCTTCCTCCCCACGTCAGCATCCCTGTGAGCCAACGCCACCGCGCTAAGCTGCTCTGTCGCTTGAGTGGCAGGGCCGCTAAGCAGCTCTCCATTTTTATTAAAATGCAGTTGCCTCCAAGGTCTGGCTTTTGGGGGTCATCAACAGCCAGCTGCCTGTCCCCATAAAGCCGGACTCCTCCCTGTGGCCATCCCGACTCAGCCTGAGCATGCTATCGGGGGGTCTTGCTATCTTGCCCTTTCTGTTTTTCTCCTCCCAACCAGACCAATAGTCTCAAAAGCAGAGCCATCTCCAGGCCTCACTTGTAGTCGAGGAGGCTGGAAAGTGAGGTGAAAGCAAATCAGCCAGCTGAGATGGCCCTCGGCCTGTGAGAGGGCCTCTCACCGGTGCACGGACAGCTGCACCCTCTCCCCACCAAAAGAAGGAACTAATTCAGCCTTAAGGCACCAAGCAGAGTTAACCCTTGACTGGCTTCTCCAGGGTGGGCCATGACTGCTTTAGGATGCAGCGAAAACACAGCCAAGGTTCACAATTTAACAAGCTGAATGTTAATGGAAAGAACTAGAAAACCTGGATTCTGAACCTCCAAGTACCAAAGGTGACTTAGATACAACCGGGCACCGGTCATGGGCAGAGTGAACGGGGGGGACCGGGCTGGACGTTTCCAGCTTCTCAGCAAGGGTCTCAAGCAACATCAACTACTTCCTTTCATGGGTAGCAAAATGCCTGGTCTAGTTAATAATACAACATCATTTCTTAGTTCTAGGCCTCCCAGTATTCTCTTTCCCCTTTTAACCTCCATCCCCGGGGCAGATGATGAAGAGGTTTCTAACAAGAGTTAAAAATGCTGGGGCCACCTTATACCTTTGAGTAGCCAGTGTCTCCGGAGAACTAAGGAAAACATCAATAAAATCATGGTATATGCTTACTTATTAAAGGAATATATGACATATTCATTACCAAAATTTACAAATGAAAGGAAGAAAAATTCTCTATAATCCCCTTACCCAGGGATAGCCAGTGGTAACATTTTGTTGTACATCTTTCTACTGCTTTTTTCCCTTGAATTTATCTTTTAACCTTTCAAAGAAACTAGAGTGCTGCATCAGTTTACAAGAATCTTGTAAGGAAAGTACTGCCAGAGTAATTGGTTCTGTTTAACAAAGGAAGAAAACTGGAGGTCCCAGAGGGTTGGCTGTTTCAGCTCGTGCAGCAGTGTGTAAGCTTACACACTGCACCTGTCAGCCCCGTGTGTTTGGAGAGGACTCCAAAGCAAGCAGCTTCCTCGTCAGCATGTAACAAGAACACCCAAGAAACCAGAAAGCCAGCGAATCTCCCTTTCCTATCAGGGGAATTGATGGAGATCAAAAGCTAGAAATGTGCCCGCTGTTTTGAAATCCACCTGCAAGGGGCCGGGATGGTCAAGACTCCAAAGGAGACGGTCCCCATCAGGGTCATGCCCATGAAATGACACGAGGCCACAAGTGTCAAACACACCAGAATGAACAGGATGCCAGACTACAGTCAGGGGCAGGAAATCGGCGGGTCCTCACAGACACAAGGGTGTGGAGACCCGGCCGATCATTAGCGGCCTTTCTTCAGTGCCCAGTGCAGAATGCTGGCAACAGGGCAGCAGCTGGTTTCCTGCCGGAGGGAGCTGGGGGAGGGCTTGTGGAGATGTAGACATGTGTGTCCCCCAAAATGGGCTTTTGGGCAGATGCTGAGGTGTTTGGGCTGGGAGTCAAGGGGGCACCGAGAGGTCTGGAGAAGTGGAATGTCAGGAGTGCTGCCTAAGGAGGCTGCTTCCCCAGGAGTGCTCTGATTCGCAGTTCCTCCAGGGTGGTGGGTTGAAACAAGCTTCCGGGAGGAACTTCAGAGGGGCTGGAAGGAGGCTGGGCCAGGCCAGATAAGGAGGAAGGGAGGGGAGGTCTCGGAATGAGGAAACTGGTCCAGACCAGAAGGAAGTCATTTCCCTGGCCCTCCAATCTAGAGTAAGAACCCAGAGCCAGGTCAGAGGTTTCACAGGGAGAGGAGACAAAGGGAATTGGGTCAAAAACAGAGATAACGGCAATGTTCTTCAAAAGTAAATTGCGTGAGTCCGACGAAAGTGTGAGAAAATTTCCAACTTTATTGCTGAAAGGAATGAAAAGGAGATATCTTTATTTATTTACTTATTTTTGCCTATGAAATTAGCAAAGAATAAAAATCAGAATGTAAAATGAGCAAGCTTTCTGGAGGATAATTTAGTAACACGTATCAAATGTGTTAAAAATGCTCATACCCATTGACCCAGCAATTCCACTTTAAAAAAAAACAAACCTCTCCTAAGGACATAATCAAGAGATGTGCCCAAAGAAATACAGCGAAGTTGTTCATTTATAGTGTTTCCTATAATACCCGCCACTCCCCCTTCAGGAGAGAGATAAAGATAGAGACAGAGCGAGAGGGAGAGAGAGGAGACAAAGTCCAAAAATAGGAGCTGGGTGAGGTAAAATTGAGATTTCCCTGCAGAATGGAACAGCACACAGCTCCTGAAGGCTGTATGTTGACAGAGGAAGATGTTTGCAATATATCACCATGTCAAAGTTTTTGAAACTTACATATGGTATCATACCCCAAAACGAATCTCTATATAAAATATATAAATCTATGCATAGAAAAGCAACTGGAGAATCTTACATCAAAAAGCAAAAGACTTTATCTCTAGGGGGTAGAAATATAGGTGATTTTCCTGTGCGTATGGGAGGTGGAATCTGGTTTTCACATTCTGCACTGGGCATGTGTTATTTTTATAATTAGATGACATATTTTGATGACATATTATTCTTTAAATAAACAAACTGCTTATATTAGGATTTAATTTTTTTTTTTTTATTAAACCTCCAGAAACTAAGGCTCCTGCATCATCTAGGTTCTAGAGTAAATTCCTAAGTCTGTTTTTCTCTGGAGCTTTTCTCCTCAGCAGAAGCACATTTTTTAGTCTCTCCCACATAACATATCTAAGCAGGTGGGCCTAACATTTAAGAAAACCACAGTACAGGGCTAGGGAGCCCCCTCTGACCCACTCCACTCCCAGGAATTGCTGAGCCAGGCATTTGGGCCAGTTGGGGCCCTGTGTCCGTCACAGCTGCTATGTACCAATAGTGCTAAGAGTTTCTCTGTCTGCAGACCCCCATTCTGCCATGGATACTCTTCTGAGCTCTTAACTGGACTGAGTGTCAAGCTAGGGGGAAATCCCCAGAGCGGTGTGTAAGGACACCCACCACCTCCCTTTCCTGGCTCAGGCAGCCAGAGCCCATGAAAACCTGCAGTGGGCCTCAGACACCCAGCAGGTCTGATTTCCCCAGGGGCCCTTTTCTCTCCCTCAGACACAGCTAAAGCCAGCTCTGTAGGCTGACTGTGGAGGTGTCAGGCAATGAGTCTTGTCACATATCTACCCTGATCCTTGACCCCCTAAGCAGCAAAGTGCAAACTGGTATTTATTCAAACTGCTGTTTGATCATGTTGAAACGCAGTTGCTGAACCCAGAGAGAACAGTCTTTATGGTGGGTAGGGACTTCCTGTCAAGGACAGTTAATTTTCATTTTTCCACTGAGCTCAACCTCAAAGTGAGGTTGACTGCTACTCTGCAAGATGGACTGCATTAGTGGAGGCTTTAATTGAGCGCAGATCTATGTCCCAAAAGCATAATGTTTGTTGTATACATACTTCGGGACAAGAAGAAAAATGAAAAACAGGTCTTTCTGAGGAAAAATTGAAAGCAGAATGTAGTCCATTGTCAGGATGGCAACACCAAAGGCCAGCTGGGGGGCTTGGAGGAACTCTCCACCATCCCATGGCTCAGTTCCAATGGGCTGTTTGCAAATGTTTCTAAAAGCTCAATGCCTGTGTTTGGGTCTCTCTTTCCCAAACACTGGACTCCATCGTGGTTCCTCTCATGACTCCAGGAAAACAGCAACAGACGAGGGGCCCTTGGCCAAGGGGCCATGGCATATGTTTCCTGCCACAAGGCTCCTTTTGGCCCAAGGTATTGATCAATGTTGGCATTCAATATGGTGCCTCTGTCTACATCCTTTTATCAGCGACCTTGAGATGAGCCCTCAGCTGGAGCGCAATGCTATTTCTGGCCTCTTATTGTTATGGTTCCAGACCCCTTATCTCTTTCCTGAGCTATAGAACTGGTCTTTGTGCTGTTGAGGGGAGATGTCATCTTAGAACCTAGTTAGGATCTCCCCTCCTCAAACACTATCAAAAGCTGTCCTTGAGCCCCCCAAATAGAGATCTAAGCAGTTCCATGATCCAACCCCACACTCCCTCTCCAGACCTTTCTCTCCCCTTGTCTCACATCCTATGCTCTAGCCAAATCAGCTTCCTCCTCCCTGTCCCCTTCCCTATCCATCAGCAAGGTCTGCTGTGACCCCACCTGCTCCAACCGCCTTCCTGTCTTGGCTGTACAACTGCAACAGCCTCCAACAGAGCTCCCTGCTTCTATTCTGTCCCCGTCTCCAATCCATCTCCACACATCTCCAGACTGATTTTTTAAAAAGCAAACAATGCTCACCCCTTTCTTCAAACCCTCCGTAAAAAGGAACACCCTCAGTGTTCCACCACACTGACAGTAAAATGCTAGCTCTTCCCTATGGCCTAGAGGGTCCACCATGACCCGGCCCCGTCTACCTCTCCCACTTGCTCTTGTGCCACTAGCCCTCTTGCTACTAGAGCCACATGTGTTTGCATTCTCTTCTTAGCCCTTGCTGTATCCTCAGCCTGGATGAGACATTCTTCCTCCTGCTCTTCCCCTGCCTAGCTCCTCACCCCTCAGTCTTAGCTTAAATACCACCTCCCAGCAAGGCCTTCGCCAACCACCTTACCTAAAGCAGGACCACAGCCATTCGGTGCAGCTCGTACTGCTATCTGAAATTGTCTTCTTTCTTTGTTTGTTGTTTATATGCTCTCCCTATGAGAATCTGTGCTTCCCAAGGGACCTTGACTAACCTGTTCACTGTTGCATCATCAGCACCCAGGACAGTGCCTGGCACACAAGAGATTCTAAATCATTATTTGTGATAAATGATTGATTACAGGAAATAATAAACATTTCCTGAAGGGCCTTCATTATCTCCAGCCTCCACCCCTTGGGCTGTGCTACTTCCTTGCCCTTGCCTCCCTCTTCCCCTCCATCACCAAGTGCTGACATTTGTAGTAAGGCAAACTCAAAGGGCCTTTGCCCAGGAAGTCTCCCCTGGCCCCTCTAGACATAAATAGCTCCTGCTGCTTCTGACAGCCTGCCTCTGCCCTATATTCCAAGACCACCTACTTCGGTAGAACTTTATTCTTTGTTCTTGGAAATTCTTGCCTAGAAAGATAAGGCTACAAATCAGAAAATCACAGTTGGCTCCAGGAACTTCCTGAAATGAACTCAAACAATAGACAGCTCAAATAGCTCTCCTCAGAAAAATGCTTTGCCCAATTAGGCAATGATTCACCTATCAAAGCAAGAGTTCTATACTGTGTTCACCACCCCTGTGGACAAAAATGTCAAGAATTTTGCCCAATCCCAATCAATTCCTTGCACAGAAACAGCATCTTAAATCATTCATTCGAGCCCCAACCCACCAAACCCCACAAACATCTAGAAGGTTCAGAGGAGAGGCCTGCTCTAAGGCTGAGATGAACAGGTTTTCTGGTGGCCTTTAGGGGATTTGGCAGGTGCCAGTGCGTAGTGTCTAGCACCAACTCTTCTGTAGCTGGTGAATGATGAGAGTGAAGGGACCAATGACTAGCTCACCTACCCCACCCTTCATTCTCTCCCTTCTCAAAGCGGCGGAACTGGGAACATGCGCCAAGGGGTCCGTTAGAGCAAGGCTTTGGACTGGGAAGTCCTATTTCAGTGACTAGGCCTTACTTCGGAATCGATGGCAGAAACTCACCGGCAGCCCCCGAGTTTCCTCCTGATCCAGGCAGGCCAAGCCACCACGCAGCCAAGCAGCCTCTCCCCTTGTGCCCAGGGCGACGGCGCTGGACCGCTACCGGCTGCAGAAGGCGGGCTTCACGCACGTGCTGAATGCGGCTCACGGCCGCTGGAACGTGGACACTGGGCCCGACTACTACCGCGACATGGCCATCGAATACCACGGCGTTGAGGCCGACGACCTGCCCACCTTCGACCTCAGCGTCTTCTTCTACCCGGCGGCCGCTTTCATCGACGCTGCGCTCAGCCGTGACCACAGTAAGAGAGCCGTCACCCTCGGTAGCTCGACCCCAACAAAGCTGCCTAAGGCCCCGCCCCCGCCCCACGAAGGCCCACCCCCAACCCATGAGGCCCCGCCCCTCGCCTTGGCTGGAGGCGGGATCTGCGCACTCTCAAAGCCTGTTCTGCGGTCGGGGGATGTGTGTGATTGAGCTGGGACTGTCTGAGCCCCAGGAGGCTGGGAGCCACACCGAGGGTGTTGCTAGTGGGCTCTGGGCCTTGATTGCCACTGTGAGGAATCGGGATCGGGAGGGTTCAGAGGAAAGTCCTTCTGCCTGAATCCCAATTTCCTAAGGCTCACCAGCAGTCCTTGGAACAGCAGGGACGTCTGGATGCCCTCAGACCTGGGACTACAGCCCAAACGCTAATTGTGCCTGGATCCAAACCTGACTAATAGCTAGGGGCTTTAATGCCAGAAAACCTTCAGGGAGCTGACTTGACTGGGAATCCATTGAGAGACTTCAAATTCTCCTGCCAACCAACCGAGCCCGTGGCTTCCCCCAACTCTCCCCGACACACACACACACACACAGTCTAGTGAGGCCTCCTATAGAAAGCTTACAACCTAGCCTTCTAAGTGTCAAACTGTATTTGAGAATCTGAGTTTTGCGTCCGTGATGTCCAAGTTTCCAAGGTTAATTATCCATTTTTAAAATCACAGTGCTAGTCCTTGCACTCAAAATGCAGTTTTAGCTGTTTTAATCCAGGTAAAGGCTACAAGGCTCTTTTGGAGAGAAGCGTTTGGCTTAGGTCTGATTTGAGGTAAAACAATACATAGTTATTGCTGCAAGGGGGTATTTCAGGGGCATTTCATAGAGGCCAGAGGGACTTCTACTCCCTACTCTGTGCTCTGACTTTAGGCCCACTTGCGGTACCTCTTTATGGGGCCATCACATAACTCAGGGTGTCCAGTTACTGAAAGCCTTCCTTGCCACAAGCGGCTGAGATTACGAGGCTCAGCGACTGGCTGATGCCTGCTTGGGGAACTTGCAGTCTGCCGCTGGGCCCAGGCAGAGTCCCAGACCTTGATGGCTGTCCCTTGGTGGTCTTGGCCCCACAGCTAGGCACCAACAGTCTGTCATAATTTTGGTTCAGAAAGCAATGTCGCAATGAAAAAGAAAAACACCTCACAGAGCTGAAGGGCTTCTATTAGGGGATGCCTCTGATTTCAAAGTCATGCTTTTATGAGACTATTTATGGACCATCTTTGCATTCTGCACATTCTGGGTTTCTAAGCAGTATCGAAAAGCAACTGCACTCTGACTCATCAACATGAGGTAAAATTCACCTCTGATTATTTGAAGTTAACCGAAAACATATTTGACAAGAAAAAACAAAAAGCTGCCACAGCCCAGTCCTTCGGTTTCTGTTTAATGTACTCTTTCGCCATTACTGTATCTCCAAACTTTCTCTTAATGGAAGGGGTCTGGCAGGCCTTGGAGAAGACAGGGCGGGGTTCAAATTCACGCCATACAACCTACTAACACTGTGATTTCTCTAAGCCTTGCTTTCTCAATCTGGTGATGAAAATATTTACCTTGAAAGGTTATAATGAGGGTCAGTAACCCACACAGAGCACTTAACGTCGAACCTGGTGCACAGCGGGTTCTCAGATGTGTTTGATAAAGAGAGGTCGTGCACCATGAAACACATAACCACACTAGCGTGTGTGCATCATAATAATGAAGTTTCCAATCCCAAAAGAAAAAAAAAGGAAAAAAGACATTCCAACTTTGAACTAGTACAGTGACTCACATGACAGCTTGTTTCAGTTCCTGGCACACCATTTTAGGGTCCTCAACCCTCTGCTGAGTTAGGAAAGAATGGGGCCGCAAGTCATATGTAGGCCTGGGGAGATCGCAGAGCACTGATGAGATGTCAGGCTGGGGTGGGACCCGACTCCTGGGTCATATGTTTGAGAGCACCTAGCAAAGAAAAGGGAGGGTCAAGTGAGAAAAGTACGTGCTCAAGTCTGAGAACATGCAGGGGCTAGAATCAGTGGGCGGGGGTGTGGGGCTAGACCAGTTGGCTGGGGAAGGGGAGCAGTGCATGACCTCATGGCCAGGTGGGAGACTGGGGTCCCTTCTCAGTGCCTTTGCGCTTGAATATCTTCAAGTCTGGGGTTCAAATCGAATGTGAACCCCGCAGAACCTGGCAGGGAGATGAAGCTGGACCGCGTGGGGGGTGGGGAGGGCGTGCTTGTGGCCAGGTGGAGAGTCCCATATACTCTCCAAGGGGGCGCCTGCTACTCAGTCTCAGCCAACATGAGTCTTGTGAGAATCAGTGCAAATGGGGTAGATCTGATTTTTCGGGAAAAGTCTTCAGTCTGGATTTTAACGTGAAATTGCCCAATTTTTAACTGTTGGCAACACCTTGAAAATTTCTTAAAATACTACAAAGGCCACACAAAAGAAATCCAGTGGCTGTCCGTTTGTAACCTAGGCTGAGTCGTCCGAGTAACGAAATAAAATGCTCATTAGCCAGCAGTGGCATTGTCGCAGGCTCCATCCAATGGGGACGGCAGGTGCTCAGCCTTCATGGGGCATGCGGTGGGCGGCATGGTGGGTCTAGTCACTCAACGGAAGTCTAGGGGACACGACTCGAGCATATTAGAGCCAGGCTCCCTCATGTGCTTCTTATTATACTCGTGATGTAAGAGGTGTTGATGGACAGCCTGGCCCGAACACAAGGCATCTCTCTCTCCCCTCTCTTGTCTTTCCTGTCTTCCTTGGCTGGTTTCAACCGAGGGTACACTGTTTCCCTCTGCTGCCCCTTGCGTGCAGTCTTGCTTACTCTTGTTGAAAAGCCTTGCTCATGGTGTTGCAGAGCTGTACCCGTGCCTGCTGTGAGCCCCATGGGACCCACCCCTCTCCCGTCCTACCCTGACCCATCTCTTCCGAAAGAACTTCCCAGACAACTGTAGTCACCCTTGCAAAATCTCAGAAATAAGCTAGTCCGGTGTCTGGCCCTTAGAGCTGGGGAAACAGAGGCCCAGAGAAGCCAAGTCACGTGCCCAGGGTCACAGAGCTAATGAGAGGCCAGCAGGATTCTTTCTGTCACCCAGGCCTCTCAGAAGAGTCCTGTGCCCTTATTTTGAACATCCAGTGACTTCTCTGTATAAGAGGTCACCAAAAATCATGAAAGGTGAGGCACGCCAGCTGGTTATAAGATCTGAAATAGCTGAACGTGTCATTCTTCAGCCGAGAAAGAACTGCGGACAAAATACTGCCGCGAAACCCCGTTTGGACGGCCTGCACCGCTCCCGGCGTGGCCGCTTCGGAGGCGAAGTCACGCGGTTTTAATTTACGAAAGCCCGGCGCAGATACCGGGAGGCTCTAAGGATCAGGTTTTAGTATCGCCACTCTCCTTTTGTTCTTTCTTTCTTTCTCTTAAACAGTCCATAGCCTGCTTTTGAAGCCTTCTTAAAATCTACTATGGATAAGGCGGGTATGAACCCTGGCTCTCCGGTGTTTCTAAGCTTTACCCAGACCAGACTGTCAGGGTATTTTAAGGGTCCCCTGCCCCACGGCAGCACACGCAGCCCTGCCCCCTCGCAGTTCAAAACACCGCATGCACCCTTTTCCAGACGCCTTCCACATACCCAGAGCTGTTGCAGGGGGAGTATGAACCCCGCCTCTGCGGGGTGCTGAGGAAGGCAGGTGAGTGAGAGACGCGCGAAGAGCATTCCTCCAACACCAAGGAAGGAGGTTGCTTATGAGAGAACACACCTGGCAGGGGTGGGGTTGAATTGAGGGTGGGGGTTGGTGGGTCTGGTGGGTAACAGGCGTGGCCTGTATATCTGATTTCAGTGACGGGGCCTATCTTTTGGTCACCAGTGAAAATGTGCAATTGGGGACTAACAGAGTTCTGGATATGGGTTTTCTTTATATGATTGTGGGACTTTACCTTTTGGTAAAGGCTAAGGCAAATTATTGCATTGAAATCACCATTTTTGAAACATAGATTGGGACCTCTCAGTGCATCATAGAAATCAATTTAGTGGGTGCAACCAGCATTTCTTTTAAGAAAATGAATAGATTAGAAAAGAATTGAAAATATCAGCATGTATTGCACGTAGTAAAAGTTCCTATTACCTTGTGGAACTTTTGTCTGATATACACACACTTGTGATGCCACCAGCATCGAAGATCTCCCAATCGGCATCAGGTAGCCTGGGTGCGAATCACGGTTCTGCCACTTCCCAGCTGTGCAGACTGGACAGACCAGCTCTTTGCACTTCATCTCCCCTGTAAAGCGGGCATGATCATTGTATCCACCACATCCGTTTGCTGTGCCGATTGGCTGTGGTGAACTATGTACTTAGATTCGGGGGTGAGGTGAGTAAGCTGTGAACCGTGGTGTGCTGCAGGGGGGTGCACTGAACTAGGAAATGCCAACCCCGACAAAGCTGCCTTCGCGAGGGGCCCTCACCCTGGCTGGTGTCTAACAGAGAGCCTCCCAGAGTCTCTGGTGTGGGCCATGCCCGGAGCAGGCCCCATGCAGCTTTCCTTGCCCTTGCCCTTGTCTTTTTTTTTTTTTAAGATTTTATTTATTTATGTGACAGAGAGACAGCCAGTGAGAGAGGGAACACAAGCAGGGGGAGTGGGAGAGGAAGAAGCAGGCTCCCAGCGGAGGAGCCCGATGTGGGACTCGATCCCGGAACGCCGGGATCACGCCCTGAGCCGAAGGCAGACGCTTAACGACTGCGCCACCCAGGTGCCCCTGCCCTTGTCTTCTGAACCCTCCTGGGAGCGTGCTCACCACCCCACCGGACGCTGGACCCCAAGGGGTGGTGCTTAGCTGAGCCACGGAGCAAAGAGGGAGCAGTGCCCTGGGGGTGCCGAGACAGGCCCTTTAACCCGAGGGAGACCTACCGAGCTCACAGGGCTGACGGCATTAATGCTGCTTTTGTAAAACCAAAATTCAGCTCCTGGAGCCTCTGCCGGAGCCAAGTGCGCCGTTCCCTCCCTTCCCCCTTTCTCTTCCAACCCCCTCCATCTCCCTTCGCCCTTTTTCTCCCCTCCCCTCCTCCCACTTAACAGACTTCAGGCTCCCAAAAGACTTAATGAACTACAGCTTTCGTCTGTTTCAAGCATTTAGTCATGACAGAAAGAATTACCCTTTTTGCCAGGAGAGGAAGAAACGCTTTAGTTATCAGCAGAGCTGGCAAGAGGCCAGGCAGCCTCTGGAACAGTCTGTGGGGATTAGAATGCCAGAGGTACATTCCAGTCCAGGAGCAGTCATGCCACGCAAGAGCCAGGGCCGGCCTCCCCCAAACCCGACCCAGCAATAAAGAAGCCGGCCCTGCTTCTCGCCTTCCTTTCTAGCCCGTGTGCACAAGGAAAACGTTGTGTACTCACGTTCTTGTAGCTCAGCAACATGGCGGGTGGGATTGAGGGCCCCGGCTAGCTTGTGGAGATTCGTGAAAACGAATGGTGATAAAGAGAACAGTTCTTATGACGCACGTCTCTGTGCCAGCACTGGGTGTGCAGAGGGACCAAAATGGAGTCCTCCCTGCCGGGCAACGTGTGCGGGCCTCGCCAGCCGGGGGAGGAGAGAGATTCCCCGGGCCTGGTGGTCGGGGCCTCCTGGATTTCTCATGCTGCCTGGGCTGCTGACCATCGCCACTGTCCTGGGCATGGTCCCTGGCAAGGTGAGGGGGTGAGTGTGAGAAGGACACGGGGGAGCCACACCTGCTCGGAAATGTCCTTTAGCAAGCTGTTCTCGTATCCTGCTGACGTTCCACAAAGCCAGTGACGTCCCTAAGTCTTCTCTGTCATCCTTCTGAGCTTCAGGTCCGAGACTCAGGAATAGAGACATGGCTGGGGTCACAAGTCACACAGCTCAAACTGCCCCAGCCATCTCAACCCCAGCCGAGCTATCCCACAGTGACAGGGCAGCGGCTGGGGCGGCCGTGGTGGGGACGGGCGGAGAGCTGAATCTTCTTACTTTCTCTGTCCACAGAGCACTGAGGCCAGTGGTCAGCACACAGAAGGGCCTCAATAGCAAGTTGCTTTAAACCATTTCTAGGGACGGCACTTGCTTTTTAGGTGACCTCTGGTATGTCATTTCACCACGCTGAGCCCATTTCCCATCGGTAAAACAGGGACGATGATAATGAAGCTTGAAGGTTCTGGTAAGGATAAAATGAGATCAAGCACGCTGACGCTGTGTGAGCTCCAGAGCGCTACCAAATTCTGTCCTGAAGGTCGGACAAGCTGCTTCACCTTGTGGCTTCTCAGCCGGACTCAGCTGACGCCATGGTCGTGTCCAAAGGGAGTTTTTTGGTTTGTTTGTTTATGGAGATTCTTCTAGATCTCTGGTTCTCAAGCTTTCTAGTCTCAGAACGCTTTGACACTCTTAAAAAGTATTGACGTTTTCATAGAGCTTTTGTTCGTGTAGGTTTTATCTATCAATATTTATGCTATTAGAAATAAAAACTGAAAAACTTAAAAATATTTGTTCAAAATTTGAAAACCCATTGCATGTTAAAATAACAACATGCTTTGATGAAAAAAATTGTATTTTCTAAAATAAAGCTAGGGAGAAGAGTGGCATTATTTTACATTTTTTGCAAATCTCTTCAATGTTAGGCCTCTTATGATTCTGTTCGATTCTCATATCAGCTTCTACATTCAATCTGTTGCGGTACGTTGTTTCGGTTGAAGTATATGAAGAAAATCCAGCCTCATTCAGACATGTAGTTGGAGAAAGGAGGGTTATTATTTTTTAAATTTTTTTAGGGAGGGATATTTTAATAGCTTTTCCAGATAATTGTGGATATTCTTCTTTAATACTACACCAAAGCTTGACAAGTAATAGTTTGTTTTTTTATAATAATTTTTTATTATGTTATGTTAGTCACCATACAGTACATCCTTAGTTTTTGATGTAGTGTTCCATGAGTCATTATTTGCATGTAACACCCAGTGCTCCATGCAATACGTGCCCTCCTTACTACCCATCACTGGGCTATCCCAATCCCCCACCCCCCTCCCCTCTGAAGCCCTCAGTTTGTTTCCCAGACAAGTAATAGTTTTTTAAAGGCTAGCTGTGATGTGGCAACTGAAACATATTGATAAACTTCATACATACTCTGTTATATGAAAATCCATTGGTCTGTCTCGCACTTTGAATGGATTTTTTTTTACCCATGCATGATTTCATAATATTGGTCATTTGGAAAATATCAGTTCCCTAAGTTATGTTGATCTTTCAATTGTTGACACTTTTCATTTTACATTATCAAAAGAACACATTTATTAATATCATCAGTATTAGGAAACTGTCAACCTCACAGTAATAGATAAAAGTTTTCAAAAATTCTAATTTTGTGCTCAAAAGCTTGGATTTTATCACTGGCAGCAAATACCATTGGTTGTTTTCTTTGAAATGAGAGGCTTACTTTGTTCACTTTTGAGACAGAGCTTGCCAAATACCCAAGTGTGAATTATCCTGGTTTTTCTGTCATTTGTTCTTTTAAGTAAAAACAGTGTTTCATGAACAGTGGCTAACTCAGCTTGCAACGCGATCTCCCATGTGTTTTCCTTGAGATAACCATCTTACTTTGGTACTCAGCCAAAGCGCTTTATGGGAACGTACCATTTCATCACACAGAATATTAGGTAGAAGTGTAACCCAATGCCCCCAACAGGGGAGCAGCAAGATACACAAGCCAACTCTTAACCAGAATAAAGAGACATATAAATAAAAATACATTAATAGTAGGGGACCTCAACACTCCACTATCAGAAATAGACAGAACACCCTGGCAAAAACTAAGCAAAGAATCAAAGGCTTTGAATGCCATACTCGACGAGTTGGACCTCATAGATATATATAGAACACTACACCCCAGAACCAAAGAATACTCATTCTATTCTAATGCCCATGGAACATTCTCAAGAATAGACCATGTTCTGGGACACAAAACAGGTCTCAACCGATACCAAAAGATTGAAATTATCCCCTGCATATTCTCAGACCACAACGCTCTGAAATTGGAACTCAACCACAAGGAAAAATTTGGAAGAAACTCAAACACTTGGAGACTAAGAACCATCCTGCTCAGGAATGACTCGATAAACCAGGAAATCAAAAATCAAATAAAACAATTTATGGAGACCAATGAGAATGAAAATACAACAGTCCAAAACCTATGGGATACTGCAAAGGCAGTCCTAAGGGGGAAATACATAGCCATCCAAGCCTCACTCAAAAGAATAGAAAAATCTAAAATGCAGTTTTTATATTCTCACCTCAAGAAGCTGGAACAGCAACAGAGGGACAGGCCTAATCCACGCACGAGGAAGCAGTTGACCAAAATTAGAGCTGAAATCAATCAAGCAGAAACCAGAAGTACAGTAGAGCAGATCAACAGGACTAGAAGCTGGTTCTTTGAGAGAATCAATAAAATTGACAGACCACTGGCAAGACTTATCCAAAAGAAAAGAGAAAGGACCCAGATTATTAAAATTATGAATGAAAAAGGAGAGGTCACGACGAACACCATTGAAATTGGAAGGATTATTAGAAATTTTTATCAACAGCTATATGCCAATAAACTAAGCAATCTGGAAGAGATGGAATCCTTCCTGGAAACCTATAAACTACCAAGATTGAAACCGGAAGAAATTGATTCCTTAAACAGGCCAATTAATTATGAAGAAATTGAGTCAGTGATAAACAACCTTCCAAATAACAAAACTCCAGGCCCGGACGGTTTTCCTGGGGAATTCTACCAAACATTCAAAGAAGAAATAATACCTATTCTCCTAAAGCTATTTCAAAAAATAGAAACAGAAGGAAAGCTACCAAACTCATTCTATGAGGCCAATATTACCTTGATCCCCAAACCAGGCAAAGACCCCATCAAAAAGGAGAATTACAGACCGATTTCCCTAATGAATATGGACGCCAAAATCCTCAACAAGATACTTGCTAATAGAATCCAACAGTACATTAAAAGGATTATCCATCACGATCAAGTGGGATTCATACCTGGGATGCAAGCGTGGTTCAATATTCGCAAATCAATCAGCGTGATACATCATATCAACAAGAAAAGACTCAGGAACCATATGATCCTCTCAATCGATGCCGAAAAAGCATTTGACAAAATACAGCATCCTTTCCTGATTAAAACCCTTCAGAGTGTAGGAATAGAAGGTACATTTCTCAATCTCATAAAAGCCATCTATGAAAAGCCTACTGCAAATATTATTCTCAATGGGGAAAAGCTGGAAGCCTTTCCCTTAAGATCAGGAACTCGACAAGGATGCCCACTCTCGCCACTATTATTCAACATAGTACTAGAAGTCCTTGCAACAGCAATCAGACGACAAAAAGGGATCAAAGGTATTCAAATTGGCAAAGAAGAAGTCAAAATGTCTCTCTTTGCAGATGACATGATACTCTATATGGAAAACCCAAAAGAAGCCACTCCCAAACTATTAGAAGTTATAGAGCAATTCAGTAACGTGGCGGGATACAAAATCAATGCTCAGAAATCAGTTGCATTTCTATACACGAATAACGAGACCGAAGAAAGAGAAATTAGGGAATCCATCCCATTTACAATAGCACCAAAAACCATACGTTACCTTGGAATTAACTTAACCAGAGACGTAAAGGACCTATATTCTAGAAACTATAAATCACTCTTGAAAGACATTGAGGAAGACATAAAAAGATGGAAAGATATTCCATGCTCATGGATCGGAAGAATTAACATAGTTAAAATGTCCATGCTACCCAGAGCAATCTACACTTTCAATGCTATCCCGATCAAAATACCAAGGACATTTTTCAAAGAACTGGAACAAACAGTCCTTAAATTTGTATGGAAACAGAAAAGGCCCCGAATCTCCAAGGAACTGTTGAAAAGGAAAAACAAAGCTGGGGGCATCACAATGCCGGATTTCGAGCTGTACTACAAAGCTGTGATCACAAAGACAGCATGGTACTGGCACAAAAACAGACACATAGACCAATGGAACAGAATAGAGAGCCCAGAAATGGACCCTCGGCTCTTTGGGCAACTAATATTTGATAAAGCAGGAAAAAACATCCGGTGGGAAAAAGACAGTCTCTTCAATAAATGGTGCTGGGAAAATTGGACAGCTACATGCAAAAGAATGAAACTTGACCACTCTCTCACACCATACACAAAAATAAACTCCAAATGGATGAAAGACCTCGATGTGAGACAGGAATCCATCAAAATTCTAGAGGAGAACATAGGCAGCAACCTCTACGACATCGGCCAAAGCAACCTTTTTCATGACACATCCCCAAAGGCAAGAGAAACAAAAGATAAAATGAATTTATGGGACTTCATCAAGATTAAAAGTTTCTGCACATCCAAGGAAACAGTCAGAAAAACTAAGAGGCAGCCCACGGAATGGGAGAAGATATTTGCAAATGACACTACAGATAAAGGACTGGTATCCAAGATCTACAAAGAACTTCTCAAACTCAATACACGAGAAACAAATAAACAAATCAAAAAATGGGCAGAAGATATGAACAGACACTTTTCCAATGAAGACATACAAATGGCTAACAGACACATGAAAAAATGTTCAAAATCATTAGCCATCAAGGAAATTCAAATCAAAACCACACTGAGATACCACCTTACGCCAGTTAGAATGGCAAAAATAGACAAGGCAAGAAACAACAATTGTTGGAGAGGATGTGGAGAAAGGGGATCCCTCCTACATTGTTGGTGGGAATGCAAGTTGGTACAGCCACTCTGGAAAACAGTGTGGAGGTCCCTTAAAAAGTTAAAAATTGAGCTACCCTATGATCCAGCCATTGCACTACTGGGTATTTACCCCAAAGATACAGACGTAGTGAAGAGAAGGGCCATATGCACCCCAATGTTCATAGCAGCATTGTCCACAATAGCTAAATCGTGGAAGGAGCCGAGATGCCCTTCAACAGATGACTGGATTAAGAAGTTGTGGTCCATATATACAATGGAATATTACTCAGCTATCAGAAAGAACGAGTTCTCAACATTTGCTACAACATGGACGGCACTGGAGGAGATAATGCTAAGTGAAATAAGTCAAGCAGAGAAAGACAACTATCATATGATTTCTCTCATCTATGGAACATAAGAACTAGGATGATCAGTAGGGGAAGAAAGGGATAAAGAAAGGGGGGGTAATCAGAAGGGGGAATGAAACATGAGAGACTATGGACTATGAGAAACAAACTGAGGACTTCAGAGGGGAGGGGGGTGGGGGAATGGGATAGACCGGTGATGGGTAGTAAGGAGGGCACGTATTGCATGGTGCACTGGGTGTTATACACAACTAATGAATCATCGAGCCTTACATCGGAAACCGGGGATGTACTGTATGGTGACTAACATAATATAATAAAAAATCATTAAAAAAAAAAAAAAGAAGTGTAACCCAAAGCTGAAATTTGATAAAATTTATTTTTACTGCTTCATCAAGGGTGTTCGTAAGGGCAATGGGCACTTCTTCCCCCGAGAGTGCGTGGTGGCAAAGAACGCAATGACTGCTAGTATAGTTTGGTGCCTCTTCTCCCCACTGCATTTCAGGTAAGATCCTGGTTCACTGTGTCATGGGCCGCAGCCGGTCGGCGACCCTGGTCCTGGCCTACCTGATGATTCACAAGCACATGACCCTGGTGGACGCCATTCGACAAGTGGCCAAGAACCGCTGTGTCCTACCCAACCGGGGCTTTCTGAAGCAGCTCCGGGAACTGGACAAGCAGCTGGTGGAGCAGAGGCGACAGACCACGCACAGCGACAACGGTGAGAAGGCTGGTGAGACGGAGCCGTAGGGCCCCTCGCAGGGCACGCAGAGACCCTCGGAACGGAGAGGGAAGGCCGAAATCGCCCTGCCCTGGGGCTTGGGACAGTGAAACCAAAGCTTGACCTCCTCTTAAACTTCCCAGGTGCGCGCTGACGAGCAGGGAGGATTCAAAGCCGCCTCCTGGATGAGCGCTTGGCTTCCCGGCAGAGCGAGGCCGACAGCCTTCAGCAGAACTGGTTACAGATGAGCACACAGCTCTGCACCGAGGCGCCTGTATTTTTTTAATTTTTTTTATCTGGTAAGATGGAAGCAGAAAAGGATTGGAAAATGTGTAGGCATTGTGCTGTGATTAAATGTTTTGCCTTTGTCTGAAAGTCATACTTTTTTTTTTTAAGATTTTATTTATTTGTCAGAGAGAGCACAAGCAGGTGGAGCAGCAGGTTGGGGGGGGGGCAGAAACAGGCTCCCCGCCGAGCAAGGAGCCTGATGTGGGACTCGATCCCAGGACCCTGGGATCATGACCTGAGCAAAGGCAGATCTTAACCGACTGAGCCACCCAGGCATCCTTGAAAGTCATATTCTTAAAAAATAATTTTAAAATATAATTTTTTATTTTTCTAGCTGCAGGAAAGTGCCCTGGGGAGTTGTGTTACAGGAGACTTGTGTTACACAAGAGTTTGTACAGCTTATTAGCAGGCCCCCTCTTTGGGGCATCCGTACTTTCTCACCAACTCCTGCATCCTCTTTTCCACGGAATCCCCAGGCTTGGGTCGCCCCCCGTAGACGCTGCTCTCTGCAAGGTGCAGAGAGTAACTCATTTATTAGGACTGGGGTGGGTGTCCTGAGTCTCTGTACACAGGCCCCTGCCTGGTGTTCTTCCTCCTTCCTCAGGAGCCAGGGCTCTTTAGAATCTTAGCCAGAGCTGCCGCTACCCAGAAAAGTTCCATGAATTGTGGACAAGAGTTTGACTTTACAATTTCGGAAAAAAGGAGGATACTACTTGGAGAAGCTCCTTTCATTTTGATTCTAGTCAAAGTAACAAGGGCTTGTTTTCAGTCACACCAGAAAGTATTTGCAAACGTTGTTTGCTGTTTAATGGGAGCACAAGTCAGGTGAGCTCAGGTGTGGAATTTCCCTGCCCCTGAGGCCTAAGCCAGGAGCCACGAGTGTCTGATTTTTATTCTGAAGGAGAAAACAGCAGGAGGCACCAAGCAGGTAGATGGCTTCTGGAACCAGGAACCCTAAACTAGACAGAACGCACAGAGAGATGCCGATGGAGATGCCAGAGGTCAAGGACCAGAAAGGACCAAGATCAGGTCTTCATAATGACTCAGATTTCAGTGTGATGGGAGCTGTACACAGGCTCTTGGGAAAGATATACAGACCAAAAGGGGCTCCAGGGTCACAGAGGTGCCTACCTCGACTTTCCTGTCACAGGATCCCAATAACCCACTCAAAACTCATTTATCTCCTATGTCTAATCTATTCCTTGTCCAGAGAGAAATTAGTATTTCCATTTTAATGAAGTATTGTATTTAATACATCATAATGAAATACTTACATTTAAATGAATCCATTATGTAGGAAGGATGTAATGCTGGTGTTCTCTTGAGCTTCTCCGCACCTTCCTACATGCTCCCACCCCTTTGTGGGCTACGAATCCTACCGAGGACAGCAGAAGCAGAGAACTTTAAGGTTGGTGTACTGGTCTCTTCAAGATGGCTCCCGGGCACCAGAGGTAGGAGAAAGTAGCAACAGAAATTTTTGCAAAAGCATTTCAAGTCTTCAGAGGTAAATTATTTGGTCAACAAGTATTCACTGAGAACCTACCACATGCCCTAAACTGGGTTAGGAAGTCAAAAGTCAAAACAAAATGGCATGTTGTGATCGAGTGCAATGAGGAAACGGGTACTGAGGTGAGGAACAGTTGGGCATGGGGCAAAGACCTCTCTGAGGAGATGCGGTGAGCAGAGTCTTGAAGGATCACACCTTCCAAAGGGGGAGGGACCACTTTAGGCCGGGGAACAGAACAGCACAGGTGAAGGCCCCAGGGTGACAAAGAGGTGTCTTTGAGGAACTGTCCCTCAGTGAAGCTGGAGCTCGTGGGTGAGAGGGGAAGTGGAAGAAGAGGGTTATAGAAACTAGATTTTATTTCAAATGCAGAAAAAAACCAGAGTGGTATTAGGCAAGGGAATGGTATGACCTATGTTTTAAGGAGATCACTCCTGCCGAACTACGGAGAATGGCTTGTTGGGACTTAAGAAAGGAGGCAAGACGACCAGTCAGGAGGCTGATGGAACTGTGGACAGGAAGAGGAAGGTGGCCTAGACTGAGACAGCACCAGGGAACTAGTCCTCAAGATTTGTTTGGAATTACTCTGGAATCAACAGAACCTGCTGAGAGGGGAGAGAAAAATGAAAGATACTGATTTGGTTTCTTGCCTGAATATGGAGATGGGGTTTACTAGAGCAGAAATGGGGGGAGGGGGCTGGAGATCACTAGTTCTGTCA
The DNA here is from genome assembly GCF_017311325.1 of Ursus maritimus. Lineage (NCBI taxonomy): Eukaryota > Metazoa > Chordata > Mammalia > Carnivora > Ursidae > Ursus > Ursus maritimus. Next base: position 50,682,695 of record NW_024426885.1, read on the forward strand.
GGTTGGTAAGACATACAAAAGGTGTCCCATACCATTTGACCTTGAATCTAGAGGGAGCTTAGAGGAATGTTCACAAATGCTGATTAATTCTGGGTATTATCTGTATACAGGTGGTGTCTGAGCTCATTGTAGGACGAGGTGAGATGAGAAAAGAGAGGAAGCCCCAGGCCTGAGTGCTTCAACATCCATGTTTAAAGCTGGGCCTGGGTGGCAGAGGGAGATCCAAGGAAGGGGACAGAGAAGGGAGAAGGAAAACCAGGAGTGTGGAATTATGGGCACCTGGGCACAAAAAAAATGGAAGGTACTGCTTCACAACATAACAGAACTGGTACTCTGAGTATTGACTGTAGACCGCTGGAGACAACGCTTGCTCGTAACAACCAAGTAAACTATATTCGTATGGCACTTACCAGTTCCTATAGCATCATGGATTTGTTGGCTAAGCCTTTGAATCAGAGAGAGGACTATGGCGTTTTCACAAAGTCAGGTGTTGTAGGAAGAGCTGCCATTTGGAGAACCGGGTTTGTTTCAGCTCACAAAGTTTAGCTGAGGGAGTTTGGGCAATCGAGTTGGCTCCTGGGAGCCCCATCTCCTCACCTACACGCCAGAGACAACTGCCCCACCTCAGGCTGGGCGTGTGGATCACGTGGAAGCTGTTTGTGAAAGCGTGGCAACAACATTGAGTCATTATTTCTAAAACAGAACGTCGGTGAGGAAGGCTAATGCTTTCACACCTGGGAAGGAACCGCTTGAGCTATTCAAAAGTTAACGGTTGACAGCTGACAGCCACTAGACTCTTACAAGGTAAATGAAAGAACACATTTCTGGTCTTAAAAACGTGGCTTGTTAACGCATCTCAACCTAATGGTGACTCCATGTCACTCCTGACGAATCCAAGTTCCTGTTTTCCAGGATCCTTGGCATCACATTTAGGTCTGAACTGCTTTCTCTAGTGAGAGTGGGTAAGTGGGGAGGAGCACGCAGGGTGTTCTGAGGCCACTCTGACCCGCAGCTCCTCTCCTCCCCAAAGCTTTCTGTCCTGCCCGTGAATGTTGGAGATTGGGCCTCTACCTGGCTATGCTGCAGTCGCTTGGGAGCCTGTGACACAGGGTCCCCAGTACTGGTATCTAGCAGGTCTGGGGCAGTGACCACAACTTCCCCACGAGCTCCCTGGAGGACTGTGAGGCAGGCAGGGTGTGGGGGGTGACGGAACCCCAGTTTCACACAAACCATAGGGTGTGATTAGCAAGCCACTGCGAAAGGGAAACACAGGGGAATCTCAGTCCCCCAAAGAACCTCAAGAGAAGAGACTACATAGGTGAAGGTTTCAAGAGGGGGCCTGTGGAAGCTTCCAGATCAGCTCGTTAGCAGGCCCCGCACCCCAGCTCCTGGGCTCAAGGCAGCCTCTTGCCTGACGGGCACACCCACTGGGTGGCTGAGATTCGAGATTGCAGCCCAACTGAGGCTGTAGCGGATTCGAACAAGCGGCACACCATCACCTCCCACTCTGGAGGTGGATTACTTTCCTCTCAGACCAGAACAGCACCCAAAGTTTCCTTCCCTTTGTGACAACAGCCCTTGCAGAAGCGTCCTGGAAGCGCTCCCTCAGCCACTGCAGGTATCCCCCCCACCGACTGCATCTGTAGAAGGGAAAGACCAAAAGACAAGGTCTTGCCACTAAACCCAGACGGCTTTGTAACTGTGACAGAAACATAGGGTGAGAGCACAGGGCAAAAACCCCAGCGGGCATCCTCCCTCTGCAGGGCCTGCGACCCCGGGCTGTACGAACTAGCCTGCCTTCTCCGTTTTATTCTGAGTCGGCTTGAGGTTTGTGTCTACGATCTATGAAACAGGTGATTTTTTGTGTTGAACCACTAGTGGAAAAGCAACGCTCTCCCTCAAAGAGGTCTACAAGAAGTGGCGGGAGAGTAGTAAGCACCCACATTTAGACATGTTGCGAGCTTAGTGGGCCGTTTTCACATGGGTGCCAAGTCAAGCATTTATTTCTATGTCTGTAGCTTAAACAATAAAATATTTGAAGGGTCAGACAGAACTTTCTCTGAATGCCATAAAATAATGTTTGTGAACAATGACTTTTTTTGGGGGGGGGTCTAAACTTAAGAAAACATCCAATCACTCATTCACAACAGAACAAAACTTTCACACTTTTTTTGAGAAAATGATTTTTCAAATATGCAGTCCCAAATTGGGTGCTTTTGGGTATTAACTTTTATAAAAATGAAGTTTGCTACCACTGTGCTGAGGCCCTGAGGGGTGTTTATACAGACTGTACAAATGAGGCAAGTGGCTATTTGTGCAGGGTCCCTTTGCAAATGAAGATCAAAGTCAAAAAGAAAAAAACAAATTCACTTTATTTTAAAGACAATGATTGGCATACAGAAGGTATGCACCAGCATAAAATAAACTTTCATGAAAAGCATTAAAATCCATTATAAATTAATTTATTAAATAGGTATTTGGTATATGTGATGGTTTTATTAGATATTACTCTTATTTATTGCCAACCCCCTCCCCCAAAGTCAAAACAAATCAGAAAATCTCATAACTCCAATTTACACTAAATAATTTATTTTCCCAAAATGTGTATGTGTTCTGAGATGTGACACATGATACAGTTCAATTGGTCATTCTCTATCAATCATAATATGACAGGACACAAGAGGCTAAAAATGGCTCATCATAATTTATTTTATGTTAAAATGTACAGCTTTTTTTTTGTTTTTTTTTTTCTTTTTTTTGAAGTGACTGACTAAAAAGAGAACAGATAAATACAAGAGTGTCGCTGGCTCCTATTTTATACAAGGATTACGCCTCTCCTGCTTGGCCCTCACAGTCACCCTGTACAGGTACAAAGGCTACAAAAAAGGAAGCAATATAAACAGACACAAATAACTTTTTTGCTTTTTTACATGCGGTTTGTAAGCTTAGTTTGAGCTATTCACAAGCTACTTCTCTATTTTTCCTTAAAAAATAACTCCAATATTTTATAAAGATAGAAAAATCTACAGATGGAATGAAAATGTAAAGTTAGAGGCATTTCCATAAAATAGCAACTTTACACCAAATTCACTATTTTTTTTTAAATCCTGCCAAGTATTTGGACATATATGAAATGTTTCAAAACCTGACAGATAAACACTGAGATATGCTTCATTCAATAAACAGAAGTCTGCATTTATAAAACAGAAAGCTGCCTTTTTTCCCCAAAGAAATCTGTCACCAAAATGGAAAAGGGTCTCAACTTTACACCAAACATTTAGCAATAAAACCCTTTTGACTAACCAAATGGGAATAGCTTTTATAGCTCTTTACAGTTTTATAATTAACAAAAATATAGTTTTTTTTTTTAAACCCTCAAATCAGGGCACCCTAATCAAGGCAAAAAACTTAAGAAATGGCTTACTGTTAGCACAACACTTGTACAGTACTACAAAATGCACTGTCACTAACAAAGACATTAGCGGCATGCTCAAGTGTCACCTTAAACAAAATATACAATAACTGAAAGGCTAAAGGCATTTACATGGAGTGGACAGGGAAGAAAAAAAAAAAGTTCTCGGTTCAGTATTAAAACAGATAATTTGGTGGGGCGGGGCTTGCTATCCACATCGTTTAATGGAAGCAGGCACAACAAGTGGCTGCCTTCAAACTGTAGTCCAGAGAGGCCTTCCTTTGCAGAGAATTTCATATAAAAGTAACAGAAACAAAGATACCAAAAAAGAAAAAGGAAAAAAAGAAAAACAACTTGTATAAGGCTTTCTGCTGCATACAGCTTTTTTTTTTTTTTTTTTTTTAAATAAATGGTGCCAACAAATGTTTTTGCATTCACACCAATTGCTGGTTTTGAAATCGTACTCTTCGAAGGTATTTGTGCAGATTCAATCCAATAGTGATGCCCGGGGGATCCCGTCACTGCCCCTGCCGCCTACCTTCTCATGTAGGAGCCATTGAGAGACTGTTTGGACATGCCCGTGTTCATGTAGCCGTGATGCCCGGGGGCCGTGTACATCATGTTACCGTGGGGCGGGGTCTGCATTGGCTGCTGGGCATATGGCTGCGTTCCCATCATGCCCATCTGCATCTGCATAGGGTACTGGGGTGTTTGATTCATGTAGCCATGATTGCTGTGGTAGCCACTGTTCATCATCGGCTGGGACATGCTGTACCCATTCATGGCGTTGAGAGTATTCATGTTCATGTTCACAGAGTTGACATTGTAGGCTGGGGCTGGCATCAGGTTCACACTCATGTTCATGCCTCTCTGCATCGTTAAAGTCCGCGCGGGACCCTGCATGGCTACCGTCTGGGAGCGCCCGTAGATCTGCGACTGATGGGTGGCAGCGGCTGGTGACAGAGACGCCGATTTGGTTCTCATGGAGACGTGGCCCTTGCTGGCGATCTGGGTTTGCAGTCTTTGGCTGTGGGAGATGCCAATATTTGATGCAGCCATGTTCCGTTGCAAAAGAGGCGGTGGCAGGTTCATTGGAGGAGGAGTCAGGTTGGGGGGTGGGGTCATGGTAGCTTGTGCTTGGGGTCCCCCGGGGACAGAGTGCGGAGACTGAGAAAGCTGAACAAGCCCTGTGTTACTTAATGGTGTGGACAAAGAGGCACTGTTTGCATAGGAAGTTACAGCAGCGGAATGGCTGTAAGGCAATGAATGATCAATAAGTGTATTAGTTAACTGCTGTAGTTTGGCAAGGCTGAAGGTGGCTGACGGCTGTGGGTAATGCCCAGCCCCAAAATCACTCTGACCCATTCGCTCGTATAAGCCAAGGTTGGCGTTGCCGGTCTCGGGGATCTCAGCCAGCTGCATGGGCGGGGTGAAGTTGGCAGCCATGCTGCACTGAGCCAGCTGCTGGCTGCTGCTCGGGGGCCTCTCCACCACACAGCCTTGAGGAGACTTGACCCCGCAGGTCGGGGGGGAGCTGATGCTGGTCTGCTGCAGCATGCTGCAGCTCCCACTCATGTTGGACATCTGCTGGGTGACAGCACAGCTGCTCTGCGTCAGATTGCTGGAGGTGAGGTTGCTATAGGAGCAGCTGTTCTGTGAGGAGCCGTTTCCACAAATGCTGCCACCCATAGTAGAATCATAGCTACTCGGGTTTTCGTAGTTCTCGGTTGTGCTCTCAATACTGCCCAGGTCACTAAATCCGCTGTCCACGACTTGCTGTGAGTGGTCTGACACTGACGGGACATCCATCATTGGACTGGTTTCCATGTTCTGCAAAGATGGCACCGAGATGGCACTTTGATCTGGGCTGATTTGGGCATAGCTGTTTTCCAGGGCAGGGACGCTTGGGCTGTTGACAGAACGTACTGACTGGCCAGGATGGGAATGGACGGATGAAACGGGGCTACTGTGGTCTGACTGCTGGCAATCGTCCAGAGTGGCGGCGATCTGTGGACTTTGGTCTGCGTGGGTGTAGTTCTGTAGGCTTCTACAAGCCTCCTGAGTCTCGGTGCAATCCTGGAAAGTGTCGTCCTGTTCGCTGTTCTCCTGGGTTAAGGACTGAACTGCCTGAACGGTCTCAGAGTCAATTTCCAGGGTTGCGGTATTTCTCTCTTTGAACCCAGCGTCCACTTCTTCGCTGCTCTTTTGGTCCTGCTTCTGTGCCTGTTCTTCTGGGGATTCCTCATCAGACTCAGGTGCAGCGTCGGTGTCTCCAGCAAGCTCCTTAGGTTCACTGTTACAAGCAGCGGCAAGGTCAACGCCACAGTCCATTAAGACTTCTGAGTTCGAATGACTAGGCTGGACACTAAGGTCTAAAAAAGCCTCCTGGTTTTCTAGTACTTCTTTGAAGGCTTCTCTCGGGCGTTCCTCCTTCTCTGCTTCTGTGCACTCCATGTGACTGTCATCCTCATCATCCGCATCATGGCCCTCGTTGTGAGATGGCTCTTCATCCTCTTCCTCCTCCTCCTCATGCTCATCCAAGGGAACGGGCTCTTCTTTGTCCATGCAGACTTCTGGTTCCTCTTTCTCCTGACTTTTAGCACCACCTGGGTCTTTGTCTACATTTTCTTCTTCTTCCTCCTCCTCCTCTTCTTCCTCCTCCTCCTCTTCGTCATCTTCCTCTTCCTCCTCCTCCTCCTCCTCAGGTTTGATGAGATCATCTGGTTTTTCACCCGGTGATTTGTTTGGACTTACAGGTGCACATGTTTCGTCCCTTCTGTTTTCGTCCCGAGGCAGCAGGGGCTCCACGGTTTCCTTGACCTCCTCCTCAATCCTGGTGGGAGTGGGGCTAGTTTTGTCTTCCGGAGTCTCCTTCTGTTCTTCTACTGTTATCTGGTCATCAGGTTCCATGGGTGTTTCTGGCGGGGTGTACAAGTTCAGTTTAAATCCGGTCTTCCTCTCTTTGTTCGGCCTCCACTTAGACAGACCACGTTTTGTTCCTTTTGGCCACACTTGTTTGCACTTTAGAGGTTCGGGATTGTCTCTACTGCTGTCTTTCAAGTTATCTGTGTCGTCATCCATATTGTCTTAGCGAGGAGACAGAAACAGGAGGAGAAAAACAAAAGTCTTAGAAAGTATCACCTTGAACAACTTGAATTCATTCTTCTAAATTACTTAGTATGCAAGAGTTGATGATAAAGACACAATCAAAACTAATACAGAATCACATTGTGCCATAAACCAAGTAAATCACCTAAGTCTGGGACAATAATATGTATCTCAAATAGTCCCTCCCTCCTCCCCCAACAGAAAGTTGTGCTTTTTATAGAAAGCACGTGGATGCAGACAGCTATAATAAACTGCTTTGAGTTTAACAAGTAAGACGTTCGTTCTCTGACGTAAAAGCCCAGAATTCCGCAATGTAAAAAAATCAGTTTGAATACGTACGAATTAGAACCTACAGGGGAAAAGGAGTTAATGCTAGCTCATCTCGAAAGCACCACCGTCCTGGAGAAATGAACAGAAGCCCAACTCACACACCTATCCTGAGAAAGTGAACTTCTGTTTGTGGACATTTACTGGATTTAAATAATCTCAGATGACATTATTTACTTTGATTCGAATGTTCTCTCTGGCATAAAAAGAAACTGTGCACCTCTGAAACAAATGAAGAGATGCCTAAGTGTCCCGATCAGATGCGTCTGTAACGTACTAGAGGGTCATCATTTCCTGCACGACACGAACGATAACGTATTTACCATGAAATGAATATTTAAACTACAGGTATTCTCTCGACTGCTAATTCTGTCCACATTGTATTGAGGATCAACTTGCTGCTCGAGTGTAAGGTCTGAACGCTACAGTAAATAAGAAATAAACCATAATTGTCACGTTCATTTTAACTTGGCTAATCTTATTTTTACTGTACCTTTCTGCACATATGATTATAAAGAGATTTGTAAATATATTTATCTAAATATAAGCAAGCAAACAAATATACGAATAAATACAAATATAAAACACCTAAGTCTTCATGAGATCTTTAGAAAGAAAGTTAAAGTTCACACTGATCTGGAAGGGTCAATGTAAAGGAAAAGCTTTACAAAGAAAAATAGCCTTATTACAAACACTACTTTGGAAAACAGACATAAGATCTCACATTCAATGTGGAACTGAGATCCTTTTTGCCAGAATGGAGTGATTTCTAATCCAATCAGTACACAGCAGGGTAAGCTCTTAGTTCATTTATGTAACAAAAGGATTACACATAAACTTACCTCCAAGTATTACATTCAAATTGGCTAGCTGAGAAGAACAGGTAAGTGAGGCAGACTGATTCCTTCAGAAGTACAAAGTACAATACCCAATTAACAGTCACTCCAAGGTGTCCAAATGGTTTTATTTCTAGTCACACGGGCAGGTTAATAGCCATGCCAATGTGCCCATATTCCACATGCTACTGGACCTACCAGCTTTTGTAGGAACACCTCTCTAAATCAGAAGATGAGTTTTCTCATAATTAAGGAGATCCTGAAAGGAACCAGTTTAATATGGCCACTTAGAATTTTAAAGGCAAATGGCCCTAGAGTGGAGAATAAAGGTAGTGATGATTCCTTTACAGGCTCCTGAAAAGAAGCAGAAATAAGGCTCAATGTCCACAAACAAAAAATGGTATTTTACTGCAGTTTGTTGTTGCTGTTTGTTTGTTTAAAGAAACTAAAGAACAGGGGCGCCTGGGTGGCTCAGTCAGTTGGGAGCCTGACTCTTGGTTTGGCTCAGGTCGTGGAACAGAGTCCCTTGTGGGGCTAGCGGGGAGTCTGCTTGAAAGATTCGCTTCCCTCTGCCCCTGCCCCTCTTCACCCCTCAAATAAATAAATAAATCTTAAAAAAAAAAAAAAGAAGAAAAAAGAAAGAAAAGAGAAACTAAAGAACAAGGCTTGGATTCTTTATACCCAGTGTAAGATGTCATTCTCTCAGCAAACGACTGTATACAGCAATAGTATTCCAGCTAATTATGAAAGTCAGGAAGATGCTTGCTCATGCCCTTAAAATTGTGGCTTTTCTTTTTTCTTTTTTTTAAGTAATCTCTATACCAAACATGGGACTTAAAGTCACAACCATGAGATCAAGAGTCTCATGCTCCACCCACTGAGCCAGGTGCCCCAAACCGTGGCTTCTCAAAAAGCAAGAGACACTAGCAATTCCCAGGGAAATGAGATGGCCTGTTTCTAGATTAGAAGAGATACTAGATTAAGTTCTTAAATTGAGTCATTTCAGCTGCAGAGCAGAGAGACTGTCCGCAGATCCTTATGATTCAGCTGGGAACTCAAGAATCCAAGCCAAAAGGCAAGGAATGGCTGCTTTTAAACACAGCATCAAAGATGATTTATTGGTGCTGGTATTTTTTTTTTTTTTTTTAAGGAGATGGGGTGGGGTGTCCCTGCCAACAGCAAATTGTAAAATAGTAATTTAAAAGGAAGGACAATTTCCTGATTTCCACATTATCCTATATTATCAAAGCTAATACTGATGCTGTGGTGAGTTTAAATGATTCTTGGTAATAATGTATCCTAAGACACCACTAATTACAAGCTGCACCATCCATTTACTAAATTCATTTTTCAGGAAGAAAGAAACTACTGCATTCGATGCTCACATTGACAGGAATATAAACCCTGATTCCGGAAATACTAGATGTGAAAAAAAGTACCTATGAGAATCAAGGAAATGCAGTGTGTTTCTTATTGAGAGACTTCAGAGTTTTTGAGGACAAGCCAATTTGTGGAAAGTAAGATGAACCCACCTAGAAGAATGTTCTGGCCTTAGAAGTTGTTTAAAATAAAATCCAATTCCAGGAAGAAGGGATAGAACCTTTCATGAATGAGAGAGGACAGATGAGCACTGATTCCTGGTGGGCCGACACAACCTCAGAGCTGCCTCTGGGCGGTCATATACGAGACATGCACAAGGATGAGATTTGTATAATCCCTCCACTTACTTCTACAAGGGTCAGCATTCTTAAAACAATGATTGTCTTTTTCTTCGTCTTCCTCTGTTTGTCTTTTCTTCCCAGGCTGATGTTGGAACACTTTTCTCAGGACTGGCTTCCCGCCGTCTTCCTCCACTTCAATCTCACAGGTAGGCTCCAGGTGCGGCATTGGCCTCTCTTCATCTGAGTTGTCAAAGGGCTCGTTCAGGACTTCTGTCGTCTCAGAAATGGTCTCAGTTGTTACGCTGCTGTTGATCCTCCTGCGTTTACGACCCCTTTTCTTCTTTAGCACAAAAGGCCTCTGAATTTAATTCCAAACATAATACATAAGAGCTCATGAGAAATTAAATGGTTGAGTCGATAGGCAGCAAACATGTACCAAAGGCCTGTCTGAGAATCTTACACGTAGAGACTTCTGGAACGCCTTTGTACTTAACCTTCCATCTGATGTTTAACATCCCTCTCGGGCTCTAACTACACAGGCAAGTGTCTTCCAAATAAAACAGCTGTTTACTCAAGAAGATGCTTTGAGAGGGAACACTGCCTCAGCTTAACTGTAGATTTTAAAAGCTAAGGTTTGCTTTTCTAGCATACATCTTCCAGTGGTACCTGCAGACTTCAATATCCTGTACATCATCGCTATTCAGTCATCACCAACACACGTTTCCGTAAATGTTGCAATAATCGACTAGCCACTGGGTCACTCATTTAATACTTGATAACTTCATGGAGCACCTGCTATAAGCAAAGTGCTGTAAAGATTAACCTACTTGTTCCCCGTTTCACAGGACTTCAGAACGATGAAAAGGGGATGAGGACAGGGTACTAGAAGAAAGGATTATTCTACTGCTTAAAATATTAAGACAGTCATGTACTGATGACTGCAAGGATGTCAGCAACTGGTAATTCTATAAAATATTTTATTATAGAAGGCATCTAAAGAATGGAAAGACATGTGAAATCTGTCTTATTTATGTAAGACAGGAAACTTTTTTTTCCCCCCAACTGCACCACAGGCTGGCACAGAGGACTCTCCATAATAGCAACTATAAAATACTTCTGCCCAAGCAACAAAGTATTTAATGAAGCAAAACTAAAACACAGGAGTAACACTTTTGCTGCTAAAATGCAATCTGTCAATAAAGGGCCTGAAAACTTATTTAAAATACATTGCAAAGAAGGTTCAATATGCTTGGTTAAAACTCTATACAAACTGTATCCAAGAATTATTGTTGGCTCACATTAACTCTCTGAACGTTCACCTATAAACCTGATGACCATATTCTATAATTTAACATTTATGGTTATTAACAGCCCCAGTTGGCCTGCCCTCCCTAACCCACTAGAATTTACTCAAACGTGAGTACAGCTGATATAAAGAACTGTTTTTTTCCTGACTGAATCCATTTATATGATGGGAATCCATATCATGCCTTTGATAATTCTGGTTTTGATGTTTTTAAAACAAATTTCTTTTATAGTATATACATAATAACTGAACACATTTTCCTTGTAAGCAATCAAAAGATTACCCACAAACCTGAAGTGTGCTTTACGGGGTGCTCTTTTCTACCCCCTTGCCACAGCTGCCCTCCCACTAACAGACGACCAAGCTGGGGAGTAGAACAGCAGGTTCTTTGACAGGCGGTCCACCAGACAACCTTGGGGCAGAGCCTCAACCTGCGTTATTTCTAGAAGTCTTGGCTAGACTAACAATAGCTGGTCCCTCACTATGTCACAGATACTGAAGACAAAGGTATCAGATCTGGGTTGAACAATTACCTAAGGACAAAAATCAATTTTTTACTTTCTGCACAAGGTATATCTAGAGAGACCACCCAGCTCTGAGAAATTTCAGCAATGTGACTTGGCCACAAAAACGAAGTATCAGCATGAACATGGACAGCCTGAAATACCTTCTAACAATTCTGTGCCAAGAACAAGAAACAGACACAGTTACCAGGGGCGCTGGGCTTGAAATCGGGGTCCTCATCTTGTTCTGGCTCCATCTCTAAGGAGTTGTGTGACCTTGGACAAGTCTCCTGGCCTCCTTAGGCCTTGGTATTTTCATCCAAATGCACTGAAGGGTGGCTTTAAGTGCTCTCCAGGACCCTTTTCTGCTCCCATAGCCTGACTTACTCTAGTCCCACACACCAGCAGGTGGCAGTAACTACTAGGCGAGGAAGCCTGCCTGTCTCTGTTTCCTGTCCCGGCACTAACAAACCTCACAAAGTAAACACAATCATGACTAAGAGAAATGATGATGATATATGATCAGCAGGACTGAATACAAATAAACTACACCTAAAGAACAGAGAATGAAACAAATACTAATAGACTGTTTGCAATGACAAGATTTGATTGAAACGGATTCAGAGTGCAAATCTAAACAGACACATACCTTTCTCTTTATGGCAACTGATTGTGGTTTAGTCAATCTTGGAGGAGAACTCTGAATATTTTCTTTTTCCTCTTCCTCCTCCTCCTCCTCCTCCTCCTCCTCCTCCTCTTCTTCGCTGCTATCTTTAGACAGCTCCATCAGCTGCCCTCGCTCCCCTGCCACTGGCCGGCTCTCCGGGGAATGCAAATATTTATTTTTCGATTGTACTTTTGCAGGTGATTGCCTACTGTTCGCTCTAGAGGACAGGATTTCTTGCTCCTCCTTTTCCCAGCAGCTAGCTTGTTCCATTAGCCGCTCAGCCTAAAGTGGGGGAGGGTAAAAACGGTGGGCCAGTGAAAGGGCAGTTAAGCCAGAGCCTCTAAGGATCAAAGGCAGAGGATGTCTTAAGTCGTTTCTGATCAGGACAGTCAGCCAGGCAAGCAACATTCCAGCTGCATCATCTCAGGACTCTTTTGCATCAGTTAGGATAACAAATCAAAGAAGATTGGGTTTCATGGGATATTTAGCAGTATTAATGATGCAGCGAATTGATTTGAGTCCTTTATCACTACATTACATGCTCGCTGGCATGGAGCACTTTAAGCAAGTTCATAAACACAAAGAATCGATTGACACTGCAGCCTTGGAGCTCAGCACCAAATGTGATCTGATTACATGCTGTCAGTAGTGAAAAATGCTGCTTTGTGATCAATGATAAATGTTTCATTTTTCATACTCAATTCAATAAAATTATCATGTCTTACCATGCAACCTCAGTTAGGATAAATTAGTGCCATATCATTTCACAAGCTCTCTCTACATAACCAAGCCTTTGACAACGACGGTAATGACTTTCTTAGCTTAAGAATGCTGTGACACTGAAGTCACACGACTTAGGCAGATGAAGCCAATCATTACCTCTTTCTCAGCTTCCCGCTCTTCTTCAGAAACTGCAGCATTAGAAATTAAAATTGGGGTCCACCTTAGACTTTCTGGATCAAGTTCATTGGTCCGGGAACAGGTTTTCAGCTTTTCCATGTGGCCCAATATCAACTTTTCCCTTCTAATGATGACAAATCTGTGATGTGATGAGGCAGAACAAAGCACAATCAAAAGCTGAAATTCCATTTCACCTTCACACGTTGACAAATGCTAGTGCTATTTCCCGGGGTACGACTGATGAGGAAGCTCATCAATGAAAAAGTATAGCGAACTGAAATCTGACCAGCAAAAAAGTATCATTTCCTGTTTTCTATTTAGAGGAAAGGTTCTGATAATACCTTTTATCAACCTCTTATCTTAAACTGGAATACATTCCCCTAACGCCAGGGACCCCTCCTGGTGTGAGATGCTTGAGAGGCAGCCAACGACGCCCCGGCATTGGTACTCACCTGCCATCCCTCTTGTCAATCATATGGAGGTGCTGCAGAGTGGTGGCGATGTCATGTGGGCACATGCCCGTAGCTCTGCTGATGGCCTTGATGCTGATGTGCCTCTCCTGGTGGTGGTAGAGATATTCTAAGATGACGCTCTTCCAGTAGGCCAGGTAGGAGAGACGGCCCAGATCAGAGAGTGGCTTTTCAGGAGACCCTGCTTGGCCTTCTCTTCTAGAAAGCAAATAGCCTAGGGCAGAAAAAGCCAAAGTTGACCTCACTGTGGTGTTTTTAGACATTGGAACAGGGGCCACTTGGAAATAACGTTAAGTAGCAATACGGTAAAAACAGTGTGACTTTATGTCTGTGGTCTCTTCCCAGTTACAGTGATTTGATCTCCATGAAGTTTACGCTTTTGTACCTTTTATAGTAGCACTCCAAGTCAACTCACATAGCTGGCGGCAGCATTCCAAACACACGTCACGGCATATTTAACAAAGCTAAGGTTGAGGGACGTTACTTCTGATAAATTTCAACATCCAAGTTTCCCACCAGCTTTAGATTAATCTACTTTCAAAAAATGAAATGTCAGGCACTTACTCAGAAATCCTGTCGAGGGACCACCCCAAACATTAATGGGCAAGTTGTTTTCCACAGGAAGGACCTAATGACCCTTTGACAGCTGGGTCTTAATAAAAGAGAAGGGTCTCTGTTGACTCAGATTCTATATTGCTTGTTACATTTAACTAGTCGGCTGATCTGAAGCTTTGTTTGAGGACTAATAAAAGAATGTCTTTTAAGTCAACTGCTGCAACTCACATCAGCTCCACTAGCTCTATTTTCACCTCTTTCATGTAAATTAATTTATAATCCAAACCCAGAAAACTGCCTCTACAAATTAAAACAAAACAACTTCCTTAAAATAAACTGTTTCATGTATTTTCAGAAAATCCCTGGGCATGGTAAGCTTTGAATGTGTATCTATAGCATTATACGGTGAAGGTTCCTTGGCAAAGGGACTTTAAAATGATTTAAAACTTTAAATCCACTTGAAGGTAATGAATGAAAGCTGGCGGCGGTCTTGGTAATTAAGAGCCACTTATGGAGCAGAGAAGAAATGCTATAAACTAATGATGGCTACCTTGCTCTAATTATCGATTTCAATAGCCTCACCTTCATGAACTTCCTAAATTTAAACAAACATCACCCACGTACAGTAGGTGGCAGCAATTACAAAATCATGCTGCTCTGTACACCACCCGAATCTTCAGCACTTTTCTTCTTTATCTGCATTTCCAAAATGGCTGCATTCTCAAGAATTTTCTCAATTTTGGATTTTTTTCTTAGAAGGAGAAATCATGCCTCTGATGCATTTTCCTGCCTCTCAAAATCACTGTGCATAATGCAGAAATAGAGAACAAGAAATCCACCCTGACCCTAGAGGGGTGTAACCACAGCATTTTGCATTTTGACGGTTTTAATCTGAATGTCATTATAAAGAATAAGCATATATTTAACTTTAGGCTTTCCTGAAGTCTTCTGACTTATTTGTCTCTTTAACTCATGTTTAAGTGTAACGTATTTGATCAAATGCAAACAAGCACCACAAAATTTTGCAGTCAAACCGCTGTCGACACGTCATTCAGCTGCATACAGAGGCTTTCAAGAGCAGTGTCAGGAATGCTAACAGTGATGACCACGGTGCTCAATCTCGCCCAGATCATGCCCTGTCAGTTTGGAGAAGAGCTCTCTGTCACTCAAGTACAAACAGTGCCCAGGCCTCACGACGACACAGATAATTGGCACATCCGTCACCTGCCTCCTAAGTGCTTGGCACATGCTGAGAAATTTACTCAGCTGGCTGGAGGACCCAGCTCTGTCCCCTCTGTGCTGGGGGGGAGAGGACCAGAGTATCCAGGCTATGCAACTATCCTCTGGGGACCATGAGATCCCACAATTAAAAGTCCCCTGCAATGCCCGTGAAATTCCCTAGTCCCTCACTGGTTCTTATCTGAACCCCATAGGTAGGGACAGAAAGCCCCACTCCCACAGCCCAGCAGCAAGATTTCTGTACGACCTTAGTCAGAAGGCGGTAGGTGCCCTTCCTACCTTCTGTTCTCCACTCCTATGAGCAACCTTAGCCAGGAAGCACATGGATTTCTTTGTTCTGTCTTCTCTTCCCTTAATCCCTACCCCGGGCTCAACCAGAATCCCCCCAAAACATATTTTACACAGCTGTTCATGTTTTCACACCCTGGGGCAGTACAAACACCTTTATCAGGGCCTTAGCCTGAACTGGTCGGGCCACTGCAACTCTCAGGCAACATGGGGTCTGCGGAGAGCGTTTAGGCATGAACTGAAACTCAGCACCTGCGATTCCCATCATGGTAAGCGAGGGTGTCCTGGGACACTCCCTCGGACACAGTGTGCACTCTGTGACTGCCACTGCCACGGGAGAGTCCTGGGGCCCAAGGTGGGCTGGGGAGGCAGCAGCAGGGCAATAAGCCCCACTGAGCGTGCATACTCTGAGCCCGCTGAGCCCACTGGATTTTCACAGCAAGCACCCCACACCGCACCAGCGAAGACTACAGAGCAGGAAGGCTACCAACATCCGCCAGCAAGGGATAGTCTCCTGGGTGCTGGGGAGAAAAAACTGCCAACCAGAACTCCAACCAGAACACATCAAGCAGGTTTTCAGGGATGCTGTGCACCAACATTCCAGACCACACGGTGCCACTGTCTAAAGGTGTCCCTGCATTGCCTGAAGCTAGTTTTTCCTTCCCTGATTCATGAGACCCTCCAAGAGCTTATCCCAACGGAAGGAACTTGCACTTAAGCTGGAAGCCAGTAAGTCCACAGTCTCTTTCTGAAGGAAAAATTTTTAAATTAAATGGCATCCATTTCACAATCAAAACGACCAAAGGTAAATTTCTGATTCCTTACTACTTAAGTGAAATCACTTGTAATATGTTAAAATGCATAGCTTAGAAGAAAAAGCTGTTGTGTCTACTCTATTCCACTGGTGACCAGGTTGATACAGAACTTCACCTGCAGGAGGCACGTTCTCTCGAAAAAGCCGTAGCTGGTAGCACTTCACTAATCTGACTTTTTAAAAAGATTTTATTTACTTATTTGAGAGAGAGAGAGAGTGTGTGTGTGTGTGAATGAGAGGGACAGGGAGAGAGAATCTGAAGCAGGCTCTGCCCTGAGCACAGAGCCCAACATGGGGCTCGATCCCACAACCTCAAGATCATGACCTGAGCTGAAACCAAGAGTTGGATGTTTTACCGGCTGAGGCACCCAGGTGCCCCCTACTCTGACCTCTGTAACATGGGATGATTTAAATAATGAATTTCTTGCTACTTTTGTTTCATTCTCCTTTTTCTAGGCTCCTCAAATCATAATTACTACATAGCCAATTGACAGAATAATTTTTGGTAAGAACATTTAGATTATTGAGTAATTATAGCAACGTGGTGGTTTAATGTTACAGCTCTTACATTTAACTTACCAAAAAGATTCCAAATAATTGATCTAAGATGAGGGAAATAAAAAGCACTTATCTTGGAAGCCGGTGTATTATCCTGAAGATCTGAAACAAGTACAACACACCCCTGGTGAATAGATTCCCATGGTGCTCGAACACCTTTCCTTAACTGAGGACACTTTCAATCAGAAAACCTGAACTATCCCCTGGGGGAACCTGACTGTTCAGGCTAAAAACAAAGTGGTGTTTGGAGGACAAATCCCAGTAGCTGCAGTCTGATTAATTGCTGGTGAAATTATTCCCTTTAAAAGGTCCGTGAGCCAGAGGTGCTGGTGAAGAGCACTTACTCTGTGATCAGGAGACTTGTAATTGGAAATTGACTGGCTCGTAAGCCCCTCACCCGCATCAACTATCTCGATACTACTGAAAGCCGGCTTTCTCTTTTGCTTTACTGGAACAACTTATTCAAAAGAAGACGAGTCTAACTTTCAGTGTATAAACCACACACTTAATTCAAAAGATTACCAAACTGTTTGCTTAAGTGGAAAGGTAAGAACAATGTGATATCTACAAAAAGTAGCATTTCTAAGCTGTACTGACTGCCTGGGACCCAAATTCCATTAAGGCTGACCTACTTGTAGTAAGAGAATCAATTCTCATGTTAACTAGCCCTGATCCCTTGTGTTTGAAATGGTTAACTCTCTTCTAGGGAGAGGGGAAAAAAAAAAAAAAAAGATGGTAGAAAGTTGCCTTTTTTTTTTTTTTTTTTGCCTTTCTGTTGACAGACAGATCTATTAGGATAAAGAGGGAACTATCTAGACAAGGTCAAGATTTGTTTTTACAGACCTAAATTCCCAAATTAATTGAGCTCCCAGCATATTAGCTGCAAGGTTAACCCTTGTTTAATATGAAACATTCCTTCCTTTTAAACTAGTAATATTTCAAAATTGTAAACTGGACCAGAAGTGGAATAATATTCATGGATAAGGATTTCCCCCCCCAAAGGCAGCCACCCCTCCTTCTGCACACCTTCATCTTCTACCATCTGGAACCAAACCATACGAACTTTCTCAAATACAAAGTGTGAACTTTGGCAAGCTACTCCCAATTCCCATCTGTCTGGATTATGTGAGTCTGGGGTTACTAGCTGCTTCTAGGGGAAGATAATCTTCAAGGATTACACACCTTTCATCAGACACCTGTTTAGCTCAGCAAACCTTGCTAAAAGTTTCATATCACTAGACAGCAACTGGGTTTGCAAGCCTGGGAACTGACACCAGGCCAGAGATTTATGGCAGCTCTTGAGCAGAGGAAATTCGATGGCTCTAACCATGTATCTCGTGACTAGGGACTGAAATTCACTGGTCTGTGCTCATCTGTTACTGGTTTCTGGGGTTAAGCAGCTCTGTGACCAACTGCATGAATGGCGTGTTATCAGTTTAAATAGTGATAAATGAACCTGACAGGCTATTTATGTCTCCTTGCTGAAATCTTGTGGTGATTTTGCAATTAGGAAGGAAGCTGAACCTTAGTCTTCCTACTGTTTTCAGAGAACTGGAGTGTTCCAAATGACCCATGACCTGCCAGATTTCTTACTACTTTCCATTTATTAAAAGATGTAGATGCATCCCTAGCAAAAATGGAAATTTCGAATTTTTGAATTATTTTATAATTTAAGAGATTGGTTTTGAAAAGGTGAATGTGATAATGTTCCCATAACTCTATGGGCTCGAAAAAAATATTGCTTGACTTTTCTACAGACTTGCTCTACTTCCTATGGACCAGTGGTTTTCAAAGACTGGTCTCCCAGACTGGCAATATCAGCATCACCTGGTAACTTATGAGAACTGCAAATTCTCAGACCTCCGAACCAGAAACACTGGGGGCAGGACCCAGCACTTCTGCTTTAACAAGCCTGCCAGGTGATTCTGATGCACACAAAGTTGAGGACCACTGCTATAAACTCTGCTACGGAGCTGCTGGTTTTGACGAGGATGTGAAAATCACCTTTTGCAGGAGGAAAGCCACTAGGTAGACAGTGGGACTGAAGAATCTCGATGGGTAAAGAGACCTCACCCAGCAACTCAGTGGTAGAGAACTGGGGACAGGAATCTCCAAAGCCCCACCAGACAGAAATTTAGCAAGAGGTCACTGATTTGCTGAGTGGCTTTGTCCATAAATTTTATGTCTGTGCTTCCCAACCTTCACTGTGCAATCACCTCTTGTTACAAAGGGGCTCTGAATTGGCAGGTCGGGGGTGGGGCCTGAGATTCTGCATTTCTAATAAGTTCCTATGCTATGGGCCACATTTGAATTGTAAGGGTTTATACACTCAATCTGGTTCTCAAGTTTTTTGGTCTTGAGACCTCCTTACATTTAGAAAAGTATTTAAGAGCTTCTGTTTGTAAGAGCTATACCTACTAACTTAACAGAGAAATTTGACAAGTATTTATTAAGAACCGATAAACCCATTATGTGTCAACATTTTTTTATGAAAAAAATTGTATTTTCCAAAATACCAAAAAAAAAAAAAAAAGTGAGGAGAGACACTGTTTTGCATTTTTGCAAATCTCTTCAATGTTTGGCTTGAGAGAAAAGCTAGATTCTCATATTTGCTTTGGTATTCAATCTGCTATGATATCACAGGTCGTGAAATTACTTGACAACTCCAATGTACACTCGTGAGAGTGAAAAGGACAAGCAGCATCTTAGTAGTACTTTGAAAATAGTTATGGCCTTGTGGACTCCCTAAAAGGCCCTTAGGGATCCCCTGGATCATACTTTTGAGACCATCTGCATTATATAAAAAATGACAAGAATTTTTAAAAGTTGGGCAACAAGGCCATAGGTATTTTAAAACAATATGGCATTTATTAAATACAGTATGACAGGTCATAAAAGGGACTACAGGCTGCTTAAGAGCAAAGGTGCTAGAATGAGACTGCCTGGAATGGAATCCAGGGTCCACTACGAATTAACTATGTGACCTTGGCTGGGCAAGTTATTTAACCTCTCTGTGCTTCAAGTCCCTCTCATCCATAAAATTCGGAGAATAACCATACCTATCTCTTAGGGATGTCATAAGAATTAAATGAATAAATACAAAGCATGCAGAACCATGCCTGGCATGTTACCGAAAGGCTACGCGTTAGCTAGTATCATTATTCAACATACTGAATGAATGGAATCTCCAGGGGATCATTTGGGTGACTACATACAGTTAATGTAGGGGAAAGACAGAAAATGTGGAAGAAAATGTGGACAGAAGGAAGAAGACAGACTGCTCTATAGAATCAGACTGAGAAGAGTTACCTCTCTTTTCCTACTTCTGCCTTAGGCACCTGAAAATCATTCCATTTACTCCAATGCCTCAGACAAAAGTTCTCCTCCCCCTACCCCCCAGCTAACCACCCAAATATAAATTTAATTAAAGAAAGAAGCCATGAAAAAACACACACACAACATATTCTGCCTCAGGAATGATCTTAAGAAACTGACGACTGCAGTTCACAGTAAGCACAGTTCTGTGCTCCCCAAATTCCCTTTGGCCCTTAAGTCCTTAACTTCAAGGACTATCCTCAGAAAACAGCAAGGCCTGCAAACCACAATAACAATGATTGCTTGAGGGCGTCAGAAGAACCCAGAGACAGTCCCAGGACAGATGAAACAAAGACCCAAATGTTCTAGAAGACCCAAGTTTGTCCCTGCGAAAATGGTCTGAGCCAGCGAAACCCAGAGAAAGGAGACAGTGGGTCTTTGGGGGAAGGCAGGCTGGCTGCTCTGGGTCATATACCAGACTGTGTCTATCTAAGCCCCCTCTTAAGATCTCCCTTCTCACAAGCTCCTCAGCACACTGCTCAGGACGCTGAGCTCTGGCTCAATTATATGGCAGCAACACTGGACTTTCTTACTGCATGCGGCATCCGCCTCCTTCCCGGCCAGGTCCACGCGGGGGAGGAATGATGCTCCTTCAACTCCCCCCCACCCCCCCAGTGGAAGAGGGTATGGTAGGGGCATGACTCCCCTGCTGCTGTTTGTGTAAGAACCTACAGACCATGCTGGAACTTACCAGAAGAGTTCCACGATTCCGTGACTGGGCGTGAAGGAGGTGGTCACATTCTGTGTGTCAGTCACCCAGGAAATACATGAACTCAGCTACTGTATGAACTCACAAATAGGGCAGCAGGCAGCAGGGAAGGGAATGCTCCTCCCTCTGCGGTACCCTTGTGTTGAGGAGCGCGAGCCCCTGTGAACGAGCTTCCGAGCTGGGGATGACCAGGGCCAGAGACAGACCTCTGTGAGATAGTCACAGGCCAAAAACAAGTCAATGGTATTTTTATAACTGATAATCTAATTCACTGAGAATGTCTCTAGTTCTCCTTTCTTTACCCTCTCGTCTAGCCCAATGCTTCTCAACCCTGGCTGTACATTAGAATCACTCAGGGGCTTTTAAAAACTACAGATGTCCGTACCCTACCCAATCTCAACTCATGCTTATCTTGGGCCAAACTGGTCATAGACGTATTATGGGTTATATTAAGCGAGGGGTCTTGAGGACTATCCCATGGCCAGAATGTTAAACAGGGGTGGAACACCAGTCCCACTCCCCCACTACTGCTACCCCAAAGGGCTGTGGTGGTAGCACTGGTGCCTGATGAGGGAGCTACGGAGAAGGGGAACCTTGGGGAAAATGTAGGCATCTAAGAGTTGAAGCTAAAGGGAGGAGATGGTCACTTGGTAAAGAGAGATCTGTGACAGACTTCACAGGAGTTTTCTTTCTTTAGACATTTGACTGAGGAATATTTGTTTGGCATGTCACCATACCAGCAAAGTTCTGGCCTGGTGTATTAGAAGAACGTAATTTTTCTTTCTGAGAAGATGATCGTATATAAAATAGATTCAGCCTCTCAATTTCTTTGTTATGAAAATGAGGCACCTCTGATAAAGGTTAAAATGGTCATGGAGCAAGAGAACTGTCAATATCACTTATTCCCAAACTAAATCATTTGGGGAAGGATTTTCAAAAATATCTTTCCTTAAATATAACTGGGAAGTAACCGCATTCTTCATGAAGCCCACTGCTTAGTACAAATCTAACTTGAAGCTTGGATCCATCACCCAGAGGCACCTCTGGTTAGGTAATGATAAAGCACTAGGATCATGGCCCTTCAAGAGACAGAAATTAGAAAGACATGTCAAAATAATGTCTTCCCTCTTTGACCTTTTTGATTTTCCACAGTTCAAGTCACTTTTAAATTCTGGCAAGTTTTGAGAAAAACAGATTTACAAACACAAGTCATTTTTAAGATGGAGTAATTTGGCATTTTAAAATTACTTCCTCTTATAAATAGGCAAAAAGTCCAGACCGGCAATTCAATCTGCAAAACTATTTCAGAAACAAATTTAATTCTCCCAAGTTAAAACCTGGATAAAATTTTCACACCTAAGTAACAAAACCTTGGTAACAAGAATTCACCACTGAGAAGTTGTAAGACTTGAAACATTGCATTAAACACATATGCACTTCCAATAAAGCATCCGCTCCAAGCAAAGAACTGCATGTACTTTTAATGCCTCACCTGTAAGACCGCTCTCCAGTTGTCAGAACACTACAATTAAACCTGTGGCAGCGTGGACACTGCCACTGATTTCAGAACCAAGCTCTGAGAGTCAGAATTGATAGAAGAGCAACTCTCCTTTTCACTGGCTCTCCCACAACCCACCCCAAATTCTGTGTGTGTGTACCAGCTATAATTTTCTAAAACAGAACAAAGAAATGTAATTCTAATTCTGAGTGATAAGCTCTCACTCAGCAAACACAAATCTCCAGCAAGACTGAAGAAAGGAAAAAGTGGGGAATACAAATCTCTCTAAAAGTTTTGTCTTCCAATTACATTTCAAAGGGAATCTGTCAGTTTTTGGGGATAACATTCGAAAATCAAAGCACAGGCCACCGCCCAATCTGACTGATCAATTAATGTTGAAAGCGTAAGGTAGAGAAACTATCTCTAGTTGTCCTCAGGTCATTTAGACAAACAGTCCTATCCCACTGTTCTGCAGAAGTTGAAAACTTCTCTTTTCACTTATTTTTTATTTATTTCCCATATGCTTTCCAACAGGAGTTGAGGTAAAAAGCCTCTGGCGATAAATGGTGGTGTCCCCACTGAGTTACTGTCGAGCCCGTTCTGACAGACACGTAGGCTGGGGTGGGATGAAGTGTTCCCTCAGTGTCTGGCTGCTTTGCCAGCAGATCGGTGTCATGTAGGTATCTAGCCCTTAATCCTACAGGAATCTTAAAGTCCAAAGTAGCTAGAGTTAGATGCTAGCTGTTGGGAAAACAAAAATGTATGAAATATCATCACTGGCAGTATTTATTAAAAGATGCCAGTTACTAGCCCCCTCAGTTAGTAGGTGACACCTTTCTCGAAGTGCACTGTTTACATTGCCTCCCTAATGCCAGCAACGCTTAGTGAGCCTTCAGCAACAATATATTAGTATCAGCACCGCTTTGGCCACAATATTATCCCCATGAGCCTTTTACTGCAGGGTCACTGTTAATCAAAGAAACTCCATTCATCTTTCCAAGGACTGAAATGGTTTAGTCCTGTGTTCAGCAGTTGAGTGCATCCTATGTTTCAGGCACTTTTCTAGTTAGGGTGTGCACAGACACTCCATTTTCTAAATTTAATAAGGAAAAAAGCTCTGGGAGTTTAATTTCTTAACTACTATGCAACTGCTGAACGCAAGAACCACAAACTACATAAATAACAGGAACTCAAATAGACATGTTAACAGCTCAAGTTCATTTTTAAGAATCAATTCAATATGCTACATTGCAAGCAATCAATCACCCTGCAATCATCATTTACAAATCAAAGTACAAGGCAGATACTCATGGGGGTATATACAACTAGGTGGAAGTGTGTGATTATGGACGAGCAGATTGAAACTGTAAATTATGTAACTGTCTCTTGTAATTACCCTGCTTGAGAACCAAAAGAAACTTCCTGTATAATTTTGCAGGAGAATGGGGATGGAGATACAGAATTGCTTTTTAGTTGGTTTTAACCCTTCAACAGCTATTTAATTATGTGTGATAAGGTCAAAGAAAGTTTATGCTTAATTTATGAAAAGTTGGCAGGGAGGTATTTCAAAGTAATCCTCCGAAAAGCTCCAGATTATTAATGAAACCTGATGATTTCGCTTCCTCCTCAGGAAAGATTTATCTAAATTATTTGGTAAAATAAACATTTAAAACAAATTCACAGATGTCATTCATTTTATTTTCTCTCTAACAACATTCATCATGGTCTCCAAGTTTTTAACTGGATGCAACTCGAAAAGCTGCAGGAGTACAAGGCTGTCAGAGTCCTCAGACATATCTTCTGCTTTGGTAGGAAAAAAAATCTCATTAACTTCCTTAAATTCATGGGGAAAAGCTCCAACACTGGGCAAACCACAGGGCAGGACTTCTAATCTATGAACAGAGGACCATCATCTTCTTAAGAAGAAGGGAAGCCTGTTTTTTGCAATAAATAATCAGTAAAACTTCGTTTCAGGACATTCTAGCCCTTTTCTTTCCCTTTCTTAAAGTCTAACATTTAACACCTTTTCTCTTCTGTAAGCATGGTTTCTGGTGCCTAAAAATTTGCCCCAAATATCAGAACTCTGAATGCCCAGCATTCTGGGAGGCAGGAAGTTACAGTGGTGCTTTCCCTCATTTTAAATCAAAAAAGAAAAGGGAGGGAAGAAGGAGGGGAGAGGATAAGAGGGGAGAGACAGACAGACAAAGAACATGAGAAGTTCCAATGCTGCTGTGGCCTCTCTTTATTGTATTTTCTCTCCCATCCACCCCTATCCTCACGGCCATTCTTTGTCTGAATGCACTGTTTTATCACCACTCTGTTAACATACAACTCTTCAATTATGTTTCTCTAGGTTTAAGAGTGGAAACACAATTTACAGGAATGCAGTTTTCTAATGGACTAGACTCAACACTTGAGAGGATATGATTCTGGTACATTTCAGTACATTTCCTTCGCATAAAACTAGTTTTGCAAAGTCTGATGTGGAGAAGCTCCTAATACACCAAATACCCATGTACTCGCATTTTATTTAAAACAGTAAAGGTGAAAAACTGTTATCTCTTTTATTTTACTTTTTATTTTATTATTTCTTTGAGAGAGAGAGGGAGAGAGAGAGTGACTGCTAGCAGTGGGGTGGGGTGGGGGGCGGAGGGGCGGAGGGAGAGGGGGAGAGAGAATCTTAAGCAGCCTCCACGCCCAGTGCCTGATGCGGGGCTTGATCCCACGACACCAAGATCACAACCCAAGCTGAAACCAAAAGTCAGAGCTAAACCAATTCAGCCATCCAGGTGCCTGAAAAACTGTTATCTCTTTTAAAAACATCACTAACATAATGCCACCAATAAATCAAAAAGTTTTCACTTTAAGAGTTACAAAAATCTAAGCTCCAAAACAGATACCGTAGGGCGTGAACTCCCATTTTAAAACCATCACTTTCTTAAAAAACAGTAAAAGGCAAAAATAAAACAGATTTAGAAAACGACATTAAACAAATATATGAAAGGCAACCACCTTTGTAATCATCAGCCAGGATCAAGAAATAGAATGTTTGCCAGTCACCCTGAAAAACCTTCCATTTGTCCCATCCCAGTCACCCCTTCTTTTTCCCTCACAAGTAACCACTATCCCAACTTTCCTAGTAAATCCTTGTGTTCCCTTATGCTTTTATCACCAACATAGCCCCAGGTACTACAATACGGTCTTGTCCATTTAAAAAAATATGTATCTTTTAAGTCTCTTTTAGTCTATGCGTTTTCCTCTCCACTCCCTTTCTTTTCCTTGTAATTTATCTATTGATGAACTGGGGCCATCTGACCTACAGAGCTTCCACAATCTGGATTTTGCTGACTGCATACACGTGATGCAGTTCAATTTGTTCCTCTTTCCTCTGTGTTCCTGCAAAATGGCAGCTGGATCCAGAGGCTTGGTGAGACTTTGGGTTCCATCCTCTGGATGGTATGTCCCTTGATCAGCAAGCACGTTAATTTCTGGCTGTGTCCCTTTTCACAACGCTGTTGTTGTTGAAGTTCAAGGTCTAGATCAGTTAGTTCATTGGTAGAATCACAAAACGGCCATGTTTTAATTTTATCATTTCGTTTCATTTGTTAGCTGGAATATCTTTATAAAAAGATGTTTTCCCTCATTAACTATTTGTTTACCTAGTGGTATAGTTCATATAGGAAAGGCAAGTTAAATGCTTTATTTATCCATTTGTAAAATAATGAACTGGTTCCTATCATCCTCTAAATTCGTTTTTAAGTGTCATTATGAATGTGTGAGTTTAAACATTTGGTGAGTTTCAATCAATTGCAATTGTTGTCTTTACTGTTATATTTATTGTCCCATGGGAACCTCTTCAAGTTAAATTCTGAGCCCTTTTGACAAAACCCTGATAATTTTCACCTCCCTGCTACCAAGTATGAAAGAAGAAATATTCCAAACACTCCTTTTTACAGAAAGAACTCTCTACGTCATTTTAAATGATTCAATCAGCCCCCCAAAAAGGAAATATGCAAATGTATTGCATACAGCGAGGTCTACCTGTATCACATTTCCTCAAGATTTCACCGACACGTTTTCAATTCTTTTTGCTATATAATCACACTGCGTATTTTTTCAATGTGGACAAATAGTTACATGCATAACTGAATCGCTTTTAATCCACTCAACTATTTTAAAGCACTTTATAAACTTTAATTTAAAACAATTTTATTGAGGGGCACCTGGGTGGCTCAATCGTTAAGTATCTGCCTTCGGCTAAGGGCATGATCCCAGGTTCCTGGGATCAAGCCCCATGCCCGGCTCCTCCGCTGGGAGCCTGCTTCTTCCTCTCCCACTCCCCCTGCCTGTGTTCCCTCTCTCACTGGCTGTCTCTCTCTGTCCAATAAATAAATACAACCTTTAACCCCCCCCCAAAAAAAACAATTTTATTGAAAAAAAGGAGCTCCTCTATGATGTTAACCCAAAGCAGGACTCAATAGAAATAATTACAAAACAGAGGCTTTTGGATTAGTGAACATGAACATGGACCACTAATACCAGAGTAAAGACAAGCTAACCACAAATTGATGGGGGAGGGAAAAAAAAATCAGATTCCTAACTAGTATTTTCCTACCAGAATGCTGAACAAATGAGAGAAAAATCTTTTGCTTTACCCAAAACAAATTGATGTGGGGGGGAAAAAAAAAACCCCTACTACCTCATAGCTGAGATTATAAATGTGCTGGTTAGAAATCCTATCATGAGAGGATGTTATCCTAGGATATTGTGCTACAAATATAAGACTACAAGCTGGAAAATATATTTAAGGGGAATGGGTCCCTGGAAACCAAAATCAGGTATAGTACTAATCTCAACCAATCAAAACAGAATCTTCCTTGATCTTGTTTTGGGTAACGTACAAATGCTTCCCTTGCATGTACCTGAACTGGGAAAACAGAGAGTTGCAGGCATTTCCTCTCTGGTCCTGACACAGCCCCATGTGCCACCCAAACATTCAGCATCGCACACCTGGGATGAATCCTTCGTGCATCTGACTGCCCACTGACCTGTGGGCAAGGCCGAGACCCTTTATCCTTATGGTCTCACCACCTAGGCCAGCCCCTGGCACAGTCCACGTAAATAAAGCATGTTTACTGAAGGAAGTGATGAGGGAATAAAAAAGGGGAAAAAAACAGACTGAGAAGACATCTCCGGTCAAGCATCAACTGCCATAAGCCAGCCACGTGAATGTGGCAGGTGCCGTCAGGAACACAGAAGAGCACTGATGTGACGTCGGCATTCCTCTATTCACTGACTTCCACAACAAACCCTTTTCTGGCTCACCTACTATGTGCATCCCACTGTGCTCACGGCTTAGAGTTCAGCAGTGAGCCAGCCTGGCCCTCATGATAGTACTGTCAGGCTTCCATTTACTGCTGAAGATAGGTTTTCCTGTACTAATTACGTGAACACAATTTGCCCAGTAGTAGGGTTCCAAAATGACTCACTACAAATGCCGGTCAGTGCTAGAAATCCAAACAGACCAAAGGTCTCTAAAAACAATCCACCTGCATGCCAAACCTTGGAAAAATTCTGAGCTACATGAGGCAAAATGGTAGCTGTGGACCGTATGTGTCTTACTTACAATGTTTTCACTGAAGCAATGAATACAAACTATTCTATAAGACCTATTTATTTGCTCTGATTTATGACAAGCTTTGTTAAAAAAAAAGATACATAAATAAATCGTTAGCTGCACTGCCTTGTGCCACTTATTTCTAGGCATTTGGTAACAGTCAACCTCTGAATGAATCACCAAGCTCAATTTTCAACCTTGACGTTATCTTCAACATATTAAAATATATTGCACTTCAGTCCAATGTCATAAAACAGTCATGACAAAGGCTTTTAGCACAACATATTGTAGTGAGAAAATAAGGAAAAGTAGCCATTTTCTTTATTATATTATAAACTAGAATCCTATTAAAATATATGTCACCATGATACTTATTCTTCTGTAAGTCAAAACACATCTTCTAAAACCCAGCAAAAATCTGAGGACACAGCCCCCAGTCCTATCTTTCCACACGTGTCATGGTGGAGGTGTGGGGAGGGTATATTAGAAAAGGCTATAAAGGACTTGAGCCCCATTTCAAAAGCATAACTGATTATTCTTTAATGACTGCCTTGGCTGTGCCCACCCAGGGAGGAGAGTTGCCAGGAATGCTCTGCAAAGAAAAAAAGCTTTCTCGACAGTTCCTTAACACCAAAGTTGGAATTTTCCTTCCAAAATAAATGCATAAGGAAATGAATTATCTGATAAAAGTCAGGAAAAGATAAGCTTCTCTTCAACCAACTGTGTGTAAATGTGAATTTTGTCACAGCTCTCATCTCTCAGCCCAAGGGTTATGGTAGATAATGGCAATCTTCTTTCTGATGCAGCTTAAATGATCTTAAGACAGAACAAAAACACCAGCCCTCAAAAGGAGGCAGGGCACACCCGACATCATGTGTAAGTAAGTAAACCACAGCTGACTATGTTCTAAGAAAATAAAATTCTTCTTCCTAAGAATCACGTGTGAGGAGAGAAAGTACATTAAGAGAGCTCTTCTCATAGTAATTCATTCAACATTTGGTCAGCAAACAATAAGGACCTACCAAGTGCCGGGCTCTTTCAGGAGGGAGACTGCCCCAGCGAACAAAGTCTCTACGCCCAGGAATCTTACTTTTGGTGAAGGAAATGGGCAATAAACAATAAATATACAAAAGACACATGCAACTTTCTAAATGACTTTACACTTGCTCAGTCTTTAGCTGTTTTAATAGTCAGTGCCACTGAAAAAAGAGAAAACTATTAACTACAAGCTGCATAAGGAAATACTTACAGGGAATCAGAGGGTTTCAGTCCTATAACATGTCCCCAAGAGACATTGTCACAGTCCCTCAAAACCTTTGATGCTCGGCTTGTGGGGCTCAGAAATGGGGGAAAGTGAAATATTGACACTGCAATCCACCGAACTGAGGCCCCAAGTGAGTGCTTCATGGCCTCTACCCCATCATGGAGGGGACAGAATTCACATGTCTCGCTGGGGTAAAAGGATGAGGCTGCTCAGAGTGAGGTGACAGGCGCCAGAGTTCTGGCCACCATGGGGCTGAAGGTAGTGCTATTTGTGCCTCCCTGTAACCATTCTTGGGTCACCCACTGGGAAGGGTAGTGATGCCCAGAGACCCTTCCTAAAGAAGTGGGATGCCTCACCAGGACCTGTCAGGCCAGGACCCAGCTCCTGGGAAGAATGTGCTTACCCTAAAATTATACTCAACTTGCTGTCAGAGAGAAGTCAGTGACCCCTACACAGTCTCAGCAACTTGGACTTAACCACCAGTCAGGTAAAACATGTCTTACGAGAATACAACCAACTGGATTTCTAAATAAAAACTCCTACTCAACTGGAGAGAGGCCTGTCAGTATCAAGAATTTACTCCAAAAAAGCAATTTTCATGTAGGATGAAACAACTCTAAATCTCTGGTTAAAAGTCGTCTTAAGTTCTTAAGCTTTACTTAAATTGTGTTTTGCAAAGTTTGTAAGTGGCAGGCCTTTTAAAGTAGTCTGCTGAAAGCTGACCATTAAAACTCCAAGTTGCTAGCTGATGACGTCAACTACTATGACACGTATTCCTGAATTCAGGAATCATATATTACAACATTTAAGCCAGTAGCTAGATCTAAGATACGGGGGAAGAAGCTGTTTTCTTTGAGAGAGTGGATATGGTTACCCTCTGAACATCACACTCTTCTAGGTTGAGATGAGGTATGCGGCTTCTTTCTTTCTTTCTAATTCTGCTTCATGGACCTAGAAGAGCTCTGAGAAGTAGGAAGTGGAAACCAGACAGAAGATGCTTTCTTGTTCTAAGGAGTGCTTTTTCAGGAAACCCACCAAGAGTTATAAGGCGGCTAAGAAAGACAAGCCTGGGACTCTCTAGGTACCTGAGAGATCCCTGTCATCAGAACCAGAAGGGGGAAAGAATGAAGGTGTAGAAGATTAACCCACCAATTCTCAGTGAGAAAGAAACAAGATAGTAAATTGTACCAAGAGGCATCTTTCCTCCAAAGTTTCTTTTATTCCTTATTTTTCTTAAATCCAGGTATGTGTGTGTATATGTGTGCCATTTTTAAGAAAACAGAAGTCAAAGGACATTGCTGACTACACTGACAACGTGACCAAGTCGTAACTTGCAGGCACAAAACTGGGTCATCTGCACCCATCTTCTAGCAGCACTTGCTAAACACAGACTCAGTTCTTACATGGTATACATTCCTCATGAAAGCCACAGAGAAACCCCTCAACAGAAATCACAGGAAAGGTCAGCAAAGGGGACTTTCTGAAGTGAGTGCTTAATTCAGTCAATCACTCCTACTTCCTCTCAAGTTCTATTCCATGAGAACAGTCCTGAGACACTGCACAATATTTTAATACTGAATAAAGAAAGCCAAGAATTTAATCTGCTTACAAACTTTCATCATTAGTCTACAAATAGACATTAATTTTAAAAAATGCCTAAATGTACAGTTAATGGACCATTTACGTAACTGATAAACTTACTGCAAGACCAAAGGTGTAAGTTTGTAAACTTTTGCACCTACTGTCATCTACCCTTTATAAAAGCTTCCCCAAGGTTATGCCAAGGCTGAAACAAATAAGAAAGAGGATTCTTAAAATTCTCGTATGTTTGATTATTTAAAATTAGGAAAGAAACTGAATTTCATCAAATGCCTTTTCTGAATTTGCATTAAAAAACCCATCTAGTATCACTTTTTGTTTTTCCCATCACTGCTCCCTGGCCTTCTTTCTACCAGTGCTCTAGCCTCTGTAGTTTAAAAATCAAAAACCAGGTTCCTGTGCCCCAGCCCTTGATGGTTGAGCTTTCTGAATTCACTTTTTTAAATTCCACATACACCACGGTCCTCCAAAGTATACTTCTTAGACCTTATCTTAATCTTCTTCTCTGGGGCACTGGGCACTGAACCCAGGCTGGGGAGTGATTCTGGACAAGCTTCTCAGTGGTAACTTAACCAACCTCCTGAGGTCTTTGCAAGGATGAAGCAAATTAACCTGTGTAATTCAGGTGACGGGGCCTGGCACACACTAAGTGCTCTAGAAAGCTCAGCTAAGATTACGACTATTGTTGTTGCAATGCTGACGTCTTTTGGCTTCCCTGACCCCTTTCTCCCCTGATCCTCTTCCTACTTCTGGACCCTTTTCAGTTGCCTTGATAACTTCCTCATCCTCGATTAGCCCTTAACATGTTGGAACTTCAAGCACTCCAGCCTCAGCCCTGTCTCCCTACACCTCCCCTGGCTTGTCCTCATCTATACTTATGGTGGCCACCACTACAGTCTGCCCACCACTCCCAGCAGCCCCGTTTAATGCACTCCCCTGCTGAGCTCCAAACTCCCAAGGAAAGCCGCGCGTGGATGTTCAAAATCACAGTGAAGGCAACACAACCAAAGCTGCACTCACTACCTTTCCAAGCTCAGTTCATTCAACCATTCGCCTAGGACCTACTGAGCAGCTCGAGGTGCCAGGGAGAATTCTACCTGCTGCAGAACAGGGAACTACCTGCTTCATTTCCACGTGTCCTCATTGCCACTCCCCTAGGTCAGGCCTTCGCGGAGTCTGAAATTAGTTTTCTTTCTATTTATAGCAAAAAGTATGAAGAAGAAAATTAAAATCGCCTATGATTCTAATTCGAGAGAGAATCTGGAAGTGTGTTGCTTTCCCTTCTTTGCATATACTTTTCATGTAATTGAGAACACATATATATACAATTTTGAAAGCCATGTATTCATCATAACCATCTTCCTATTTTATTAAAAATTCTTTAGAACATAATTCTTAACAGCTAATAATATTCCATTATATAGATGTACCGTAATTTTCTCAGGGGAATGGTTCTGTTTTTTCTGAATGTTGAGATGGTTTCAGTTTTTTGTTTCTACTATGAACAATGACACTGTGACAGACAACTGTACCATTGACTCTCTGAGTAAGAGAAGTGTGGGGGATTTAATTTTCTCTTGTTATCTTATCTGTTTTCTAATTTTCCACTACGAGTTGTTATACTGCTGCAATTGGGGGAGGGGGTGAAGGGAGAAGGGAAGTCCACTCTTTAAAAAACTAACACAGAACAAAACATGCTGTTACATCAAATATGAAATTAATGCACAGTGATTAAAGTATACTGATTTCCTTAGAATAAATTCCTTTCTGATGTTTTTGATATATACTGTCAAAGTTCTGGAAAATGCCTACCATTTTACACCTTCTCCAGTGTAAATGTAATAGCCCACCTATGTCAGCTTAGATTTGGCTGTATTTAAAAGTCTTTACTAATTTGGTAGGCAAAAAATTATAATCTTGCAGTTATTTGAATTTCCATTTTTAAATTACCAACCATTTTTTTTCACATTTTCATTAGCCATTTGTACTTGACAGACTTTGGAGCATTGTGGCCAAGAGTCCAAGTGCTTGGACTCAAACGAGAGCGGTGCCATGTATTGTTTGTATAGCTGTGCCTTGTTTCCTCACCCATAAAGCAAGATTAAAATGTCTCAACCCGTGTTGTGAGAGTTGAATGAGTCAGGACTCTTAGGAAAGTGGTTGGCACGCAGCAGGCACTCAGCAAATGTCAGCAATGTTGCTGCCACCAAGCAGTTTCCTTTTCTGTGCATTTCTCATTCATGTCCTCTGCTCATTTTTCTATTAAGGTTTATGCTTTAACACTATCAAACCTTTCCTTTTAAATATGTTTAAATACTACAGCTGTCAAAGCTTTGCCTGGCATGTTTGTTGCAAACATCTTTCCCATTATATTGACTTTTAAATATTAATACTTTTTACCGTACAGACATTTTACCTTTTTATACAGTCAAATCATCTGTATATTCTTCTGTGATTTCTTTCGTTGTGTTAACACTTAGTGTTAGGATGTCCTTGACCATTCAAAGACCTGATAATTGTAGAGCCTTTCTTCTACTTTTTACAAGTTTTTGTGTTTTCATTTTCTGTTAATCATCTAAACCTTTTTTTCTTAAAGAGAGTGAGCGAGCGAGCAGGGGGATGGGCAGAGGGAGGGAGAGAATCTTAAGCAGGCTCCACATCCAGCATGGAGTCTGACACACCAGCCCAAGATCATGACCTGAGCTGAAATCAAGAAATCAAGAGTCGGACACTTAAATGCCCAGGGGCCCCAATCATCTAAGTATTTCATCTACCTGGAGTTTCCTTTGTAGTTATTCAAACATCTAACATGTTTCCTCCCATGGTCATGATTCAGATTCTCTCAGTCTGGAATGTTTTCATTCAACTTCTTATGGGCTCTCAATGTATACTTTACAAACATACTATCCAGCAACTTTTGACTTAGTGAACTTGACCACCCAGAAAGAACTATGTCTTCTTCAGTTCTGTCACTGCTGTTTGGCAGAGTGCCAACGAGGGTGCCCCCAATCAACAAAGGTTGCATGAAGAGGTAAAAAAAGAAACAGTCACACTTTGCTATCTCCCTCTGCTATCCAATTTAAAATCAGATAAATGCATTTACAACAAACACACCAGTAAGTTAACGATGATGCCACCTTCTTTCACAACTATCTGGCACAATTTTCTGCAACCTACTGCTCAATCAGTTTGCTTTCCTTAGGTCAGCTGAGAAGGATGGGTTTTGCATCCTGCTCCCCAGGTGGGTTTCTGGCTCTGCAGGCTCGAGTAAAAGACAATTCATTATCAGCTTATCTACTGCCCAGCCAAGCAGAGTCCTGAACAACTAAAGCATATATAATAAACCAAACCTGCTACATAAGTATGTATCAGTCAAAATATGCCCAAGGCTACTCACTACAGCACTTTTAAAACTGTGAAATATTGGGAAACATCCTATGTGCCCATACCTAAGAGAGCGGGTGGATAAACTGTACATCCACACACTGGAGTACAATGCAGTTCCAGAAGACAATAAGATCGTTAAGTAGTAGTATGGAGTGATTTCCAGGATATATCGTTAAGTGGAAAAAAGCAAAATATAAAAGACTATCTATAGTATGCTTCCTTTTGTGTAAGAAAGGAGGAGAAATTAGAAAATACACAACTTCTCATTTGTACAAAAAGAAACCTGGGAAGGATAAATGAAAACCCAACGAGATCAGTGACCTGCAGGAAAGGACTGGGGATGGGTAGAGGGGATGGGGGAGGGGAATGACACTTCTCTGAGGGTACCCTTTAATATAGTTTCAACTTTGAAAATCATGTTTTATGTTTCAAAAACAAAAAACAAGGATATAGGAAAAACTAAATGGGTAACAAACAGAAACAAAAAAGCCTAACTGTATTTCAAATGAATGATATAACCACACTGAGGGGAGAAAAAATTAAAAAGAACTAAGCCAAGTAACACTCGAACACAATATTTTGACTAAATACACTCGCGATAAAGTTAAAAACAAATATATACAAATATTGACCTCTACTTAGGAAGTCTGATTTCTAGGTGGTGGTATGAGTATTTCTGAAACTACTTAATGTGTAACCTAGGGCTGAGCATGTCAGGAAATATATTGTGGATAACAGAAGTCAGATTTCTCACTGTCAGAGAAAAGAGTTACAAATATGGAAATGTGGAAAGACAGAATAAAACCCTGTGGTGTTGCTGATCTGGAATGCAAGGTTCCAGTATGAATTCAGGACTGGGGTGTGGGGTGTGGTGTCTGTAGACAGAGAGGAGGACGACTTAATATCCTGACTGAAGAAGAGAAGGAATCTCAGATTCCAGGAGAGAAGGGATGGGGTATCAACTTCAACCTTGACAGTCACTCCTTCCACTACCCATTTAAGTTCTGAGCAGAGAGTCACAAAACCCATGAGGTGGTTTATGAACGTGCTGGGAGTTGGTACCGTTTAGTCACTTTGGCCAAGCTCCACAAATGACCCCTTGGGGAGCTCTGCTCCGACAAACCCCAGACAGGCTGTTTCAGGAAGAGTAAGACAACAACTTATTCCAAGGGCAGCATTTGGTCCCATGGATGACCATTCCCCCTCTGGATGGTCCTGGAGAACAGTGCTCAAAGTTTTGGGATTTGCAGTTCTTTATATACACACACTTCACACTGTATGGCACCCCTGTCTCTAATCCAGTGTGCAAGTGGGAGGCTGGGCAGCTACAGCTTTCTTCCTACTGCTCCTGTCTCAGCTTCCTAAACTGGCAGTTACTATAGACAGAATGTCTTCCTGCCTTACAACTTTATTTGAATTACTGAAAACACATCTTTTGACCAAAAGACCCTCAGGCTCATGTACAAAACAGAAATAAAATAAATCAAACCATTAAAAGGTCCCTTAAAAAAAAAAAAAAAACAGCACAGTTTAGAAAACCAGTAACCTTGGTTAACTGATTTGCCCTGAGTTCTGAATTATAAGGTTAACAAGGATTATGAGAGGTCATGAAGTTTATCTTCTTACTTTGCAAGATCGGATCCAAATCATTCTAGAAAGATATTTATCTACTATTATTTTAAGTAACTCCAAAGGAGAAGATGTTATCAATTTTTTCAGCAGCCTACTCTATCTTCTTTAAAACCTTTGTGGCCAAGGAATTTTTTTTCGGTTTTAAATTGAATTTCTATTGGGTTTACACCAGTTCCCATTTTCATTGAGTATTATAAAATTCTTCCCCCGGTTTCCTCTTCTCTGAAGGAGTAACACCAAGCCCTTTTCAACTTTATTCAAATCATTCACCACATTCCTTAACCCCACCCCAGCGTAGGGGCAATGTCAAGTGTACAGGAAAGAGAAAATCTAAAAATTATACCCTCAGCGCTGTACTACCCAGGCACACCCTAATGGATGGCATTCATCACGATGGCCCTGAGCAATCCAGCAACGTTCCAATGGGCTCCAGAGTTCTGGTTTAAAAATACAGGGTAGACTCAAATACAGTTTTCACTAAAACGGTTAACATAAAGATTCAGCATTTGAAGGGAACGTCTTTGTTGCTGGGTTGATCTCTTATGTAGGAGGCCTTAATATCAGATCATGCTGTACAAATAAGATGCTACTGTATTTAGAGACTTGCGTTTTTATCTGTTAAGTACTAGTCCCTTTAAAAATTTTAGATAGAAAATCATTGTGGGCAGTACCGTGTATCACTTTGGAGATTCCATTCAAATCAAGAAAAATACATTAAATGCAGATCACTGATCCTACTGACCTACTGAAAACAAGAAGGTATCCAAGGAATTTACAGTCAGTTGGAAGTATGACACATCAGTTATCAGCACTAAAGCAGGCGCTAAGTCTAGGTGCTACGCTACAGAGATACGGAGCCAAGAAGGGAACGAAATCAATCTCCAGGAGGGGGGATCAAGGAGGGGAGATCAAACAGGAGAGATTCTTGAGCTGGTTCTTAACAAGGGGTAGGATTCTGAACAGGAGGAGGATGGGGAAGGAGGAACTGGTCACTTCAGGAGAGGGACTGCATAGACAAGAATGGAAATATGGAAACATGCTCAGAAAATGTGAGGAAAAAGAGATTAGCAGATGAACAATCAGCTGGAAGTAGGTGTGAGGAGACCTTCAATACTGAGCTCAGGAGTTTGCCGTATTCTGTAGGCACGAAGATGCTAAAAGTATCAAAAGGTTAAGGCTTGGACCGTTGCTATGCACATCGGAAACCATAATGTTTATGAACAACTTCTATATGGTGGCCACACACACAAAAAAGGGATTTGCCCATAGAACCGATTACACCTAGAACTCTGTAAAATAAAAATGGTGACTTCCTGGTAAAATGGCCCTCCATGGGAGAACTAGATCAGGAAATGAAGGATAAGACTAAGATAATAAATTAATAACTGGAAATGTTAACTGAAAATATAAAAGTCACTAGATAATACTTCAAAAAAAAGAACAATATCCTCAATGTCAATAAATTGCTTAAATCTGCCCAAAACTGCTATACGGTCATTTTTTTACCCCAACTTTAATATTTCAATATCTAGTAATACAGATTTGGACTCAACGTATTTATTCATTATTTTCCTTGAGCACATTTATATTGTGGTTTTTGCATTTGATGTACCTTATGAAGATTATGCAATCTCCTAAATTTTCCTTCTTTCAGTTTAAAATCAGACAAACTACAATCTAGTAATGAAGAAGCACACAGTTCCCAGAAATTACTATTATCATGGATACTTGGCTTTTGTGTTATCTGGGTATTCTGAAATGAATTCTTCCAATGTAGCCTTAGCACTCCATTTACACACAAGGAGGAAAAAACCTACCCATATTTTTTACATTAGTGTGCATACTTTTTTGTATTAGTCCAATTTTAATTGAAGAGACTCTGAAGATACAAATGTATATAAAAAATATTTCTTGGGCAACCTTCTAGATAAAACACTGTAATAATTTCCGTAACAGAAAAAGGGAAATTAACAAAATAAGACATTTTGTTATTTCTACTAGAAAAGACTCAAAAGGATAAGCCACCAAAAGAATTGTTTTCTAGGTAGAAACATCCCTTTCTTGCTCTGTACTGATAAGATTATAGGTAAAATTTTAGAAAGCTGAAAATCCTTTTAAATAATACTTCCGTTAGCTCTAATCACAAATAATTGCCTCTTCTGGTGCTAATGAGCGTGAGCGCCATGGAATGGAATGTAATTCTGCCGGTTCATTCAGGGTAATGGCTTTGTGAGCTAGTGACACTGCCGAGAAATCTAGTCTCAATTTCCTAGAGCACAGTAAGTGAGCAGCAGTAAATTTTTCACTTGAGGAAGATTTTCTAACCTATGTAAATATAAAAAGTAAGCCTATTATCTACTGATAAAAACAACAAAGTACGTTAAATAAAGTTTTATGTGTTACTCGTTTCCTTTAACAGCCATCAGCTCCCTGGGTCATGAAAGTAAGTAAAGCACTTCACTTACTGAAATCAATGAGAAACCGTCCAAATCCTTGCCTTTGGTGCTGGGGCATGATCATTATGCAGGACACATTATACTTCTGCTGGCAAAGCTTTTCCTGAGGGAAGGAGAAACAGATCAAGTATGTCAGAGCTCTGCTGAAGTGGGCAATTCCCTGCACCTGCCACCATCCTTGAACGACAGTCCACTAAGGTGAGCCAATGTGTTAGGTCGGGATCAAGCAGATTAATCCCATTGTGTTGATCAATCAAACTACCTGCTAACAACAAACCATCAACTCCAGGCATGCTTCTCAATTACACCTTTATGCCTGAAAGTTGGGAGCATAAAATACGAATAAAGAATCCAAGTAATGACGAGCCAAATGAAACAGAACACAGACAGTATGCAAGAAATTATTTCCTTGCTCAAACAACTTGGGAGATGGAGGAAAAAACCCAAATATCCAGAGAGCCACACAGCGGGCTAAGGTAGGACTGTGCTGGCTACCTTGCTAAACAGCTTAGACTCTGCAACAGCAATCTGTCTTCTGCCTTTGACCAAATGCCCCAGGGAAACGAAAACGGTGCACGTGTAGGCAGATCTGCGCAGATACATTTCTCTTATGGATAAAAAGTCAAAGTAAAAAGCTAGAGAAGTAATTAATCTCATTTCAAACCGGGAAAACAAATCAAAACAAAAAAGACCAGGGCAATAGAAACCTCAAAGCCTCCACACAAAAGTGAGGCCAAAATATTACCAACAGTATGAAACCAGGAGGGGAAGACTGGGAAGAATATGGTGGGAAACCATCCTTAGAGTTAGGAAAAATTTGCAATTTTCATGGGATGTGGCATCAGAGCAGCAATATTTTATTCAGAGTACACAGAAGCAGCCAAAGCCTACACAGAGAAGATCTGGAAAAGGCTTTTGAGGTTGTGAATGCTCTGGCCAAATATAAACCACAAATAAGACTGACCACAAATGGTACTAACCACATGAAAGAATTACTTCAGAACACCCAGATCTTTAATGAACCTATTTGAAAGATCATAGGAAATTGTTGTGGAAAAAACCCTACAGGGCAGAATTAGAGATTTCTTTGTGAAAAAGATGTGCTCCCAAAAAGATGTGCTCCCAACATTTCACATTTATAGCTGTCCTTGGAGTCTCTAAGAAATGAGAAGGAAGAAATAATGTGTGTCAGTTTCCCTAAGAAACTGGATTGTCCATCACTGGATGTGCACATCAGAGGGAAATGTTCAAATAATTAGTCTTCTCTGCAAAGTTAGACAAATGGTTCACTCTATCTAAAGAGAGATGTACTCTGCGTTGAAAGGAGTCATCCTTTATGCCATTCTTTTTTTTTTGGTCCCAAGCCATTCCTACCTTTTGATTTTGTAAGCCACCCCAACCCTCCCCTCCACCCCACTTCCACCTTTAACACATGTTACTACAGCTTAATTCTAATCTATGGATAAAGTAACTGTTCCTGCTTTCCCTCCTGTGTAGTCTTCTATTATCTGCCTGCAAAGTCATATGCATGTAATGACTTACAATGAAATTTTCTAGGTCATCTTGGCCATTCTCTAGCTATAAACTCTAGTATGGCTGGTTTAAGTATAACCCCAAAGGGCCACAGTCCTTCACACTCCAACTGACACATTAGAATATGGTTTAATTTGCATGTATCTAGACTTTTAAAATGTTTTTTTTAAGATTAATTTTTGTTTTACTACACTGCCCAAAAATGAGTTTTCCGGGTAGGAAATGACAGTAGCTGCTGCCATGCTGTAAAAGAAAACTGTGGCAAAATGAGAAAAGTTTTGCTTGTTTTAAGTAAAATGCTGGGTTCCCCGGAAGAAGATAGGCAGACACCAAAACTATAAGAGTCCCCATCAACTGTAGACCCAGAGGCCAATTTGAGACAAGGACCATAGGCACCATTAAGCATCTACATTTAAACAGACTAGAAACATCATTCTTTTTTTTTTTTTTTAAGTAGACTCCACGCACAGCATGGAGCCCAACATGGGGTTGTGGGCTGACTGAGCCATCCAGACACCTCAAGAAATGCCATTTTCTAACAGGAAGGACAATCATGACCACTATTCCTTTTTTTTTTTTTTTTTTTTTTTTTGAAGAAATTTCTACCCAACGTGGGGCTCAAACTTACAACCCTGAGACCAAGAGTTGCATGCTCTACCGACTAAGACAGCCAGGCGCCCCATGACAACCACTCTTTTTAACTCATTGGAGAAAAAGATCTTTATAAACCTAAACAAAAGGTAAGATGTTTACATTATATAAATAGATTTCCTATTTATTGTTTTTTTTGTGTGTGTGTTAATTCTCTGTCATCTTTTTAACCTGTTATGTGCAAATTAACTTTTGTCTTTTTTGTTTTGGAGCCTTACCAAATATGTGTACTAAAATACTGATGCTGTTTCCCATGAATGCTATCACTTATTTATATTTTTGTTTATGACCTTTGGGTTGATTCTAAACTTTAGAAAAACTGCAGTTTGCAATGGACCTTCACATATACTCTATCTTTTGATATTCCATGAAAACGACACTTCCATAAGGCATTCCATTTACATTATTATGCAAGAGTAGATTCACTAAAATTCATTGATCACCTAACACACAAAACTGTATCATAAAATAAATAAAATATAGGGTTCAGCTCATTTACTGTGTGCATGGAAGTCTTATAATTACCATCCTGGCACATTAAACTATCTCCTAGGTGTGTAAGAAAAGTTAAGCTCATTACCTGGTAAATATCTCCAAACTCAGTTTTTCCTTATTGCATATGAGTTATTATCAGAAGCCTTTGAACAGAGGAATGTGAGTATAAAAGACAAACTATAACCACTCAGTATGTCACGGGCTTCCCTATTAACAGCTGGAGATACTCAGGCTTTCTAAAGGTGAGGCTGCTTTAGATCTTAAAACAACAGCATAGAGAGTAAGAGACAAAAGAGTAAACCTAGTCATTATATCACCTTGACTGTCCAAATGCCAACCTTCCAACTCACTGAGATACTGATGACCACAGAGGGAATACACTGAGGAGAAATGAGAACCATCTCTTAAATGCTACACTACACTGAAACCTTCATGTTGATACCACTGAGAGGGGGCAAGGGAAATAAGCTTAACATTTAAAAAAATCAAAGATGCTAGGTGGTCCAAGGCAGCAATTATAATGTTACATGGTTGCTGACAGTTATGACAGCAAACACTGCTGAGGTCCTTTACACACTTTCTAGGCATGATGTTTACTGTTTTTTTAAATTAGCTCTGAACAAGAACCTGAGCTTTCAGAAATATGTATCACTTATTCAAATTATAGTCATTAAAAAAAAAAAAACAAAAACCAACCCTCTCCAAAGAATTGGGCTCTACCAAAAACATTTTGAATAAGAAAATGAAGGTCATACTGGCTCTTGTTTTACCTTAGAGAAGTATCCAACCAGATGACAGCCCTTTTCATCATTTTTTGTAAGGACATAAAAAAGGAATGGCTCGACATCATAATACAACGTTTTGTGGTCCAGGAAGAGCTTGGCTAACAAGCAAAGGTTTTGGCAATAAATTTTGCTCATATTCCCATCAACCTAGCAAAGAGAAACAGACATTATTTAACATAAAAATGCCACTCAATATAAAATTATTTTTATATGGTATTTTTGGAAAGTATATAATTTTATTTCCAAGTCCCAAACTGAGAGATTGAACTACTCCATTTAACAAGTATAAAGTCAACCAGAAAACAGTTGTCACCTGGCAAATAAGAATTCCACTTTTTCTCTTAAATTAGGGTAAATTTAAGTTCGCTTAAATCTCTTTAAGCTACCTGAAGAAAGCCGAAACCACTAATGAAAGAGTCATTCTTATTTGCAATTTACTACAAGTAAAACAATCAGGCATGTCCTCCCTGTTTGAACCAAGTAAATCTGAATTGAAGAAATGTAAACACATCAAAATACCGCTCAAGGAAGTTAAACTTTATGTTGTTTTCAAAAGGACTTCATATGAAAATAAAATAAATGCACAGTATTATTCTGATTCCTCAGAAGTGTAGATTAGCAAAAGAGGATTCCATTTTGGTTTTATCCCAAGCATCATTTGCAATATAATTGGAAGAGATAAAATTTCTATGTTGGGAATACTTACAGAGAAAGTGAGATGAATTTCAACCTA
Source organism: Ursus maritimus (assembly GCF_017311325.1). Taxonomy (NCBI): domain Eukaryota; kingdom Metazoa; phylum Chordata; class Mammalia; order Carnivora; family Ursidae; genus Ursus; species Ursus maritimus. Next base: position 50,725,073 of record NW_024426885.1, read on the forward strand.
CAATAAGTACCATGATTACAGTCTACTTCTCTTCAAAATAAAAGAATCAAGCTGTGATACTGATGGTTATAGACAGGAGGCTAGGCACAGATGCCAATTTCTTTGATCAAATGTAGTTACTTGTTGAAAACCAAAAGCACAGCAGATTCAAGAATTTCCCTAGCACTATTCTTAAGGGAAATGGGTATTTGCTAACCAGAGCTCTGTAACAATGAACTTGACCGTTCTCCAGTCTCCTGTGGACCATACAGGTTCTCATATTGCACAAATTATTTTTAGACTTCATATAACTATTTCCCTTGGATGAAACCTAGGTCCCACGCATAGCAACATAATCAAATATGGGCAATGGACACAGAGGATACAATTCTCTCTTTAATTAAAGGAAGTTTTTATGTATTTGAGAGTACGGTCCTTTCGGAAATGATAGTTCATTACAAAAAGGAAAGACAGAGATGTAGGTGTTGACAAACCAGAAAAAAAGAGGATGCTGCTGAAGCAAATTCTTATCAGCTGTGTAAGGTCTAATATGCACGCTTTCAAGAGGGATAAAGACAGGAAAGTATTAATTTATGATTACTCTTCGTTTACTATAAAGGTTACTTAGGAGACTGCTGAGAGAAAAGTTTCCTATATGCTATTCTCTAAATATTAACTCAGACTCTAGAATAGGGACTTTGGCACAGAAAATCCAATTCTTTCAAATATTTTTATGCGTGCATTTTACTAATTTGTTTTCATTTTTCCCCTCTGATCTTGGTGATTGTTCAAAAGCACCTGCCCTGAAATAGCAGATCATTGTTGTCAGACTTCCAAAATTGACTCTCTTATCCCTGAGAGGACTCTGCCAGGATTTATGAGAGCTTAAACCCCACAAGCAGGTTCATGACGATTTAGTTCACCATTACTTAAAGGCAACGATGTGTTTTGTCCTTTGGGAAACAGAGACAGTGATTTTCATTTCATTTCGGTTTTAAGAAAGGATCCCAGGCATGAAGGAAGGAGCCAACAGGAAAGTTGAACTTGTGACATTACTTAAGTCTCCAATGAGAATAGCTCTGTTGTCTCACCTGGTTGGGGCTGACTGAGTGACATCCCAAGATGAACTTAATGACTTGCATTCACTTTCCCTCTAGCCCAGGGGGCCTCAAGGGGAGTAAGTTTGCCTCCTAAGCGACACTATGCCAGGAAAAAATTGTGCTTGTTACAGCTGGAAGCAATGTGGTACTACTAGCAGTTAGTGGGTAGAGGCCAGGGATGCCACCGAACACTCTACGATGCACAGGATGCTCCCTACGCTAAAGAACTATCTAGCCTGAGAAGTGAATAGTGCCCAGGCTCAGAAACCCTGCCCCTATCCTCTGGTAAGTACTAATAAATTATTAAATCTTCCTAGCAACAATACCCTTCTTCCTTCAAGCTTACCAAAAGAGCCTGATATAACCAGGAAGAGGGTCTTTAAAAAAATCCTAACACGCAGCTGGAGTTACTGTGCTCTCTGATTGGCCTTCAGAAAAAGCAGCGGGCCCTGGCTTGTCTGCAAGAGGTAGCCTAGTCAATGAGAGAAGCCTATGTGTGACCGTCCCCTATTCTAAATATAATGCAAGACATTACACACCAGAACTAAGGTGAAATTTGGGCAGAATAATAAATTTCAGTCTGACCAACTCAAAAATAGAGAAATCTAAAGTAAAACTGTATTTCAGAGAAAAAAAACACATGTCTGCTGCGCAGGGAAGGCTTGTTCTGAACACCCATGCATGAAAACAATGCACCGAGATGGGTAACAGAGAAGGGAATTAGGCAGGGCAATGGAAGTGCTCAACTGGAGGAACGAGAACAAAGTAGAGAATGAAGAATCCCTGAGAACAGGCAAGAACACGAAAGAAAGGCATGGTCTCTTCAAGGTACAAGTGACACAGCTAAACTGACAATAGAACATGATTAAACAATGAAACGATATGCAGGCAAAGACCTTTTGCTATTAAATCAGTTCTGAAAACACAAAATGTCTTTAAGAACCCACAATGACAGACACATGGCCACAAGGGGTTCCTGTGAACAGCAGAGTTCTCCAGGGGTGGCCATCAACCCAGATGAGGGGGGCAGTCCCAACATCTGCTAGGGTCTCACCAAAAGGATTATCCACCCTGCCAAGAAATGGATGGAAACACAGGTGGTTGTGTATTGAGGAGATATGTACAGCTGCTCAATTCCCTGGAAGAGTGAGCACCTGCCAGACATTGGCTGGAGCTGCTGAACAAAGCGAATTTCTCTTGCCAAAGAAAGTAGAATTTACAAAGAGTTGAGAAGATCATAAATTCACTGGTGAATATATCTGGTGCAGACAGGGATTTGGGGGAAGACAAAAAAGTTAATGTGATGAAGTAGGAATTCATCATCAATCTAAATGGTTGCTCAATATAGTTAAACATTCCAAAACATGGAGATATTTTAAAGAGCAGTCTAAATTTGAAGCCAAAATCGAATACACTGTGCACCTTCTAGAAACAAATGAGAATGTAATCAACAATTGGAAGTAGTAGGTCTCAAAAGCTGAATTTTTTATTTACACATGCTTACCTCAAATACTGAAAGGTCTTTCCTTCGGTAAATTTCATTTGCTGGAGGATGAAACCATCCACATTTCTTTGAGTGTCTTAACAAAATATTTTTACTTTTCATATATTTAAGACAGAATTCACACAGGTAAAGCTTTGGTAATCTGTTAAAATTTTAAAATCAAAGAATCTATCAGATTGATTATACTGTTCAGGAAAAAAATATTAAATATTGTTCGATTTTCTCCAAGTCATAATAAGGCTGTACAACAGTATTTGAAAGAAGTGGTTTCAAAAAAAGAAAAAGAAAATAGAAAGCCAATAGTAAAGAGAATGTACAAAGCTTACGTTATTTTTCAGTATAATAATATTTGCTGCCATTATTTTGTGAACAAATCATTTGTTTCCTTAGAAACACTGTACAGACAAAAAGGTTTTCAGACCTAGAACCACTACTTGAAAAATCAACAATAAGGATGGCCTGCTGTCAGGTAAACATGAATATTTTTCAAATTTCAGATTTAATGTCATAGTGTCAATAGTATGTATGGTCAGTGGTGTAACTAGTCATCTTTTACTCTGAGGGAAGCACATTCATTATTTTAAAAAATGATCTGTGTACTTATAAGGCAGAGAAGTCCTAGAATTTAATTAACATTTCTATTGATGGATGAGGTAACTTTAAAGTCTTATCACAATTACATATACATCTAAAGCAGTAAATGTAGAAAAATCCAAACATCTTATTTCTACAAATTTCACTGACTCTGAGTAACATTATACAAACAGGTTTCTCTTCCATGATGACTTTTTCTTCACTTTTAAAATTATAACAGTTTTAATGTGTGCCCGATCACACTTAAACATATAGTTAGTATCGTTAAGAAAATGTTTAGAAGCACTTTACAGGTCTTTGGGGTGTAAGAATGGGTAGAACGGTTTTGGGGAAAATTAGCTACAGACTCAGAGAATAGTAATTTAAAAATCTTGGAGTTATATACAAATTGTACTCAAAGCTCTCAGAACACATGACTTGTGATTACCCATACCAATTGAAGCTCATAGGTGTTTTTAAAAGTTGTTCAAGAACACACAGCAGAGTCATATAAGCTAGAAAGAGAAACCGAGACTCCTGACTCTTACTCTGCCACTTAACTTCTAAAACACCCTCCCCATTTTCTCCAGTAGATGATGGGCCAGACACCCATGTGGTGGAGAAAAGGACAATTATCTACTGTAGAAGAAAAGCAAGTTTGTGATTACCAGAAACTTCGCAGGCTTAAAGCATTTGAGAAGATACTAATCAAGTATATCCTGGTGTACCTGAAGGAAGAGATCTGGTCACAGGATAGCCACTTCTAGATACCTCAGTTCAAGACAATTTCACAGCTAATCTTAGTTCAAGACAAAAAGAACTCTAGATCATTATTTTCTCTTCATTTTTAACAAGTTAGTCACAAATGGCTCTAAAAGTAAAGATTTGGTGAAAGGTCTCTTAAGGCTACCCACTCCCACCTACTTTCTTTCATTTTTCCTTCTGCTACTTTTCTGTAAAAAACTTGAAAACAAAATGTCAGATATCAGAGATAAAACGAACAGGGCTAATTAGGAAAATAAACAGGGCAATGAGAAGAAACCACCAATTACTTTACAATGGTCAGTGTTTTTTCTCCTTATTTGGTTTCATCCACAAACAACATTTGTCCAATTAACCAGAGAGAGAAAGCATGATCTTAGAAGCTCAAAGGCAAAATTTACAATGCCTGTGTAAGTAAGGAGTGGAAGGAGTCTATGCAGAATAGTAAATACTACTATAAAAAGACACTGACAAAAGTAATAGTTTGGGAAGCGCTTAGACTTGACTATTGAAATTTATGTCCTATAAATCATCTAATTCCTGCTTCAGAACTGAGAAATCCCCTTCCTCACATATATGACATTCAAGTTATATGCCTTCTGGGCTGTTCCATTACCTTGCATATTCCTGTGGGTAAGGCGAGGAGTACCAGGTTTGGATTTCGTATTTCCCGAATTCTATTACAGAAGGGTACCGGCCACAGTCTTCCACTCCACTTTCACACTCTATTTTCTGTCAGAGAAAAGAAAAGGAAGGAAATAAAATGTGTGTATTAGAAGAGAAATTCTTCACTTACCTTTTGGTTCTTTCACCAGTGGATATGAAAACCTATCAAGAACAGACACTAATCTTCATGGGGAATTTTCATGTTGTTGAAAACACATTAGAGGATCTTGGTAAAATAATCAACTTTGTGTAAGATTCATATATGAACAAACTAATACCCTAAGAAACAGTATCACCAAGACAGAAAATGAGTACACGGTAAATACATACAAATGTCTACTGAACTGAATGAATTTAATGACCTGGTGCAATGCATTAAAACTGAGTAAATGAGAAGATGATCTAGCCGTTAGACACTCTCACAGTCCCCTGTTCCTCCATGAAGTTAACAGCGATCCCAACTGTAATTATATCATCAACTGTGAAAGGCTGCAGTTTAATAACCATCTCCTCTTTCTCCCCTTACTCGCAAGCAGTACACTCCATGTGGTTAAGAAGTTTGCCTGCCTGATACAGAGAAGAAATGTTCTTGAGTGAAATGCCTGTGTTACTGTACTGGAAAGAAAGGGCTTAAAATTTAACAGCATTTTTCAGATAATGGCCTACTGTTCATCAAGTCTGTCTATGAATGCCAGAAGTACGCTGAAAATGTGATAATATTTAAGGACTTCAAATCTCAGAAACTGGGAGAATTTCTGACATTTATTTTAGCCAAAGGAAAACAATACACAGCATACTGATGGGGAAGAATGAGGAATGGAAATATCCAATGGCTCCTTAAATTAGAAACTGTCAGAAGTATTTAGCCCAAGTGGCTGCTACTAAAAATAAAGCTTGAGAGCCTACAGATAGCTCCCTCCCCACACCACAAAAAGTGAGATTAGGTAGGAAGTCTCTCTGAATAGTTTGCCATAGAAACTGAACGTGCTCTACTGACGTAACACATTCATGCTCCATAATAAATCTGACCTCGAAAAGCCCAAAGCCTTGCCTGTCACCTGTTTTGGTGACAATAAACTACCTGGAGTTACTATTTTAAGTGGAATCATTTAAACAAATTACTGGACAATAAAAATAAAAGTGATTATAACTGATTGTGCAACACAATATTGTCTTAACGCCGAAGTGTTAAAATTACGAGACATTTTTCATATGGCTGGCCATCTGTGTTGGAAGAACCATTGGTAAATTTAAAAGTGATGTTCTTTTTAACCATTTAAAACTGCTGTTTTCTACAGTTCCACAAAAATCGTAAGAAATCTAGTCCTTCATACCTAGAAGCATTTTTCCAAATCTGCTTCAACTACTGCTACTCTGGTCTATTTTTTGAGACCAGCTGAGCCCTTCTCAACTTTTGAGAGTGGAGACAATTTTATAAAGACACTCTGCTTTTGAAGCTAGAGTCAACACGAACAATCATGTAACAGTTAAAGGACCACAAAGGATTCTGAGGGGGATTCGCAATAAAAGCAAAGCAGTAATTTTGTAATAGTCACATACAGAAAAATCACATCTTATCCTTGTTACTATAATGTGGTATCCTGGCCTTACCTCCCAAGAAAGTTCCTGGGCCTGCTTAAAAACATCCAAATCCTCTTCAGTAACGGTATCCTTGTTTCCAATCACATTTATATCTGTACTTTCTTGTTTGATGCTTATTTTGATTTCAGTATCTGTTATTTAAAACCAGCAGAAAGTGCATTCACTGACTTGAATCATGAGTAACCACCATATATTACCAAAATGGCACCAAATTAGCATAGTGGGCAAATAGGGATATTTTTCTAAGCTTTATAAGCTTTTATGTCTAAGCACTGCTCCAAGATCCAGCAGTACCCTTTCCCTGCTGTACCCAAATTTTTATTTGAATTACCACTATCATCTTTTTATAGTTTCAACAAATAAATGAGGGAAAGTAAGAGCAATACAAAGCAAAATCATATTTTTCAACCGAGATTAGAAGTTATATCAATGTTTAGTTATAGAATTCCCATTATCCCTTTTGAGATTAAAAAAAACAAACAAACTACCGCTTTGTCGAAATGACACATTTTTGTTTTTTGGTTTTTTTTTTTTTTTTTTGGTTTTATAAAGGGTAGCAAATGTAACGGGCCAATTTGTTAAATGAAATCATGAAATCCGTTTTCTCCCTACGGTGAATATACACACAGACACACTCACACCCAAAAGCACACTTCACAGAATCACAGATCAGGCTTTGTGGAGAAGGAAGCAGGATGAACTTGGTCATGAGAAAGCAATGGAGCAGAGGGAGCGGAAATGAGGAGCTGAACCCCCCCTGCGGGAAGCACTGACGGCACGGAAGCAAGCGGCGCCGTGGCTGAGGGGGCGGCATGGCGGAGGACATGGCAGAAGCGTGACAGTGGCTACTCATGCGGGACTACAAAGCCAGAAGCAACACTATGGAGGCATCTGGGGGTCCTAGTGTCACTACGGATGGAAATAAATAATAAAAGGTGGGAGAGTATTAGTTGGAAAAAAAACAACATTTTGGAGGTTTAGTCAGCATTAGAAAAAGGTCAAAGTTTCACTGCTTCTGTATGAAAGTGAAGTGAGAACAAGAGAAATAGCTAAGACCTATGTGACAAATAGGAATTGATTGATTTATTTTTTTCGGGGTTGGGGAGAAAGGGACGGGACGCAGGTTTGGTTGGAGCTTTGACCTTTTGCTTACCATCATCCTGATCAGGTTTAATCCTTCCGTCTGTCAAGCTCCCCTTCCCTGGTGAGGGGGTCCCCATCTGAGGGGTCACTTTATATTTTAATCTGCCTAGCATCCTGTGCTTTTTAAGGAAAGTTGTTCGCTTGAAGTGAGCAATTGCTTTAAAAATACGTCCTCTAGCCATCCCCCAGCTAGAGGAGGAGGAGTGAGCAATAAACCTACTTCTAATATCTCTTTTTCCAAAGAAATGGGCTTTAGATTTTGCCGTGGAAGATAATTCAGTTTTACGACGCATACGTTTGGGTGGTGCATAACTTGGGTGTCCCTTTTTTCGAGACTGTCCCTGAGTGGTATAGATATGAGAGAGTCCATCAAAGAGTGCCTTCAGCTGGCTGTTCTTAGTCAGACTGCTAAAGGAGGGCACACTGGACTGGCTAGAAGAACTCTGGGGAGAGGTAGAAGAAGTGGAGGTGCTGGACTTTTGTGAACTGGGGCTCTGACCAGAGATGGGGGTTGGGGGTGGAAGTGAAGAAGGTGGAGGTTTTAGCTTTTGTGTGGTACCTGTAGCCAACACATGAGAAGTGCATGACTGTTTCTGAGAGACCTTTTTCCTTGGACGATAGTGCTTTGAAAAGTCTATTATTTCACCTCGTGATCTGCGACCATCAGGTGATGGTGTAAAAAACTTAGTAAGGCCATCAATGAGCCCTTTGGTTTTCTTGTTAACTTTAAGTGTAGAGGCAGAAATGTAGGTGGAGGTGGTGGTGATTTTGGTGGTGGCACCAGGCCGAGTGGGGTCTGTAACAGCCAATCTGCTGCTTGAGTCCTTCCCAGATGCAGCATGACCAGATGAAGGTGTGGTACAGACTTTAGTCTTTTGACCCCTACCAGGTGACCCCCTTCCTGTGAATGCATTCATGGATCCTTCATCACTGGTTACAGACCTAGGCAAAAATTTAGAGAATAGTATCAGCATTTAATAATAGAATTATAAAGGTATCTAAAACAAATTTATAGCAACTAGATGCATTCAATGTGCTTAAACTTAAGAGCTGAACTGCAACCCTAAGAACTGTGTCTGTGTGTGCACCTCCATTTGGTGTTTCTCTGTTCAAACGGGAAGTGGCCACTACATGTGCATGTCGTGATTCTCCCAGGGCCCTTCCAGGAGGACTGGAAGAAGCCACGTGGACCCAGGGGCAATAGAAGTAAGACAATTTTTGAAGCAACTCAAAGAACATGCAATGCTTTCATTATACTTAAATAAAAATGGTAGCCCCTGTGTGGTCACAAGTCATTATGATTTCCTATGTCTTTTAAAAAGTATTAAAGGACATAAGTCGTTAAGCATTATCTAGAAGTGAAAGAATAAGCTCATCTAATCTCTAGTGAGAAGCAATTTTAACTCAATTGGAAAATTTATATAAATAGAATTTGAGTAAGTCTATAAATTAGTACTTTGTTGTTGTTAAAGAAAACACTGAAGATATCCTCTTCCTCTCGGCAGTTTATGCTTAGGATGATAAGATAACCAATAATACTCTCTAAGTAGAGGAGACAATTAATTACAGCATAAAATATTGCTGAAAAAAGGACAACAATAGCAAAAACTGAAGAAATGATTAAAGAAAAGCTACAGCGGGTCAGACATGACATGGAAAGTCTGGTGAAGAAGCAGCACATTAACCATGGTCATTATCAGATACTTGGCATCAGAATCTTTATACACTACTTCAGCTCATTTGAGGCTGGTCCTGCCCATCCAGCTGTGTGGTCAATAGAGACCAGAGGCCACTCTACAACCACAGCTGCTTAGAACAACAGCAGCTGCCTGCCTTCACCTCAGGCTAGGGCTTGGAAAGCTACCCATTTTGCAGCAGAATTTTATACAATAGAAACATTTGCATGTGAATTATGGCAGTGCTGGGGCCCAAGAATGCACTTTAAAAATTATCAATTTAGCTGAAGGCTCATAATGAAGAAATGGAAGCCTGAAAATGATATGATATTCCATTATAAAAATATCTTAATTACAAATAGAAGAGCACATTTTAGTGGTCATCCTGTACACTAATGAACAATTTCAGCAGTCAGCTGCAGCGGATTCTGGTGCAGAGCAACTGGGCGAGCTCCTGGGCTCACGTGAGGCAGCTCCGCCGCCAGGAGCTCTGCCCAACACCAGTGATACAGCCGAATCAGGTTAACACTGGAGATCTCTAGTGTCACAGTGAGGGTTACCAATAAGCAATCATCCGAGCTAAAATGTTTCCCATTAGAATGCTGCATTTGGACTGTATCTGGAATCGATTGCCCAGAAAGGATAAGATGCTTATAAAGCATGTAAAAAGGAAAACTCCCTAGACCGTCTTAAAAATTCCTAAGCTCAAAGGACAATTTTGGACAAACAAAAAGTTAGGACTGGTGCCAGATGCAATTTTCAGCTGTGTCCTTTGTTTAGAAAGTTTATATCCTAATTTGGTTTTTTTAATTGGGCCCTGAGGATACAGTCCCATTTTGAGAACAATGCTTACACAGGATGAATGCAAAAACATATAATTTCTACTTCAAATGATGCTAATATGAAAGATTTTATTCATAAATGTTTCATGTTTGCCTCGAGAAATTAACAAAAATTCCATTTAAAAATGTCCACCAGTTAAAGGGCTTTCATAAAAAAACTCTATAAAGGAATGTGCATTTTCTACTTCTCCGCTGGGAAACAGAGGTGCAGGAGAAGATAGGTTTTTCTGAGAGTAGGTAAGGTAGTGAACTGCTTCAGATAAAATTAGGGGGAGAGTAGCAAGTAAGTAAGATATCTGGTGTTTTGTTCACAGTGTGTGCAGAGCATCTGTTCATTTCTACAGCACAATGACCCTTTCATGAAGCTTAGAGAGGCGGGTGATGGTTTTATTGATAGAACTCCTTTAGATATGCAACTCCCTATTTGAATTGATAGTCAATTCTATATTCCAAAGGTTTAAAAAAACCCATCCATTTCTCCCCTTATCTCTCCTCTACTTCTCTAAGTTAAACTCCTGCTAAATAATGCTCTACTGGGCCTTAATGGCAACTATACTGACACAGGCTAGTAGAAACGAGATTATCATAGTACCCGTGCAGGCCACCGCGAACATACTATTTCATATGTATGTCTGCACACATGTGCACAGATCAAATGGTTCTGTCTAACTCTGTGTGTGCAAACATGAGAACAGTCATTTACAGGTTTCTCAGGGGCTCCTATTTCATATAAGGGATCTTAAATGCTGTAATACTAAATTAGCACCAGCAAAGAGAAGTACTTTTTTCTAAAATGCTATCTGGGGTGACAAAAGAGAACTCACTCATGGATGTGAATAAATCCCTCTCGTTTTAAAATCCCCATAAAAATATTTATATAATTAAGCTTTTCTAATGCTTAGCCAGTAATAAAGTAGGCAGAATGATTGTTTCCAATTCTTACATTCTGCTTCCATCCTGCTGCATCAGATACTGCCAACAGAAGATCCCCAAATGCCAATTGTAATTAAAAATGTTATTTTCAAAAAATTTCCACAGCTTATGCAAAAGGAGAACTATTCCTCAACCCGTGAGTTTATAAAATGATGCTAAAAAGTTAATGGAATCTAAGGGGGTTACAATCGCCTATATTTTAAAGCACAACATAAAAGATTTCTTTTGATAAGATCTCAACCTACAACAATCGTTGCTTTAATTTATTTTTCGGTCGTCCAATGGGTTTTGCATATCGTCGTTTTATTTGTGCAGCTTTCTCATGAAGCAGTTTTCTTCCCTTTTTCTTTGGTCTGCAGACTTGGCAAATCCACATCCCTGAATTAATATATATATGAGAAAAATATTTTAATGTTTCATTTTAGGAGAAGATATTAAATATAAACTGCAGCTGAAATAAGCTGCCCAAGGGTGCCTGTATGCAGAACTTTATTCCAGAAGGTAGGTCATTCCCTTGTGTCATCCTCCTCAGGGAGCCGTCATTAAAGGTTAATTTCCATTTCCACCCCCCCGGGGTCAAGGTGATGAGAGGGCTGCCCCTATCTCCAAACCCTTCTGTGAGGCTTTTTGCAACATGTCACCAAACCTCCCTCCACCACATAAACACACAGGAAAACCCAATCCTGTCAGATATATCTTTCGAATAGAGGGACACATTTTCAAGTCAATTGGTTTTTGGAATTTCGGGGAAAAAAAATTGTTTTATTTCTTTCTGGAAATCTTCCACACAGAAAGAAAGAAAGAAAGAAAGAAAGAAAGAAAGAAAGAAAGAAAGAAAGAAAGAAAGAAAGAATCAGTATAAAAAATAATTTTTGAATTAAAACAGAATTTTTAAGTACTCTGGAGCTGCAATAATTAAAACTATACGTCTGGCATAGGGAAATAGGTAACTGGACAAGAACTTTTAGACCAAAACAACTAAAGCCTATAGAAAAGTTGAGCATATCAAAAGGTCATATTTCAAGTCAGTGGGGAAAGGATGAAATGACTCAGTGAAGTGGTGATAGAACAAACAGCCATCTATACGGAAGGAAAATAATTACTTCTTATCCTTTTTAAAAATAAATTCTGGGCAGATGAATATTGTGACAAATTAAATGTTACAAGTATCAGGAAAAATATATGGATATTTATTTAATTTAGCATGACTGGCATTTAAGACTGAAGCCATAAAGACAAAGATTCACAGATTGGACTACATAAAATTATAAAGAGCTTCTACAAATCAGTAAGAAAAAGGTGAAAACACCAAGAGAAAAATGATTAATGGGTAAAAACAAGCATTTTACAAAGATGATATACAAACAGCCAATAACCAAACACAAAATGCTTTCAGTCTCACTGCTTAAAGTAAAAAATTATCAGACATCTTTTTTTCTATTATCAAACTGGTAAAAATTTTAAATAATAGCATTGTATTTCACTGAGTCTGAGACACTACTGACTATAAAAAGCATCCAATTTAAAAAAAATGTGTCTAGGCTTAATGAAATATAGTAACGGTGAGTGTTGGGCATAATACAGGGAAACAGGTATTCTCACACACTGGTGGTCGGTCTGAAAACTGATACAACTTTTCATGTACATAGCCTTTGATCCAGCAATTCCTCCCCTAGGAATTTATCTTAAGGAAATAATTGTGGATGGAAAAAATTGAAAACATTTGTAATGTCCACCATAGGGGATTGGTTAAATAAGTTATGGTTTGTTTATACATGGGGTTGCAAAATCAAGTTATGTTCAGGAACCACCCAGGGATAATGCATGTGACTGAAGCAAGCTGGAATTCAAGACAAGAGGGAGGAGTGAGATTGGAGCAAGTTTGAACATGCATACTCCACCTAAAGGACGCAAATTCAAAATTTTAAAAATATTGTACCAGCTCGCCTATAATGCATTTAGAGAAGTCTTAACATAGATGTATGTTTTCTCAACAAAGCCTACCTATGGCCCACAGTCACTGGGTGTGTAACCCCTCTCTATACTATGGAGTTCTCTGCACTCATTAAAAACTGTTTAGGAGAACATTTAATGATATGGGGATGTTAGTATCATAAAGATGGAAAAGACATAAGATTACAACATGTATAGAATGTCCCATTTCTTTTTTAAAAAGTGTGTAGGGAACTGGGAAGGAATTTCTGATTATTCTTCATACGCCTTTTTGTCAATCTGTATTTACTAAATCTTCCACAATAAGAAATGGATAAATTTTGTAAAGGAACAGTTATTTTTAATGTTTAATGTATTATAAGATGAGGAAAAGGAGGCTGAGCTAGGCTTACTTACACAACAAATAAAAGACAAAAATCCATATGTCATATGGATATATCCAGATAAAATAGTTCAGATGCTCATGTCGTAGGACTTTGGAGACATCATTACAACCATTATGGAAAATATGTAATTTCTCACCTCTGACCACAGTACTGAATAATATGGAGAATGTTCTGAACTTCTGACCTACCTAATCTAAATTTATTCTAATAAGGGAATGGTTTTGGGAGAGGAATGCTCTTCTTTATCCCTGTGTCTGAATTAGAGTCTTTATTATATACATTACCCGAAAACTAAAAGCTTTTACACTCCTCTGTTCACAACCTGTGCCAAACCCACAGGAATAAGGAAGGTGGGAGGGATGGATAAAGCTCATGGAATCTGTATACCTCTGGGCTGGACAAGGCTAATGAGTATGTAATAAAACACATTTTTACTATGGTTTAAAAGTTCACCTTTTGGCATTCTGGAAAGTGGGGGGTCACAGCACTCCATATGGAATCCTCTATCACAGGAGTCACAAAAAAGCATATTATCCTGTAAGATAACATATTAGAGAGTTAATTAAGACTGAAATCAGCTATAAAAGGTCACAAATTCTTATCTTATCTGATGAACAATAATAAAATATAATGGAGGGGTAGCACAATCTCTGCTGAAATCTGGTATCTCCTGTGTTTAAATCTTTGAAAATAGCAACAGTCTACAAAGATGAAAAATCTTAACACTGAAAGCTCGCCATTTACCTGGAGGTGGACTACTGAAGGCCGTACTCACCGCATTTTTGCCTTGGATTCTACATGCACTGCACGTCTTGCATTCAATACACTGCCACCTTAAGGCCTTTACGTTTGTTGTTAGTTCAGGACAAAATTTCAAACAGGACGGGTGTCCTAGAAGAACAAAAAGCAAATTGCTTTATGGGAATGTGGCTTTAGATTTTTTTCAACTCTCATTCCCTCATACTTAATAGAGAGTGATAATGTCAGTTAACGACCTGAAGAACTTGAAAACACAAAAAAGATCAGAGAGTCTACTTCCCTTTCTGCCTTTCTTCCCCCCCCTGTATATAACTGAGTGACTATACAAATGTTTCCCTAAGAGAAATTTGGGCAATTTATACCAGTTCCCATCACAAGTCTTGGAGACCTTGAAGATAACGTGTGCTCCAACCATGTTCTCATTCCTGTGCCTTCGGCGCATCTCCTTCCTGCCCTGGCCCTCCTCATCAACCACCATTTACGCAAAGTTTGCCGGTTTGCTGGACTGTGAGGAGAGTATGAAGTTCAAATAATTCCTGGTCTGTGTAATGAAATCATAAAACTTAAAATGACAGCTAAATAAAAAAACGGGCTGCTTAACAATACAATTGCAAATGCAAAAAAAAAAAAAAATTCTACAGCGAATATCCCATTGCTGGGATATACAAAGATGATACTGTTGCCACCTTGCCCCTGGGTCCCTGAATTTAAATTTTGGAAGTAGAGGCAGAAATCATGAATTTGAGAGTTAAGAAGTTGGCAGATCCAGGTCAAATGGAATATGCCAAGAAGCAACACCCCCAGCAGGATTCCCCCATTTTTTTGAGTGTCCAGCTTTTTCACACTGTTTTGGGCATACTTTTCATCTAGCTTCGCTCACATCACGGAGGAAAAGTGGAGATCCTGAGGGGCAACGCCATTCAAGGAAGCCACCCAGGCTACACTGAGTCACAGATTCCTCCAAAAGGCTTAGGGAGTGTGAACCTACATTCTTTGGAAGACAGTTCAGTTTAAAATGTGATGGTCTTTTATCACACAGACCTGAGATCTCTAAACTTGATTTTATTTTTCTAAATCTGGTCTTAAAATAGTAAGAACATTAGTAAATCCCATGTGAAAGAACTTATAACCAAGCTGCAAAAGAAACCTGAGGGTAATAAAAAAAGCAGATTCTGCAATTTCAAAACTGTTTTATAATTTCCTGACTTTGGCAGGCTCATTGTTTAAATATGTATTTTGGGTTTCTGCCAAAAAGGTCCTCCTCCCTAAAGCTTAACAGGTGCTTCATAAAATTCCACCCACTAGGAGAGTTGGCTTTTTGAAGTAAAAACATTCAAAATCAATCATCAATACCGTTAATAAAAGCACACTATTCCTGAGTTAAAAAAAAAAAAACCCCAAACATCTGTATTTAAGATGTTGAGCAAATAAAATGTTGTCATAAGATTACAACCTCAGGCTGCAGAGACACCCAGGCAGATGCATTTAACCTGTGACACCATTCTTTTGTAAGGGCTCCTCTCATTCAAATGAGTAGTACAGGGGGAGGTAGTTGGAATATATAAAAATGGTATCAATCACCTCTTTCTGTTCAGGAACAGCAAATAAAGACAGCTTGCTGGTCTACTTTAAGAAGAATACTCTGAAGGGGGAGGGGAGAGATCTACTTTGATCAAGGTTCCCCCACCCTTGGCCGCTTATATAGTTAGGGGGTAAGAACTCAAGTTTTAAAGAACAGCAATTTAAATTCCACCCTTAAAATAGGTCCCATCAGCTTAAAAGTATACCATTTACTTCTCTTTTCCCCCTTTTTATTACTTCCTGTAAGTCATACATCACTAGCACATATGACCTCAATTTCATGCACTAAATTTTTTTCTACGTTTAAATCTGCTTTTGTACTCTGTAGTTTAATATTCAGTAACTAAGGTAATTCACATCCTATTATAGTTTACTATTTATTCTCACAGAGATCCTATGGAAAATACTCTAATAATTGCACATTTTGAAAATTAATGGATCTTCAGCAACTGTCAATCAAAAGCAAGGAATATTCTTCCTCTTACCACTTTCTCTCACTTTAAGCAGCATTATATCTCTAAACTACCATTTAAGCTACCTTGTCAAATTCTAAAATCTTCAGCCTATCTTTCCTTTAGGCAGCAATCTTACCTTTATTTAGCTCAAGAGAATTGGCCATAGATCCCTTCCAGCTCTAAATTTCTATGACTCTGTAAAGGATGCTGAGGGATGAAGAAACATTGCCATTTTATTTTCTCACGACCACTTTAAATTAACACAGAAGACTGTAACTGAGTCTTGATATAGCACTACACAATTACAGTAATCAGATAAAGAACAAAAATGCTACTGATAATGAAATTCCTTACCTCCCATTTAACCATTCCATAAACTCAACAACTCCCTCTAAAATGTAGGATCTCTCTGCTGACACAATTTGTGGTGGTTTGTCTTTCTGGAGTTTTACTTTTGTGACGTGCAGTTTGTCAGATCTGAGAGCATAATATGTATTTATTCACTCATTCATTCTTATTACAAACACATATGAAGCACTAGTCGCTTACAGTAGTTTTATCTAACTAAACCAAAGGAATACTGTTTAAAATTAAACAAGTACCAATGAAACCACAAACCAGTAAAAATAATTTTTGGAGGAAATACTGTGGGAGAAAAAAAAAAACATAGGTTCTGTAGTAGACAGAATAATGCCCCCCAAAGATGTCTATGCCATAATCCCTGTAACCTGTATCTATATTACCTGAAACGTTAAACAGGACTTTGCAGGTATGACTAAGGGTACGACCTTAAGACAAGAAAATTATCCTGGGTCATCTGGGTAGAGCCAATCTAATCATGAGTACTTAAAAGCAGAGAATCTTTTCCAGATGGGTTAGTAAAAAGAGATGAAAAAGGGAGGATGTGAAAGACTCCACCCAGCTTTGTTAGCTTTGAAGATGGGAGAGAGACCAGAAACCATGAAATATGAGTGGCCTTTAGAAGCAGGGAATGTCATTCACCTAACAGCCAGCAAGAAACTGGGGTCTTGGCACAGCTAACATCATACTCAGTGAGGCTTTAGGGGTGCCTGGCTGGCTCAGTCAGTGAGGCATGCAACTCTCGGTCACAGGGCCATGAAATCTGAGCCCCATGTTGGGGAGAGAGTTTACTTAAAAAATAAATAAATAAAATCTTAAAAACAAAAACTGAAAGCTTTATCCTTAACATCAAGAATAAGACAAGAATATCTACTCTCATCACTTTTATTCAACAGAGTACTGGAAGTCCTAGTCACAGCAATCAGACAAGAAAAAGGAATAAAGGCGTCCAATTGGTAAGAAAAAAGTAACACTTTCACTATTTGTAGATGACATGATAGTCTATATAGAAAACCCAAAAACTCCCCCCTAAAACTACTAGCACTAATAAATGAGTTAAATGAAGTCACGGGATACAAAAATCAATCTACAGGAATCTGTTGCATTTCTATATGCCAATAATGAACCAGCAGAAAGAGAAATTAAGAAAACAATCCCATTTATGGGGCGCCTGGGTGGCACAGCGGTTAAGCGTCTGCCTTCGGCTCAGGGCGTGATCCCGGCGTTCTGGGATCGAGCCCCACATCAGGCTCTTCCGCTATGAGCCTGCTTCTTCCTCTCCCACTCCCCCTGCTTGTGTTCCCTCTCTCGCTGGCTGTCTCTATCTCTGTTGAATGAATAAATAAAATAAAATCTTAAAAAAAAAAAAAAAGGTAAAAAAAAAAAAAAGAAAAAAGAAAACAATCCCATTTACAACTGAACCAAAAATAAACTTAACCAAGGAGGTGAAAGACCTATACTCTGAAAACTATAAAACATCAATGAAAGAAATTCAAGACGATGCAAAGAAATGGAAAGATATTCCATGCTCGTGGGTTGGGGAACAAATATTGTTAAAATGTCCATATAACCCAAAGCAATCTACAGATTTAACGCAATTCCTATCAAAATACCAAGAGCATTTTTTCCCAGAACTAGAACAAACAATCCTAAAATCTGTATGGAACCATAAAAGATCCTGAATGGCCAAAGCAATCTTATAAAAGAGAAACAAACCTGGAGGTATCACAATTCTAGATTAGTTATACTACAAGCCTGCAGTAATGAAAACAGTACGGTACTGGCACAAAAACAGACACATAGATCAATGGAACAGGAAAAAAAGCCCAGAAACAAACCCACAATTATATGGTCAATTGATCATCGACAAAGGAGGCAACAATATGCAATAAGAAAAAGACAGTTTCCTCAACAAATGGTGCTGGGAAAACTGGACAGCTCCATGCAAAAGAATGAAGCTGGTCCACTTTCTTACACCACTGACAAAAATAAGCTCAAAATGGATTAAGGACCTAAATGTGAGGCCTGAAACCATACAAACCCTAGAAGAAAGCACAGGCAGCACCTTCTCTGACACTGGCTGTAGCAACTTTTTTCTAGATGTGTTTCCTGAGGCAAGGGAAATATAAGCAAAATTAAGCCACCGGGACTAAATGAAAATAAAAAGCTTCTGCACAGCGAAGGAATCAATCAACGGCACTAAAAGACAAGCTACTGAATGGGAGAAGATATTTGCAAAAGACATATCAGATAAAGGGTTAGTATCCAAAACATATAAAGAACTTATAAAACTCAACACCCAAAAAACAAATAATCCAATTAAAAATGGGCAGAAGACATGAACAGACATTTCTCCAAAGACAACATACAGATGGCCAGCAGTTACATGAAAAGATGCTCATCACTTCTCAGGGAAATGCAAATCAAAACTACATGAGGTATCACTTCACACCTGTCAGAATGGCTAAAATAAAAAACACAAGAAACAACAAGTGTTGGTGAAGATGTGGAGAAAAAAGAACCCTTGTGCACTGTTTGTGGGAATGCTAACTGGTGCAGCCACTGTGGAAAACAGTATGGAGATTCCTCAAAAAATTAAAAATAGAACCACCATATGATCCAGTAATTGCACTATTGTGCATTTACCCAAAGAATCAAAACACTAATTCAAAAGGATATCTGCACCCTGATGTTTATAGCAGCATTATTCACAACAGCCAAATTATGGAAGCAGCCTAAGTGTCCACTGCAGATGAATGGATAAAGGTGTGTGTGTGTGTGTTGGAGTATTATTCAGCCATAAAAAAGAATGAAATCTTGCCATTTGCAATGATATGGACAGATCTAGAGAGTATAATGCTAAGTGAAATCAGTCAGTCAGAGAATGACAAATACCATATGATTTCATTCCTATGTGGAATTTAAGAAACAAAGGGGGGGGGGGAATAAAGACAGACAAGCCAAAAATAGACTCTTAACTATATACAGAACAAACAGATGGTTACCAGAGGGGAGGTGGGTGGGGGATGGGTGAAATAGGTGAAGGGGATTAAGAGTACACTTATCTTGATAGAGCACTGAGTCACTGAGTTGTTGACTCACTATATTGTACACCTGAAACTAACATAACACTGTACGTTAACTACATGGAATTAAAATTTAAAATATATATACATACAAACATACATACACACACATAATATTCACATTAGCTTCATGGTGAAAGAGCTTCCCAAATGTATGGAGGGAGATGATACAGAGAGCCTCTGGTGATTGATCCTGAGTTGAGAAAGCACATTCACAGCAGCATCAGGGAAGAAATCCAGACTGGGTTCCTGAGGAGCAGAGAGGTAAATTCTTTGGACATTTTTTATTTACCTCTACTGGATTAGATCCCATTTTATCTATCTTGTGTGTTTTTTTCTAAATGTCAAGAAACATTATCTTGGAATATAACTTTGCTATCTTTATAAGGAGATGACTTTCTGAAATGATATATACAAGCATTTGTTTAAAAAAATAAAGGAAAGAAGGAAGGAAAGAAAATGGGGATCTTGGTCCTACAAACACAAGGAAGTGAGTTCCGTCAACAACTGTGGTAATTGGCTATAGCAGAAATGGAAAACTAATGAACACTCTGACATTGGGTGCCTCAGACTGGCTATCTGACCAATCATCTGTCCATCTGAGATGCCATAAGGAAAAGGACAAACATTTCAGATCATACAGTCTAGCAGGAAAGAGACACATTAAATTAAGAATTAGAATCAATGTCTGACAAGGCTGGTTCAGAGATATAGATGAATCTAGCAGGAGATCAGAGGAAGGGCTTCCTAAAGAAGAAACCCATAGGATGAGTGGCATTAGATGGGAAAAGGTGGGAGAAGCTAGCATGTGCTGAGGGAGAGGGGGACATGGCGCATTCACAGAGGAAAGGTGCAGTATTACCAGTGTGCACAATATTGGGGGGGGGGGGGTTGTGATGCAGAATAGAGTTAACAGGAGCCCAGCCAGAAGAGGGTTTGGGGGCTATATTCAAGAATTTGAATTTTTCCTAAGGGTAATTGGTAGCCACTAAAATAAATCTGCGAATAGATTTTGAAGTTTAAAAAATTCACTTAGCCTGCAGCATGGAAAATGGATGAGGGGAAAGAGGGTCAAGATTAGATTTAGGTTATTGTAACAGCAGATCTGAGTGGTTCTGGTAGGAGTGTGTGGATATATTGAGGATGTGGGATATAGATTAGGACATACAATCAATATATTTTTGGTGATTTCTTGGTGTGAGAGACAGGACAGAGGATGGCTTGTGGAAATGAGTGGCCAGTGGGGTGCCATTTGCTGAAACTGGAAATCCCTAAGGAGAAGAAAGAGGTTAGTTTGCTGAGATTTCTACTGTTACTGCAGTGTTCGCTGTTTTGGGGCGGCAGACGTACTGCAAGGTTGACAGGCTGTTTGGGATACTTAACTCTGAGAAGCCTATGGGGCGTCCAAGTGGAGAAATTCTGAAGGCATTTACATCTAAGGATCTGGAGCTCAGGGGAAGCTATGAGGCAGAGTAAGAAACACAGGGCTAAGGACAGAAGCCTGAAGAAACATTTAGGGGATGGAGAGAGACAAAGGAGCAAACAAAACATGTGTGAAAGGAAGTGATGATAGAACACACAGAGAATATGGGATCACAGAAGCCACAGGAAAAGAATGGTTAAGGAAAGAGATTTTCCACAGGCCAAATAGGGCTGGGGACTATCTGGTGTGAACTGAAAGATGTACGCTAGAGTCTGATACGGACTGAAAAGTGACCTTTAAATTTTGCCACATGCACGTCACTGGTAATCCCGACCTGCACAATTTCAGTGAAATAAAAGACCGGGCGCAAGGTTTCTGCTTCCTGTTTCTCCGCTTGGATGGTCAGTCCAGTGCAGACTATTGGAAGGTGGGGCTCACCAATCCTTCCTTCCTTGACCTATGTATTCCTCTTTGGATTCCATCTTTAAGTTTCTCTCTAGTCAAGGGTCTCCCTCCCAACCTGCTCATTCAAGCCTTGTCTACACAGCGTGAAGCTGGGTAACTAGACAACCAACCCCCGAGGCATTTTCGCACAGTGACCTTAAGAAACTAGTGATTTTGTAAATATACCTATTTATCTGCATACCACACCTACCAGCTGACTCTGGGAGCAGACAGCAGGCCAGTTTTGTTCAGGGTTGACACACATATAAAGACAAACCCCGCAGAGACGTCAGGTGTCCTGAGGGCAGACTGGAGTCTGGCGCCACAGCTTCCGTTCCCTTTGCTGTATGAAGGTGTTTGCCTTACCTTCCCAGCTGCACCACAGCAGCCCCTCTCTGCCGCCGGTTTCAACAAGCTTCCACTTAGAATGATGCTGTAATTTTGAACTGTACACTTATCGTAGATTTGCTAATTTGAAAACACGCATGCATACAACTCATCTGTAAGTAAGATTTAACCACCCAGCAATCTGAGCAGCAGACACAAAATTTCATTTGGTATAATATCTAATACTTATGTGAAGCTAATTAAAGATAATTTGGTCTTAATGAGGCAAAGAGAATATAACAGTGTTAATTTCAAAGTAGGCTGATCCATGAAAGTCAAGTAAAATCACTTCCTAGGCCCAACATTTCCAAAGACCTGAATATAACTATCTGATGATTCCCACATTCATATTAGTGGTTAGAATGAATAATCCTTCACCACCTGTGTGATGTTTTAGAGTTATTGATAATCTTCGTATCGTGGTCTCACTGGATGCTCACAACAGCTCTATGGAGCAGGGCTGCAGACGTCACCCTGGACATTTTACAGATGCATGAAAGGTGCAGTTACACAGCCGGCAGGCAGGAACCTGGAAAACTGTATTTGGGGCTCTGTGCACTCTGCACCTCACCTCATATTTTTACTACCTGCAAACCTGAATTATTTTTTCAAAGGAACTTGCAGCAGGAAAAACACAGTTAAAGAAAATACTGCCCATTTGCAGCACTAAGCCACATTAAAAATAGAGACATTTCTAATTGGCTTACTTTATGATGTAAGGAGAAGGAAACATTTATTACTCACATCTATGAAATCTAAGCAGAGTTTAAATGTGACATCATACAAATGGTACTTCAGACACAGGCGACTACAAACCAACAGGCACATATGGGAAACACATTTAAGAATGATCTTCCTTATGGGCTGCCATCTATATTTCCTATTTCTGGTTTTATACTGCTATGGGTATTTTTTTCACATAAACATTTTACATTAGAGAGTCCTTTGATCATTACAAACAGTTTCAATTCAGTCCTAGAACAAATGGACTCTTTGGAGTGTGAGATAGTGGCCATTTCCATAAGGCCAACTAGGGGTGCCACCCACTCTGTAATTCCCACTTGAGAAACTGGACTGGACCATGACCATGGGGCTTCTGCCATTATTAGAGGGTAGTGTTGGGCCATGCCAGCCTATTTTATTACCTTCCCCCTCTAATTATCAAGTGTCACAACAGAACATTATAACTGTAAGAATCCCCCCCCAGCTCTCCAAACAACTACTATATTTGATTTTGATTCGTCTTATTTAAAGAGTAGCACGTAATAAATCTACTCATCTGATCTACCAGAGAAACTAAATGTCTACAGTCCATCTCCCTGAGGTAGGAACAATGCTTTTTCTCTTGACTAAAGTAGCTAAATCCAGGTTGGCACAGTACATTCAAGGAAACATTAAGTGAACCTCAACACTGAGCCAGATCCCATGGTGGAGTGCAGAGAAGCTCTCTCAGCCACCCACTGTCGTTAACAAAGGGATATGATGCCCCCAGGGCTTGAATTTCCACCATGACCCAAACCTTGACTCCAAAGCCTCTGGCTTTTTCTACCTGAAAGAAGGTGGGAAAGGAGAACTGGCTCACAAAATGACTCAAAGCTATATAAGCCTTCCAAGACAGTATCCTTAGTCCATTCTTCTCCATTTGTTAAACGAGAAAACATAACATTACACCTACATACCCTGGTAAAGTAAGAAACTTTAGGGGGAAAAAAAAAGTTCGGTGACCTCAAAGTACAAAGGAGATCAAACTTCTCCCCTGGCAGGTTTTCAATCTGGTAAAGACGAAGGGAGATTGATTACATCAGAAAATCTAAGATGTACTTGTTTAGAATTACACCTTTATACCTTGTGAAGGAGGCCTTGAAGTTATGATCTGGTAGATAATGATCTCAAATTCCTTATCAACTCAAGTAAGTGTCTCAGAAGTAAGGAAATATATGAAGGGAACTTTTCTTCCCACATTTAAGTGCATTTTTAATCTGTCTCGGAGCCCAGACAAATAGATACTCAAAAAAATAAATAAATAAGTAAAACAGTGAAGGTAGTTTTTAAAGTACCACCTTAAAAATCACAAAGGGTAAACCCCAGAGAAGTGCACACCACTAAACTGATCAGGCAGTTAAACAAAAGAGTAATTCATTCAGAGTGAACCTCGTAAGAAAACCCAAAAGATAACTCCAGAGTCAGACCTGATGAGTGAGAGACTACCTCACCAGGATAAAACAGGGCGACTGTAGGATTGAAATTTATTAAACTGAACATACAGATAATGTTTCCATGCCCTTTCGTCACTATCTATGATACCATGGGCAGGTAAAGAATTTTAATGACTCTGTAAAGCCCATCAAAAAGACTGTCAGAATGCATTTCTCAGGCAGAGTTTGAAATGTCTTATTTCCAAGGCTCCCCTCCTAGTCAGGTCCTGAGAGCTGCAGAACCACATAGAGCTTATCCAGTTAAACCTTTATAGGAGGAGGAAGAATCATTACACAACACTGTCATTCCCCAGTGAATGAACATTTCCTCTAACCAACCGTCAAGCAGCTGTCAAAAATGATGATAAGATTTGAAATTATTTGCAGCAATCAAGAACAGTATCAAATGTGCCAAATAATGACAATAGCTGACATTTATAGCACACTTACCATAGTTGCTGTAGACCCTGTGCTAGGCTATTTACTTGTGTTCTCTCATTGAACTCCCACAAAATCCAAGAGGTAGGTGCTACCATTAGCTTATTTTTCTAGTGAGCAAATCAAGGCACAAAATAGTTAAGTAACTAACTCAAAGTAGAAGAACTGGGCTATGGCTGGCTCTTGAATTTTCCTTAACTACTATACTATACTGACTTCCTAAATGATGGTATGCTATGGTATTCTGCAAGACTGTTGTTGTTTTTAAAGTTAACTGTAATTAGAGAAATACTTGGTTATGAATGTTAAAATAACACTTTGGGAGGAAAGAAGTTTCTGTAGGCTGAGAGAAGAAAATTTAAAGATTAACACTAAGAGATTATTTTTTAAAAATCCAATTAACTACCACTCAATCTTTTGTGTGTGTGTGTGTGTGTGTGTGTGTGTATACATATACATAGCTATATATAAAACTATATATAGGGGCGCCTGGGTGGCTCAAGACGGTTAAACATCTCACTCTCAGTGTTGGCTCAGGTCATGATCCCAGGGTCCTGGGATCGAGCCCCAAGTCAGGCTCCCTGCTCAGGGGCAAGTCCGCTCCTCCCGCTCCCTCTGCCCCTCCCCCTGCTCACATTCTCTCTCACTTAAATAAATAAATATTAAAAAAAAAAAAAAAAAAAAGAAACCCTACATATATAAAGCCTAGGCAACTATCACATGATTAGCAAGAAGGAAGACCAGCTTGGTAAGACAAATTCTTTTAATGTAAGCACAATTTGACTTTTTTCCACTTTAAAGGTATGGTCTTAAAATCTTAGATTGAGAAAAAGGCAGAGGTGCCAGTATCTTGACAGCATTTTAAATATTGCGATTTGCCAATGGTCAAACCAGTGTCCCCACCCAGCAAATCCTTGATTTCAACATCACCTTCTATTTGACCACTCTTTTCCTCTCTTATCCTAGGCAACTGGAATTTTTTCATGATGAATTCTAAATTCTGTCATTGCAGTTTCCAGAACATTGTCCCTTTCATTTAGAGTCACACAGAGCTAGGTTGTAAATATTACATTTCACCAGTAGGTGTCATGACCTTAAACACTATATATTCCAACTCAAGAATCTCTTAAATTGAGGCCGAGGGTTATAGAAAACAAGTGATTCTAGTCGTATTCAGCTTGAAGACTTAGAATTCTCTATACTGGATTTACCTGCAATGTAAAATACTCCATACTGAATTACCAATGCTGGTATGAAATCAAAGCTTAATTATAAATATTAATATATAGTATTACATAAACATAAATAATATCTTTGTTACTGCTAATACACTCACTCTTCTTCCCCCGCTACCTGAACTTACTTTTTAAATTTGAATACTACGCTATAACCAAGTAATTGCTTTAAAAAATAAATGCAGTTTTGATAGAGATACAAATAACAGTTCTGGAGGAGACACTGTACACACACACACACACACACACACACACACACACACAAAACAATACCAACTTACCACTACTGCCACAATCTGCACAAGAGAGGAGTTCTTCTGGTTTCTTTTCACGATTTGATTCTTTAGTCCCCAAACAGAAGCTACATATTGGAATGGGATCAGCACGTGGCTATGATAAAAATGAAAAAATACTGTCAGTTTTCCACTTCAAAATTAACAACAAAACATTAGAGTCAAAGCTTCTTATATATTTCTTTAACAACAAAAACCTGCTGAATAAGGTATTCCAATCAACATTTTCTAATTTAAAAAAATCTCTTTAATTATTTGATGCTAAAGTATTACCTGAATAATGCATTTAAGATTCAGAAGTACTTTTTGCTAAACCAATGAAATCTAAGACATTTACAGATTATATAACCTTCCTAAAATGAACATTATTAAAGATTCTTTTGGGGGCGCCTGGCCGGCTCAGTCCAGACAGCATGCAACCCTTGATCTCCAGGCCACGAGTTTGAGCCCCCACCTTGGGTATAGAGATTACTTAAAAAAAAAAAAAAAAAAGATTCATTTGAAATCTCAATTGTTTCCATAATTTATAGGCCTATAATAAATTGACTCATCCATTCAGTATTATAATTTATGAGTATCATCTAGTTGTTATTTCAACTATCAAAAGCTTTAGTGCAGGTTACTATTACTCATCTATTAAATTTTTTGACCTATAATATATTGGTAAGCTTTTAGGTGACACAACAACAGAGAACTAAGCAAGAACTTTCAAATTCTGCAGGACCACTTGGGAAGCTCAAAAGATCATGGACAAGGACTTTCTGGCACCAAGGTCTTCAAAAGTAAACTGCACCATGCCACACAAAGGAGATAAACTCTCAATCTCTGACATTCCCACTTTAATAAAAGAAACAACAAAACATTTGTCTAAGCCCCTAGTACTCTTTAGCTCTCACTGAGGAAATTGCTTTTAACAATGTATTAAGGCTGCATACATCTCAGTGTCTCCAATGTTATTTATGGCTACCAGCAATGCTAATATTCCCATTCATATGAATAGTTGACTGTGCCTACAGATCTGGTCACATTTATTCTGAACAGCCAAAACTGTATGAAAATTAAAATTTTATTGCATATTCCAAGCCTTCACACATGTTGTCTCTAGCCATCTGAATGTAACTATAACGTATTTATATTTGAATCTCATGAATCAAAAATTCAGGGCAAGAAAAGTTAGCATAATCATACATTTTTTTTAATGTAAATTAAAAAATGAGATCTTGCAAGGTCTAACTTTTAAAATATACATCAGCAGAGAATAAACCTCATTTATTCAGCTACTCTATCCCAAATGCCTAATTAATACATTGCCTGATACACAGTAGGCACTCAAAATATATGTTAACTGAATAAATGGAAGAAACATATGCTAGTTAAGAGAAGAAACCCTCATCTCTAAGATACTATTTCAAATGGTTATAAGGCTCCAACAAATGTCTTGGTTCACTGTGAAAACATGTCATCAAAAACCAGAATTCAGCTTATGACTGAGGATTTGTCAAATGTTCAATATGATTGTTAATTTCATCCTACAACGTGAGTGTTCATTATCTTGCCCTTATTTTCAGTTTAATTTGTTCTTTTAATATGCACAGCCTTTACTTTCTGAAGTAGCTATGCAAATGTGTTTTTGTAGCCCCAGTTAAAAAGCAGAATATGAAACACTTTGTACTAGAAAAACCCAAAAAGACAAGCTACAACAAATTGGTCACTGACTCCAGCCACAATTTTTTAAATGCCAGATAATCAGCACTGCATAATTATGGATCCATAGTTATTACTTGCAACTGCTCAACTGTAGTACCTTGGGAACACTTTTGTTCCTTTAAATAGCAATTAAAAGAACAATCTGGTTTTAAAGTGACAACATTCCCCTGATAGATTTTAGCTAAAACCCAGTCCTTGTACTAATGGGATTCCTGCTTTCATTTGATATAACAATGCTCAAGCCATTGCTGCCATCCTTGCGGTGATAAATAATTTACAAAATGTCACATATCATTCATGCAATGAAACAAATCTGAATCTGCAATCCCATTTTTCTTTCCCCGATGAATTTTAGCTGTAAGAAAGACATGGCCATCAGCCAGCACTCATGCTCATTTTTCGTTTTTAACTAAAGGTAACACAAAGGACAAAGGTTGCTAGTAGTTCATGGCCAGAAAGACTGATGTCCCACACTTTGCCCAATAATAGAAAGCATAGATGCTATCACTTCACGCTACATTCAAGTGAACCCCACCACGCTGATGTATGCTCACAACCATTTATTTTAGGGATAACTATCTCACAATACTCTATAAAACCACTGCATTATACAGAAATGTCTGCCCTGCTGAATTATTGATAATTCAAAGCACTTTTTGCTAACCTCAGTATAGCCGAGTCTAATTAACTTTAAAAAATTGTCACTTGTAAGAAATGAAACTTTTACAGTAATGCATGTAAATGGGTCACAAAATTATTATGATTCACTGTTCTCAATCAGACTTCATATAAACTGTTTCAAAAAATAATCCCTGGTAATAGATTAAAATGGACTGCAGTCAGAAAGAGGTCCAAATAAATGGCAATTCAATTCTACACAAGTCCACCACAGACAAATCATATTTAAGATGTCTGAAAATGAAACCAAACATCTCCTAATTCTTAACCACTTTCTTTGAAATTTCATAAAGGCACCTAACCTGTTGATCACATTTTTTTTTTATCAACGTGACTGAGTATTTCAAACTAATCTCAAGCATTAACACCCATGATGGATAGGTTTAAACTCTGCAAGCTCGGATCAGGAAGCAACTTCTCCTCATCTCCCGTGCAATCCGTGGTCCTCATGTAGCTGCCAGGTTACACTATCTCATTTAATCATCTCAACAATCCTGCCAGGAATGTTTATTATTATACCCATTTTAGGGAGGAAACAGAGGATCTGAGAAGTGAGGTAACTTTTCTAAAGCTGCCCCAAGTTCAACTGTGGAACTGGGATTCAAACACAGGTCTGTCTTCACTAAAGCCCATTTCTCACCTTCAGAACTTAATTCCCCCACCCCCCACTTCTCTCCTCTCAGAAAAACAAACATTTAAAATTATCTTTCCATCTGTGGGAATAACTCTTTACTAATGTGCTCATAATCTTTTCCACCCAATTTCTGCCATGACCAATGGCATATTTTAAAAACGATTTTAAAAGCAACCACTACTATCCTATAGATTATGTATTAATTACAATGGTGAAAAGGTACCTTTACAATGGAGACACCTCCTCACCCAAGTGATCAGACCTATCACCAGCATGTGATAAACTGACATTATGTGTCTCCCAAGTGTGGCATTAAAGGACTCAGCACAGCCTATGCAGGATTCTTGCGGGAATTATTCACCCTGAATCTAACCATAAGGAACCAATCGGGCAAATCCAAATGGAGGGACATTCTGAAAACAACTGGCCTGGACTCTTCGAAAAATGTCAATGTCACATAAGACCCAATTACAGGGCTGAACCGATTTAGGCAACTAAAGTGGAGTGGCCTGAAAACTAAATACAATTTGTGATTCGTATATGGATTCTGGATTTTTAAAAAATTGACCCTGGGACGCCTGGGTGGTGCAGTCAGTTAAGGGTCCAACTCTGGGTTTCAGCTCAGGTCCTGATCTCAGGCTCAGCGCCCAGTATGGAGTAGGCTTAAGACTCTGCCCCACCACCCTTGTGTGCACACTCTCTCTCTAAAATAAATAAATCTTTAAAAAAACTTTACTCACAGCTAATAAGGACATTATTTCGATAATTAGGGAAATACACACTAGATAGTAGACAATATACAAACAGGGTAGAACATAAACTTCTTCAGTCAACACAACTGGGTTTATATGAGAGAATGTCCTCGTTATTGGCAATTATGTGCTGAAATATTTTGGAGTAAAGTGTCATGATGTCTGTAACTTAAGCTCAAAAGATGCTAGGGGGGGAAAACTGTGTATTTGTACATGTATTAACAGTGTTAAGGGTTGGTCAATCTATGTAAAGGTTACATGGGTGTTCATTTTATTTTTCAATTTTTCTTCATGTGTGCAGTTTTCTAAACAAAACAGTGGGGGTGGGTGTAAAATAGTACCCCCTCCACTGTTAGAAAAAGATCTACAATGGATTGGATTATTATATAACTGGATTACAAGCGTTTATAAAATAAAGTATCTCAATCCAATTAATGATTAGTAGGCAATAGAGAAGACAGAGGACTTGTCAATCCGTACAGCAAAGGGATGCAAGTTACCAACACTCTTGAGGACAAATGACCCAGTTTTCTTCAACAAATAAATTAAAAGGGAGACAGAGTGAGCAAGCAAGGAGAGAGAGCAATAGATTCAGAGTAAGAACCAACAGATTAAGAGAGACTTAAAAGGCTAATCTGCCAATCACAATGTATGGTCCTTATCCTGATAATTCTTTTTTTTTTTTTTTTTTAAGATTTTATTTATTTATTTGGCAGAGAGAGCACAAGCAGAGGGAGCGGCAGGCAGAGGAAGAGGGAGAAGCAGGCTCCCGGTGGAGCAGGGAGTCGGATGCAGGGCTCGATTCCCGGGATCATGACCAGAGCCAAAGGCAGACGCTTAACAGAGCCACCCAGGCGCCCCCTCATAATGATTCAAATAAAGTATAAAATAAAACACAACAGGATGACCCACTGAAGGAACTGGGGCTAGTCAGCCTTGAACAGACTGTTGGGAAGGAACAGGCTGGATGTCTTCATCCCCGGGAAGGGCTAGATTTGTTCTTCATGGCTTCAGAGTGCCAAACTTGAGTAGGGCTTATCCTAAAGGGAGTTAAAACTTTCCAACAGAAATGTCCAGAAACTGAATGGATTGTTTTTTCCTGCTTCCTTTATTTTTCTAATTGTGGTAAAATATACATAACACAAAATCTACCATCTTAACCATTTTTAAGTATACAGTTCAGTGGCATTAAGTATATTTACACTGTTGTACAACCAATACCATTATTCATCTCCAGAACTTTTTCATCTTCCCAAACTAAAACTCTGTCCCCATTAAACATTAACTTCCTATTTCCCCCTTCTACTTTCTGTCTCCATGAATTTGATTATTCTAGGTACCTCATGTAAGTGGAATCATATAGTCTTCACAGAATGGATTATTTTTGGAAGGCCCCCTATAATCAGAAACCACCACGGGAGAGGCTGGACCAGGATGATGAGGACGTCACAGAAGACAAAGCAATCTCATACAAGCTGGGGACACGGGACCCTTCCACGGTCCTTTCCAGATCACATATTCTAATGGTTCCATAGCTGGATAACCTCTGAGCGTCTTCCCAAGTCTGCTTTAATTTTTTTATTGATTCTATTATACTTAAAAGACATTTAAAAATAAGTCTTCAGGACCCTCAGCCTCAAAATTAAATAACCTTTTCTGAGAAAACATTCTTTAATTCCAAGACCATTCATTTTGAGAAGTTTTGTATTTGCTTATGGTTACTTTTGTTTCTGCCCTGAAGGAAACATGTTGATTAATCCTGTCGGTCTAAGTAAGTGGAGAAAAATAAATGAAAGTTCATGCTAGTTTGGAGCCAGGTGCACATCCTCTTTGACAATGACACAAAAAGAGGTTTTGTCTCCATGATCTCCACTCACAATGATCAGGGACACAGCCCTCTCTTTTCCATTATCCATATGCATTCACGCCTCGAGTCATCTAGAACTTTCTCGAATCTACTTAAAAAACATACCATTTTAGTAGTTTCTAGTGTTAAATGCAGCTCACCATTTTTCATTCATATATTCATACCTGTACCATTGTAAGATCTGGATTTAAATACTGATCTCAGCCACAGTTCTCATTTGTAAAAGGGCACAGTAGTGTCCACGTTGTCTAGCTCTGGGGTTGCTAAAGCCCAAAATGTGAGTGTGTGAAAGTACTTTGTACACTGTAAAGCTCTATACAAATATTCTGATTATTGCAAAATTCACTTTGGCCATAAAAATAAAAAGAACAAACAAACAACTTCAAGTCCTTAACAAACATCGGCACAAATGAATTGTTGTGGAGCTTAGAATTATTCTATAAAAGACTTTGACTCTGTGAGTCCCCATGATAAATATTAATCTCAGAGGGTTGTTATGGTTTTTTTAAATGAATTCATCAGGGAGTCAAAGAACAGGATAGAAAATGTCTCGACTGAGAGCCAAGAGGCCTGATTTAATAAAAGGAAAGGTCAAAGAAAAAGATGCCAAAGGAAGAAAAGCACAAACAAATATAAAATTGTAAATACCACAAAAGTAAACGAAGATGAATATAAATCCTTTTTACCCAAGTATCAAGCAGTTCATCTTTGGAGAGTGTTCTCTACACTTCAGCTCAGACAACTTAATTCGCTAACTCCAAAGCGTGTTGTATAGAAGGGTTCTAAGGCTCGTCCATATGCATCTCTTCACATTGTACCCTTTTACCATCTTGTACTGCAATCTCAAGTTTAGGTAATGCTTCGCTGTTTACCAAAATGCTTTCTTCAAGTGCTCACAAGTGACAAACACAAACCCTATGAGACAGGACTGCAGCTTTTTCTGGCTCCGTTTTACAGGTAAGTTAAATGCCTCCCTAAGGTCACACAGCTGTCAAGACAGAAGGTCCCAGGCTGCTGACGGCAAGCCCTTTGCTCTTCCACTTTTCTACAGCTGGCCCCTTCGTTTCCATTGGAGCTCACATTCAGATATCACCTTATCAGAGAGGCTTATCCCTGACCATTCTCTCTGAAATTGCATTCCACCAGCACCACTCCCGATCCCCCAGGCCTTGCTGTATTTCTCTGCAAAGCATTCATCACTGCCTGGCATATTCTGTATCATTTGTCTATTTTGTTTCACTTACTGAACTATCAAAGCTCCATTCTGAGGGCAGAGACTTTGTTCACTGCTGTGGCTCCAGCTTCAAAGTGCATTTGTTGAATAAATGAACAAATGAACAAACTGCTTTTAGGTTAGGAAGTGGTTCCTCTGGTTCGACAAGGTCCCAAGGACTATTGTTTTGTAACATGCATCCTTAATAACTACAATGTGACGTGGGGTAAGCAACCATCAACGGCAAGGCGGCTTCCATCACGGTCTAACCTGAAGGCTTTTTTTCAACTTTGACCATTTATAATGAATGACCATTTGGGCATAACTGTACTTTTCTGGGTATAACCTGACAAGACAGAACCACAACTTAAATAGCAGGTGGGAGGAAATTCTCTCCACCGCTACTGGGGCTCCCTCAGTGATAGTCACTATAGGTTGTATGTAAAATACATCTGGGGCCGTGCCCAGTTGCTAGTACCTAACTGGGAGCCTCCTTACCTTGTTTCCCTCTCAAGAGAGAATACAAGTTTAAAAAAAAAAAAAAAAAGTAGGAGTAGGAGTAGGAGCAAGAAAATGAATACCCTGAAGTGAGAATAACAAAAGTATAACAACAGCATGAATCTGTTCAAGCTATTAAAAAATATTTTACAAATGTTGGTGCTCTGTTATTGCTAGTGAATCATTTAAAATCCCACAGACTTCACAACTGATAGCACGGGTACCACAGAGGTTGAAAACTATTTGTTTTTAGGGTAACTTTTTTTTTTTTTTTGACGCTTATCTAATAAAGAATTAGGTTTCATTTCTTGCCACTTAACCCACTCATTCAACTGATCAAGCCGGCTCCTAATTAGGATACAGATCACACACACTCAGCATTTCCCTGTGCGGCAATCTGCTGTAAGACGTAGTCTCTGAAAATACAGTTAACTCTGAAAGCAGAGACTTCCCATGATGATCTAAATTGTCTCGGATCTTGAGACCACTATCTTGTTCCCATCGGCATGTGCTGTAACTGTGGTCAGTACAGCCCTGCCTCTGCAGGAAGGTTTGGTGACTGGCTCACGCTCATGGCCGTACTACGGCCACTTCAGGTCCTTCAGGGGCACAAAAGAACCTTGTTTGTGACATGTCTGTTGCCGTTTTCTCTACACTCACGAACCCTTTTGTTTTATTCCAACGCTATTCTTACAATTCTATTATGAATTTTGACTTGAATAGATGCCTAAATAATTTCTTCCAGAAGATAATTGGAGATACACTTACTGTAAGACTTTCCACAGGCAACAATTTTACCCTAATTTTATACTCGCTGTATAGATTTTTGTTTTATCACCTCCCCTGCTCATTATACTTCTCTGTGGGTAATTGGTTCTATGAGGGAGCACTACATTATCCCCACTGGCTCTGGACTGAGTTTCCGCATTACTCTGGGCAAAAGGATTTATTATTGCTAATGTATGGAGATCTTAAATGTGACTGCTTTGTATTTCACCTCCTTGCTACAGTGAAGAGGGTTCTCTGTATTAAGAGTGACAAATAAATTAAATCTAAAAAAATAAAAATATTTAAAAACATCCCCATACATATTCATAAATATGTCACTTCTTTTTTCATTTAAAGAATCCCTTAGAAACAAAAACAGTATCAATGACCAATACTAGGAAATACCCACAGTCAGAGGCTGATTCAGAAGCAAAAAACAGCAAAAGCCTGACATCAAAGAAATAAGAAAAGGACATAAGGAAAGACTTTCTAAGAACATCAGCCCCAACAGTTATCAATTGTGTAGAGCTAATTGAAATGCTCACACTGTATCTGTACTCTAGAACTTGTTCTAATTAGGCAGGTGTGCCATTTATAAGAGTGCTGATTAAGGAAAGGGATTCTATTGGAAGGAAACAAATTAATCCGGCATACTGCATTTAACAATAGCATCTCATTTTTGTTGTTTTGTTATTTATTTGTTTTTGTTTTTGGAGATAAAGCCTACAAATTTGTGGAGGGTGGGGAAAGCCATGAAACAATTGCTTTCACCAGCATCTTTAATTTCTTATCTGGACAGGGACTTAGCTTTTAAGATTTCATCTGAACGTCTCTCCTCCACCCCTACCATTAGAAACTGCAGATACTGCATTTATCTTCTTAAGAGGGATCAAAGTCTGATTCAACACAGCTGGAAATTCAACACATGGTTACAGGAAGTCTGCTTAGGATTTACAAACTATTCTCTTTGGCAAGCATGTCACAATATTAGCAAGAGAATATAAACTCTACTCTAGGTTTTGAAAAATGGAATTTAAAAATCAATTCATATTCAAGTGTCACAAATCTTTAATTTTTTTTTCAAACTTTTATTTTTTTTAAGAGCAGTTCTGGTTCACAGGAAAACTGAGAGGAAGGAACAGAAATTTCCCATATCCCCCTGCTCCACACATGCATAGCCTCCTCCATTATCAACATCTCCCCACCAGAGTGGTACCTTTGTTATAAGTTAAGAACCTACAATGACACATCAAATCATCCAAGGCCACAGATTACATCAGGGTTCTTTCTCACCATTCCATGTTCTACGGGTTTGGAAAAATTTATGATGCCCTGTATCTACCATCATATTATCATACAGAGTATTTTCACTGCCCTAAAAAATCTGCCTACTCATTTCTCCCTCCCCTCTAACTCCTGGCAAGCACTGACCTTATTTACTGTATCCACAGTTTTACCTTTTCCAGAATGTCATATAGTTGGAATAATAAAACTGGCTTTCTTGGTCACCTGAAGGCATCCGTTTTGATCTAGATGCGGTGCCAAATACCCCACGTAGGCACAATGTGAATCGCAGCCATTCACATTGCCAATTCTACCAAGAGAAACCTGCACTAACTGCTAAGAGACACAGGCTACTGAATCTATTGTAATTAGATGCAAAAAGGGAAGTAGAACGAGGAGATATAGGTAAGTAGGTATTAACAAACTAGAAAAGTCACATGTTAGTTTCTCAATATCACCATCGCCAGCACCGCTGACAATGTTCTGCATTCAGAGATTTATGTCAGTTAAGATGCTATGTACTATTCAAGAAGTTACTAATGTTTACTCAGCACCCAACTATGCCAAGGAGAATATAATTGGTACTCCAAGTGCTTGTCGTCACAGAACCAATAGAAGTAGCGTAATTCCATTACCACACTTAATTCTCAATTGCCGTGGGTACATAAACCATCTGGTCTACAGAATTTCCATGCCCTTGACTTTTCTGCTTTTGTTTTCCTCACTTTCAGATGACCTTTGACCCTTTCAATTACAGTAGTCACAAGCAGTAGGAAAAGAGAACTGCTTGGGTAATTACTGACTTGACCTTGTTTTTTTGGACTCTTCCCCAACTTTGTTGTGGTGGAGGCTCTAAATCTACTAATGCTTTAGGTCAGGCACCAACTGAGCATTACGGACACTCTGCTCTTTGGTGCTCCAGCAGCATGGCAGGCTGTGCGGGAACTGCACAAAACAGCCTCCCCACTACAAGTGCAAGCTACAGCAAGGCCAGGAAGAGAAACACCAGATGTCACAGGTTTTCCCCCCAAGGGCAAAGGTTTTTAAGCTCAATTTCCTAGAACTTTAAGTCTTACAGAAGCCTACTAAAGGGTATTCAATAGGTACAGGAAAAGCTCTTATTTACGTGAAATCTTTTTTTTTTTTTTTTTTATTTTAAGTCAAAGCTTAGTACACTGTGAGTTCTTTGAAGAAGATCCATGTTTGTTTACCTAAATTAGTGCACATAATGAAGAACTCTACACTGTAGATGTTTGATAAATATTTGCTGAATATATAACTTTAACATTGTTTCTCATACCTGGTACTTTCTCATCATTTTCTAAATTACATTTCTACTTTAGTATATAAATGGTAAGTAAACAATAATAGAACAGCATGTGGTTATGGGGGACAGTAAATACTTTTTAAATGCCTGCCCACTTAGAACCTTCACATCCACCCTCCTACATTTTTTTTAACTGTAAAATATATATAACACAATACGTACCACTTCAAGCATTTCTAACTCCAAAGTTCAGTGGCACTAAATACATTCACACTGGTGTACAACTAAGTTAATGTGTATTTTCACATATAATGAAATTGACAGTTCAAAGTTTTGAATAAATGCATATAACTCATGTAAACTCATCACATCTCTATCAACATATGGAACACTCCATAACCCCAGAAGTTCTCTCCTGCCCCCTCCCAATCAAGTCCTTTCCTGTCTCCTTCTCAAGCACCCACTACTCCGATTTCTACCACCACATTTTGATTTGGTCTGCTCTAGAACTTCATGTAAATGGAACCAAACACTGAATTCTTTTTGTGGGGCTTCTTTCAACTCACTATATTGTCATAATCATTCATATTGCTGCATATATCAATAATTCATTTCTTTTTACTACTGAATAATATTTTATTGTAAAATCCACAAAAACTTGTTTACTCTCTCTATAGGTGATCAGCATTTAAGCTGTTTTCAGCTTAGGGCTAAAATGAATAAAAAATTGTTATAAACATTCTTACATAAGTACTTTTGCAGGCATGTGCTTTCATCTCTCGGGTAAATACCTAGGACTGGAACTGCTAAGTCATAAGGTAGGAAGATGCTTAACGTTATTAAAAACCTGTAACTACAGGCACTCTACAGTTTTGAGCTGTATGAATAAAGCCACTATGAACATTCGTGTAAAAGTCTTTCTGTATCTATGTTTTCATTTCTCTTTGGTAAATACTCAGGAGTGGAATTGCTGGGTCATAATGGTAAGTGCATGTTTAACAGCTAATCAAGAAAAGGAAAAATAGTTAATTACCAAAATAAGAAGTAAGAAGGGGATATCACTACAAATTGTTAAGACATCAAAATGATGGGCAATACCAGGACAGCTTCATGCCAATAAATCAGACAACTCAGATAAACAGGCAACGTCACTGACAGACCGAATTAATCAAACAACACAAGAGGAAACAGAACATCTGAATAACTGTAAATCCATTAAAGAAAATGATTCATTACTTTAAAAACCCCTACGAAGAACTCCAGGCCCAGACACC
This sequence comes from Ursus maritimus, assembly GCF_017311325.1. Classification (NCBI taxonomy): domain Eukaryota; kingdom Metazoa; phylum Chordata; class Mammalia; order Carnivora; family Ursidae; genus Ursus; species Ursus maritimus. The sequence continues at coordinate 50,762,790 of NW_024426885.1, forward strand.
TTTGCTGGTGAAATCTTTCAAAGATTTAAAAATACAATACCAATCTTATACAATCTATTTCAAAAAAAAAAAAAAAAGAGAGAGAGCGAGCAAGCAAGAGAGAGAAATGAACTATTTCTTAACTAATTTTACTAGGCCAGCATAATTCTGATACCAAAATCAGATGAAAACATTACCATAAAAGAAAATTAAAAGAACCACCAGTATCCCTCATTAACATAAACCCCCATTTGTTTTCTTCTTAAATTTTACTTAAAAAAAACAACTTTACTAAGGTATAATTTATATATAATAAAATGCACCCTTTTAAAGTTTGTACAAATACATATATTTATGTAATTTTCGCAACAACAGAGAATCAGAATCCTTTTGTCACTTCAGAAAGTTCCCTTAAGGGTGAAACAGGTGAAGGGGATTAAGAGTACACTGTAATGAGCACTGAGCAACGTATAGAATTGTTGAATCACTATATTATACACCCGAAACTAAGAGAACGCTGTATGTTAACTATACCAGAGTTAAAACAAGACAAAACAAAAAACAAGTTCCCTCAAGCACTTCTGTTCCCTCTACAGACGCAGGCAACCACTGATCTGCTAACACCACACATTATTTTGGCTGTTCCAGAATTTCATATATGACGTCATACAGTGTGCACTCTTCTGTGACTTCCTTATACTCAGCATGTTTTTGATATTCATCCATGTTGTTGCAGGTGAAGAGTTTATTCCTTTTAATGCTACACAGTATCACATTGTATCAATATATCTAAATTAGTTTATCCATTCACGACATTTGCACTCTACAGTTTTGAGCTGTATGAATAAAGCCACTATGAACATTTGTGTAAAAGTCTTTCTGTATCTATGTTTTCATTTCTCTTTGGTAAATACTCAGGAGTGGAATTGCTGGGTCATAATGGTAAGTGCATGTTTAACTTTTATAGTGTCAGTTCTTCCACAGTGACTCCCAGGACTTGCACTTGGTACTGCCAGTCTTTTTAATTTAACCATTCCAGGCAGTGCGTAGGCATGTCCTGTAGAGCTTCAACTTTGCATATCCTTGACAGCTAATGACGTCAGATAGGTTTTCATGTGCTTAATGGCCATTCATACATCTTCTTTTACGCAGTTTCTGTTACATCTTCCACCGGTCACCATGGTCTACTGCAATCTACTGCCAGACCCTTTTACAGTGAAAAATCTGCTGTCCCAGCTAGTGAGAATGCTACAGGCAGTTTTCAGTTGACACTCCCTTCAGGGACTGCTTCAGCTGCAGGGAGTCATGTCATCTAAGGACACGTGACATGCCCCTTCTTGGGGTGGCCCACATCCAGGTGGTACAAGTCCTCCTCACTGACTGATAAATATATAAAGGCATGCTCAACTTGACCCAACTCTTTTTCCAATTCTCTCCAACACTGAAGAACCAATCTAGCTCCAGAGCTACATATGAAGTCAGCCAAACTGTTACTGAGCTGCGTCACTGCTCTCCCTCCTCCCTCTACACGATGCACTTTGTTGCTCTTCCTCCCAATGCAGGTGATAATCCTAAGGGCATCCCTTAATAAATATCCTATACACAAAACTTTTATCTCAGAACCTGCTTTCTGAGGAACACAATCTGTAACACCTATTTTTTAACTTGGGTTGTCTTACTGAGTTGTAAGAGTTCCTTAGATATGTATACTGAATACAAGTCCTTTGTATGTATATGTATGTATAATAATGTGTATTCTGAATATTTTCTCTCATGCTATGGCTTATCTGTTCATTTTCCTAACAATTGCTTTTGAAAAACATCAGTTTTTAATTTTGATGAGGTCCCACTTATCAATTTTAATCTTTATGTCCAACCTAAGAAATCTTTGCCTATTCTAAAGTTGCAAGGGCTTTGTCCTATATTTTCTTCTAATTTCATGGTTTTAGTCTTCAAGACTATGATCCATTTTTTAGTTAATTTTTGTATGTGGAGTGAGGTAAGAATCAAGATTCACTTTTTTCTGTATGTACATCTAGTTACTCCAGCATCATTTATTGGGAGAATTTTCTTTTTCCCACTGAATTAGTCCTTCAAATTTGGTCTTTTGTTTCCAAATTTGTTTTTAGCTATTCTAGGTTCTTTGCACTGCCATGTAATTTTAAAAATCAGCTTGTTAATTCTAGAAAAAATAGTCTGCTGGGATCTCTCTTGGGATTGTGTTGACTGTATAGATCAGTTTGGAAAGTACTGACTTTGTAATATTACTGAGTCTTAGAATTTATGAACATAGATTTTTCTCCATTTGCTTAGGTCTTCTTTAATTTCTTTCAACAATGATTTACAGTTTTGGGGGTATACCTTTTGTTCATATTTTGCTAAATTTATCCCTATATATTTTCATACTGTTTGGAAGCTATTGTAAATGATATTTCGATTTCTGAATGTTTGCTGCTACTATACAGAAATACAATGGGATTCTGTATATTAACCTTATATCGTTGCTTCACTTCACTCTACCTTTTTAGTAGCTTTCTTAAAGATTCCTTAGTATCTTCTATAATATAAATAATTGTGATCTGAAACTAGAGACAGGTTTACTCTTTCTCCCAATCTGTATGCTTTTCATTTCATTATGCTGCCTTACTGCATTAGTTAGGAACTCCAGTGCAATGCTGAATAGAAATGATGAAAGGGGGCACACCTGTCTTACTCCTGACTTTACCAAGGAAGAGGTTGGTCTTTTACCATTACTAATGGTGTTGGCTATGTTGTATTTTTTTTTTTAAGATGCTTTGTATCAGACGGATGAAGTTCCTTCTATTCCTAGTTTGCTGAGAGGTTTCTTTTGTTTAATGATGAATGGATTTTTAGTTTTGTCAACTGCTTTTCCTGTATCTATTGAGATGATCAAATGTTGTCTTCATTTTAGAGTATTAAGCCAACCTCACATTTCTGGATAAATCCCATTCTGGATAAACTTTGTAATATATTATCCTTTTTATATGTTTCTGGTTGATTTGCCAATATTTCTTGAAAGATTTTGGTGTTTATGTCATGAATAATATTGTTCCATAATTTCCCTTTTTTGCAATGTCTTTGGTTAGTTTGGTATCAAAGTAATGCTGATCTCATAAAATGAATTGGGATGTGTTTCCTCCTACTTTCTGAAAGAATTTATCTAATGCCTGTATTATTAAATGTTTGATGGACTTCACCATTTACATTCACTGCCTACTCTTAACAACTGTAGGTCTAAGGGCCCCAGAGACATGAGCTGATATACATGATAATGCCTTCAAAGTAAGAAAAAAATATGTAAGTGTTAAAAATCATCGCTTAAGGGGCACCTGGCTGGTTCAGTCGGTGGGGCATGACTCTGAATCTTGGGGTCATGAGATCGAGACCCACATCAGGGATGGGGTTTACTTTAAAAAAAGAAAAAAAAGACACGGTTTATATCACTTCAATGAGTGCGTTATCTTGTTTTTAAAATTACAGAGAGGGGCGTCTGAGTGGCTCAGTCGGTTGGGGCCTAACTCTTGGTTTTTGCTCAGGTCATGATTTCAGGGTCATGGGATTGAGGCCCCATGTCCGACTCTGCACTCAGCATGGAGTCTGCTTGAGAGATTCTCCACCTTTCCCTCCCTCTCTACCCCTCCCCTGACTCATGCTCCCTCACGCTCTCTCAAATAAATAAAATCTTAAAACTAAAAAAATAAATAAAATTACATATATACATGGCTACCAAAAATAAAGTACAAAGATATACAGAATGGAAAAGAAGTCTCCCAGCTATGTCTAATACCTGGAAATTCAAATCCACTTTCTAAACTTCCGTTGATAGGCCTGGGACATGCAAATATATAACATCTTTAAAAAGAAAAACAAAAGTGAGTTACACTAAACTATTTTCATTCTAATAGAGGTTATTACCACCCTTTTGCTCCTACAAAAATGTACATAAGTGTATTTGCATGTGCAAATATACTTGTAGGATAAATTCCTAGACACGAGAGTGGTGAGTCACAGAACATGGGCCCTTCTAACTGCATGAGGTTGTGCCACTGCATATCCCTTACATTTTGTCAAATTTTCCCTTGTCAGTTTTAACTTAAATTTGTTTTTCAAATCATTTTATTAAAAAATGGATTCAAAGGTCATACTTTGAAAGAAATGAGAATTTTTCCTCATCCCATAGTATATGATAATACAAAGCTGTGCCTCTACAATCTTTCATAATTCATGGTTCATCAGTGGTGTTATATATCCTCACAACTTTTACATAGGAGGAAACCAACCACAGAAAGGCAGAAGCACTAGCCAAACAACACAGAGAACGGTAAATGAAATGCTACTCTCCCATCCAATGATCTTGCAGGATCAGCATATAAGGGACATCATCTTGACACCAAAAAGTTAATTAAAGTACAATTAAGAGAACTGCACTGTGTGTGTACGTGAGAAAAGAAGAGGTATGTAATAACTGCTGATGCTGCGAGTTAAAAGTAAACTCTCCGAAGCCAGCTTGACAGATACCAACCCATAAAATTTCAGTCTTCTTTTCCATTCAGTGTCACAACAATGAACAATCTGAAATCAGTGAGCACAGACCCATCAACAGAATTAGAATATTAGAATTGTCAGGCATGGTTCTTCTTCTCTCTTTCCAATTACCTGTCACACGTCTACTGTGAAGGCCTGGTTCACGTAGTACTGTTGGTTGTCCACTGCTCGTAGTGATCTCTAAATTATTCAGATGATTTTGAAGATAGGTTGGGGGGGAGGGTGTGACAGGAAATTATGTAGATCAGTGCTTCTCAAACCTTAATATGCAAACATACGCCTAGCGATTTTGTTAAAATGCAGATGCTGATTCAGCAGTTCTGGGATGGGGCCAAAGAGTCTACATTTCTAACAAGCTCCCTGGTGATACTGACAATGCTGATCTGCAGTCCACACCTTAGAGTAATAAGAATAAAGATACTTTTAAACAGTAACCCCCGAACTCATATTCAAAGTTGGGACAGGATTCTCCACTTCAATAAGAGGATGCACCAAAGAGCTGAAAACTCTGGAGTGAATGCCCTGAAGGGGGAGCTATTATAATAGCGTCAGTAATAGTTGGTGTGGCAGTAGTTACAGGGTTAGTAGCAGCAGCAGTAACAGTAATTGGCAGCAGCCAACATTTGAAGAGCACTCACTATGAACAGATACTCGGGTAAGCATGTATCTAATCATTAAAATGTTAGAAGGTCGGTACTATTTATTTCCACATTACAGATGAGGAAGATGGAGTTAATTTTCCCAAGACTATTATTATGCTCCAGGACCATGCAGAACCCTTGTCTCTGGTTATCAAGTCCACCATCACTGTGTAGTAATGGATGTCATCATTTCTCAACCTGACACATAGGAGGGGACGACTGTTTAAATGCCTTATTTTTTAGTTCCTGTAAAGTCCAGCTTAGATAAATAAATAGACAAATCATTGTAACGGATCACTCTGAGTCACGGTCAGGAAGAATTTTAAACTATTATTTGACACTACAGATAATCTACCCCGAATAATCAAGACTGGCTGTGTTCAGAGGCCGCAGAGATGATAATGTTGTTGTTTTTAAAATCTCTTGGCTCTATGTGTTAACTATAGTGTGACAGAGTGGAAGAGCTTGCTTTTGAAGTTATCTGAAGACTAACTTTGGTTACAATATGAATTCCAGCATATTTGGCTTCGAAACTACATTTTACGCTTTTTAGAGATCAAGCTAAACATACAGTTCTCAGTAAAAAAGCCCTGTAGAGTAACCTGATATGAACGGGGCGCTTTAACTCAATGCCAAATAAAAAGCATGATCTCCTTATTCCACACAAATACCATTCTCGGATAGGCCAATTAATCATGAATATAACTTTTCAGACATTACATAATTTCACATAGACTTGCTTCCAGTAGCCTGCCAAAGAAAACAGCAATTTGTATCACTAGGAATAAATCTACATTTGAAAAGAAATGAAAATTACAAACATGATATACTGCAGCTCTGGTCACCTTTTTCATGCCATACTCTGTCATAATTTCTCTAATAATTTTGTTTTACAAAACCTAATTAATAAAACCTAAAAATTAAATTTAAAAACCTAATTAATTAAAATTAATTAATAAAACCTAAAATGTATAAGCAATGAAATTACATCAATAAAGTAAAATAAGGAAATACAAGTAATTTTTATACCAACAAGAGTAGCAACCTCTCAGATATGAGTAATGTCACTAAATATATATATATTTATTATGACCTTATTAGTCATATGAACACTTCATACTTCTGGGTCCTCCAAGATCACACAAATAACACCGGTGCATTAAATCATTTATTGTTATTTTTAGAAGGTTCCATTTTCCTACTTAAAATGATTTTTGTTCTCTAAATAAATGTTTCACTGATACATTTCATGGCAAATCAGGAATAAGAGATTAATTTAAAAGCAACCCACCAATATCTACAGTCAACATTTTAAAATAAAAATAATCAATATAAGCTGGTAAGTATTCTACATAAATACACCCCATCAGGGTGGCTCAGTCAATTAAGTGTCGGAGTCTTGATTTCAGCTAAGTGTCGGAGTCTTGATTTCAGCTCAGGTCATGGAGCCTGCTTAAGATTCTCTCTCCCTCTGCAACCCCTCCCACCCCACCCCGCACGAACTTGCACGTGCTCCCTCTCTCTCTAAAGAAATAATAAAAATTAAGAAAGGGAGGGAGGGAGGGAATATACCTGTCAGCCCAGGATTACCTTCAGCATGTTTATAAAATTCCTTAACAGAATATTTATAAGCAACAAAACTAGGAAAACAAAAGCCATTAATTATCCTCATGCCAAACACAAGCTGTACTGAAGATAGATAACAGCTTTAAGGGGCATGCATAACAAGATACATATTTATCTGAACCGGCCCAAGCCATTTTCAAAGAGGATGTTATCCATGGCACTATCCTTTTTTTAAAAAGTAATTTCTCTTTCATTTACTTAAATTGGGTGATTAGGGTCTGCTTCTGAAACTTACCTAAGGAAAATCTGTCACGCTGATCATTATCGCTCAGAAGCACGCAGGGGCCTATATATACATATGGGGCTCCAGTGCTTTTAAGCAAAGACCAAACCACCAACGCCAGATCTTTAGTAGATGCGCACAAACAACCAGCACAGTGATTCCTAAACCCTCGCCTCAGCCAGGATTTTGTTAATCTTATGTTGTGTGTTTTGCATTTACAAATATGTACTTTTTCATTTCTTAAAAAAAGTTACATCACAATTCTGAAGATTTTTCCAAACTATGCAACTAGGTATGTGTATGTGCAGATGTGTGTGCACACGTGTGTATGAAATGTGGCGGTGTGCCTTTCATTCTCCCCCCCCCCAGGCAATAAATAATCACAATAACAGCTGATATTTACTGCCTACCTATTTTGCACTGGGTACCGTGTGAAGTGCTTAAATTATTTCAACAATCTCAGGTAGGTGTTGTGATTTTCCCCATTTTATTAAGGAGGAAACTGTGGCACAGAAAGCTCAAATAATGGGCCCAAAGGAGCACAGCTGCAAGTGGCAGAGCTCAGATTCCAAGTCAGGCAGTTGACCTTAGAACCCGCTTTGTTCACCCCCACCCCCATGTAAGTCTCTAAATTAGGAACAGTAACCAGAACAGGGTTGGGATATACTGTTATTACACATAAGTCAAGGTCAAGGGTCATTGTGGAAGTGGGAAGCAGAGATGAGTTTATAATGGCGGTGGATATTAGAGGAAGGAGCTATGGGAGGTCTGTTACTGTGAGGAAAGATGAAGAGAAGATCATCAGCAATTCTCTGCTTAATTCAAACTGACTATTACAGAAGATGGGATTTCAGGAGTTATTCAGAACAGAAGAAAAAAGAACAAGAGAGTCTAAGAAAATGACAGTGCTTGGGAGATGGCTCAAAGACTGATGTAATGAGTTCACAAGCAAGGTGAGAGAGAGAGAGAATGAATGAATGAAAAAGCTGGGGACCTAAGTAGCAGATGAGAGTAATGAGATAATCCAGAGCCTGCCAGTGACTGGCTTTGATGCATGGGGCGAACAGCTAGAGTAGATGCAAAAGGAAATGAGAAACCACTGTAAAGATTTAAGGAAGGGGTAGGTATGGTCAGGAAGTCCTCACAGCAGGAGTAACCGCCCATTCTAGGAACTTGGAAGAGAAGGCAAGGAGAAGAGATGGACAGGTCTAGGAGCTACTGAATTTAGTGGATTCCATGATGATTTCATAAAGATTGCTGTTATTCTGGACAAGTCTGTATGTTGAGGGAAAACAGTCGGCCAGAAATGGCTCTAAATTCAATAAAATCTTCAGAAAATATTGCCAAGGCAGAAAACTTCCTAATGCCTTTGCCAGTAAAGCTAATTGCTTAGCAGTTACTGGCCATGAGCATAACAGAAATTGCAGACATTTTAAAAGTCTTACACCACGAGGAACTATGTCTCAAAGCCCTTGAAATTTTTAGTGGTATTTGGGCATGCTCTGAGCAAAGTTCTCTACCCATGTCATCAGAATAAAGATGATCATTTTCCAAAGAAAATTGTTGTCTCCTCCATTAAGTCAGTTACCCTCCGCTAAGATGTACATATGAATAATTTATACTCACCTGGAATGGTTAGCAGATGAGCATACTATTCCAAAGATACAGCCAGTTTTCTTACACTTCATATCACAGAATTCCTACCAGCCTTTCTCATTTCATTAAAGGGATAAAATACAAACACTTACGGGGGGAAAATAACTTTAGTAGCTTATTGATTTAGCTTTAGGTGTATTTCACAACTGAGTCATTTCTAACGGCATACAATCAAGGGCATATCTAATCAATACTGAACATCTACCTTGCAGTTGGGGCTCATGAATTAATCAGCATCTATTCAAACCCAAAGCATCAGGCAAAAATCAACAGTGACCTAAATCTCTTTGAATACGGTTGAATCCCCCAAACGATGTTATTGTTTACAATAATGACAGCAAACTAAAACTCCCAACCACAAGCAACAAAACCAGTACCTCTATTCATGAGTTATTTATTTTTAGGTTACCTCTTTTTTTCCAAGGAACTATGAGCAGGAATTAAGGTTGCCACTTGCAACACCTCCCACATTGCTGTATTAGCCACATCACGTAACACTACAAACCAAAAGCTGAGAAGGGGCCAGGGATAACCCCAAGGCCACGTGGCAAAATAAGGGGGTGCGGGGAATCTGGATCTCTCCAATAGATTCAATGGTCTATTGTTAGGCCAAGTAACCTATTTCCTGATCAGCATGTGAGACAATAGAGGAGAAAATGGTGGGTAAGCAGAAAGTCTTTCCTCATGAGCTGCAAATTATATAAAGAAGGTTTTATTTCTAATTATGGTCATATAATTACAGACACTTTAAGGAGAAGAGCCTGTTTGTTCTCCCTGGTGTGAGCAACTCACTGATTTAGGCTCTCTTGAAGCCAGCAGCCAAGTGGCGGTGGCACAGATCCAGGAGTTCCTAGAGGAGAACAGATGGACAGCTATCCTAAAAAAAAGAGCTCCCTGATGTCGCCCCGCAGTGAGATGTGAGAGCTTGATAAATATACCATCCTCATTCAGGTGTTATACGTATAAATGAAAAGGTTCGCAGTGTAAGCAGATATCTTTCTCATTGGGTAGCAGACAATACCATACTTGGTCTCCTAGTCTCTCTCATTTTCTAATGAGGTCTTACCAAGGCATCCTATTTGGCAAAAATCTACTTCTGCTAAGGATTATTTTTTAGTTTTTCATTAAGTTTGGTTAAAAGAAAATGTATATATTATCTAAGCTTTTAGAACTTCTTACAGAAAGTTTCCAAAAGGTTGGTGACCCACACTATAGTAAAGGAATTAAGGGCATGGAATCTGAAATCAGACTCACTAGGTTTGACTCCTAGCTTTAACATTTTCTAGTATGACCTCAGCCAAGTATCTGACTCTTTCTTTAGTTTCTCTATCGGTAAAATGGGAATAACAACAGTTGTGTGAATCACATATATAAAGTGCTTAAGACAGTGTACAGCATGTGGTAATTGGATCAAAAGATGTTAGCAGCTATGAGATGTTATTTTATTTGATGTAGATTTTTTGGCCAGCATTTTTTTCAGTACCTGCTACTTACTTCCAATGGTTCAAGAGGACAGACTCTATCCACTAAGCCAAACACAATTCAAAGAATGCGAACATATGACCCATGCCTTGAAGGGTTTACACATTACATGGGGAAAGATCATACGTATACAATTCAAGAACATGCTTTCAGACAACAAAATCCCACCAACACACGTTCCTTGCTTTCTTCAATAGTATATCCTGTGGAATGTTAGCTAGTCACATTCTAAAAGGCCAGTTCCTTGACCATGCTTTCTTTCCCCCCTCTACCCCTTTTAAAAGAAAGGTATGGTGAACAGTTTGGACAATTAAACATCTCAAGAATTGTTATGTATGTCAACTGTATCTCAATAAAGGTGGGGGGAAAGTTATCCCATTATCTAAGTTCATATGGCTAAAGAAATATTTGCACACTTATTATATACGGGACATTATACCTGATACTAAAATTCAGGTTTCTGAAGTTTTGTTTCATTAAAGCTGTATAGACAGAACATAAAATTATCAATAGAAGTATAAAAGTTGAGTCCAGTCGATCCATAGGGCTTCTATAAAGAGGGGAATTTTGATGCAAATTTTTAAATGGAGGGTAGAGAGATTTTAGTTAGAAACAAACAGCAGAGGTTAAGGATATGGATAGGAAAGGGAGGGGTGGTGACCACGGCGATTAAAATATATGCACTTAAGCAAGGATTCAGGCAGGGACTGGAGAAAAAGGGAGGTCCTTCAGATAGACAGCCAATCTGCCAAGAGCCTCAAATTAAAAAACAAACAAAAAGCCTACGCTCTCTAACTGACCACCATGTGACAGCCTCAGCAGTGGAGAGCTCTTTATTTCCCCACAAAATGCTCATCACTAGTGGCTAATAAGCTATTGTGTAGGACACCTGTGCACTTCTGCTTCCACCTGTTGAGTTCTGTGCTTAATCGTGTTTGTTTTCAAATCTGTTTATGTCAGTTATGCCTGTTACTATAATTAAATACCTTAAGCAAACACTGTTCTCCAACAGCCAATAACCTATGTGTACAACAACAGTTGTAGTCTCTACGGACACTTAGTCAAATGTTTTTAGATCGGTTTGACTAACAGTGAAAAAAATTACTGCAAGATTTGGAGAAAATTACAATCTAGAAGAATTCTGCATTCAGACTGCTTCTCAAGTGCCTCTAAGGAAACTGAGACTGAAAATCTTTGAGAAAAAAGATGAGACACTCCAGCTCACGCTCCAAAAAAAAAGCCTGGAGCCCCCACTATATAACTGGCAAATATGTTATATACATCTTATAAGTTAAAATGTTAATTACATGTTTTATAGGGGCACCTGGGTGGCTCAGTCAGTTAAGCGTTCGACTCAATCTCGGCATCATGAGTTCAAGCCCTATGTTGGGCTCCACACTGGGCATGGAACCTAATACATGCATATAAACATACATTTATATAAATGTATGTATGACTTGAAAAATGTCATTTTTAAGTAGTGTTTACATATATAACTTCTAATTCCTTTTAACACACCTATTTAATTGACCAACCAATTCTTACCACATCAAATAAAAAAGCTTCTATAATGAAAACAAGTGGACCATACAATCATTTTTGGAAAAAAATGACCAAAAACCTCACCTGTATACAAGTGGGGGAAATCCTAGTCAAATACTTAAGTTTTTATATCTATCCTCACTGTCTTGTCTCATTTCAGCTAAGTCTCCATAAGTCAAAATAACAGGTAAATTTACACAAACACTGTTAAATATTTTGCCCAGAAAACTCCCATCTCATACTAACTTAGATATTTGTATTGTGTAGCCCCATCCTTAATATGTTTTCATTTTATCTAATGCAAAATAAAATCTCACAGTATCATAAAATAATCAAGAAAGGATAAATACTGCAAGGATACTCAGTCTATGAAAAGCAATCATTTTTTAAATAATATAATTTGACTCTTTTCCTTGAGTGGGTTAAAACACAGGTAAGAATGAGACCTAAGATGTATTAATAAGAATTATTTTATTTACTATGAATTATTTTGGGTACACACTTAACTGCTTCTGAGGCTAGCAGCCTAGTAAGAGCCACACATATTTTCCCATTAATTACCCAGAGCAGGTTATTAATCATAATTGCAAACAAATTGTTCAACTGATGGCTCCTTGGTTTTTTTGACATGACCATTTCACAGATAATTAGACTATAAAACCACTAAATAGGGACTGTGTCTTGGACTATGTCCTATACATGATGATGAATACACTGGTGGCGCTCAGTCAATGTATGACTAATGATAACACTGCCATTCGTTTATTTTTCAAATACTTTATATTCACTGAAAAATATTTATCACAGGATTTCACTGTATGCAAGAGCATCTGTAACACCGGGTAGAAACGGAATGTTTTCAAAACAGAGAGCCTGGAAACATTAGCCAGAACTCAGGCGGCCAGTATTTGGGGATTTTTTTGGCAGGCACATAAAATAGATCAGACATTCCAGTTAGAAAACTAAATTCCCCAGCAATAGGTAGAAGAAACCAATTTCATTCAAGATAAATGATTACTTTCAAATTCCATTAAGAGGAAAGAATCTCTGGTAGAAACAGGCATAAAATCATGAAAGACTATATATGCGATGAGGCCCAAATCACTACCACCTCGTATTACGCAGCATTTCCCATCACAGAGCCCAAAGACTTTACAAATTATTTAATTATAAATCACTAAACAAATCCTGGCAAGGGTGAGGACACACCTTGGACAAAAAGAGTCCGAACAAAAAGAGTCTAAGTGCTACCACACAACAAAAGAGAAAAACATTCAGCAAAGGAAAACCAAGGTTCTTGGCTTAATGCTCAACTCACCATCTTGTACTTATCAAAGTCATCTTAAGAGGCATTATTCTAGGGTTACTCTACTATTGTCTAAAATCTAAAAAATGTACATGCACTGGCCCAAGGTCAGTGCTCAGTAAATACTTGCTGACTTGATGTCTTAATTTTTCAAGAAAAGGGCTATGAAATCTTTTGAAGTTTTAACAACTATGTATGAAAACTAAAGATGTCTTTCTCCAAAAAAGGTTAAGTTCATATGTCAAGTGACATAAATAAGCTAAGAATTTTAAGCTACAGAATAAAATCCAGGCTCTCCCACAGTGATTAAAAAGGTAATCCAAGTTTTTCTTACTGAGAGGAGAACAGAAAATATTACAAATATTTATTTCTCCCATAGTAGTGGATTTTACTAAATAATATTTACATCTCATCTTTCTTCCTTCCTACACATACAGTACTTAAAACTGAAATCATGCACTATTACACTTGATTCCCACTCAAACTATCTAGCATTCTCTGTTTCACATACATAAGTCTTATCCACTCAATCATACTGCTAGTTTCTTGAGAGAGGGTCTTATGCTTTTTACATCCTCTTCAGGGCCTAATGCACCATCAGGATATAACAGACTTTCAAAACATTACTTATCTATCAGGCAAGTGATAATTTAACCAGGCAAAGAGAAAGCAAACTCTTGCATCTGGCACAAGCAAGGGATACTTGCTTGACTCAAATATCCTGGCTCATAGAAAAGGATTAACAATTTCACACATTTTGAGCAGAGTAAAGAACATGGTATTACAGCTATAGAAAACACAATTTACTTTTCTCAAGTTTTGCAATGTACACCCTTGCATTATTACCCTTGATGAAATAGAGGACTGCCAGTTAAAAGAAATTTCCAAATAATCAATGCCAGGTAGACCATTTCTTTTTCCTGGAGCCCTCTTTGTGGGTGAGTTCACATGTCTGACTTATGATCTGGGTTAGCTGGCATAAGACTGTGGAGTCCTCTAGAGTTTAAGCTCAGAGGGTCTTTCTACCTACAAGCATTGGAAAGCAGTACGTGAGCACTTGATCTGCATGCTTCCTAGGCTGGAGAGCACACAGTCCAAGGGCAAAGATCACTGTGGAAACTGCCACACAGTCTCCAGGTGCACTGCAGTGATACTGGATGCTTGCAAACAGCCAAGGACATCAACAAAGGCAAGTGGGTTAAGAAACATGGCGTCCACTCCAAGCCCGCATGAGAAAGACACCTGAGGTGAGGGGTGAGGGGCTGCGGAGATGAGTGGCTGAAAGAACCTAGAGGTCCCTGAGCCTTCCTCATCCCCTCAATGCCCAGTGAATAATCTAGCCCATCATTACTTCCTGATATTCTGAATCAGAAAGGATTTTAAATTATCTGTTTTTTAAAAAGGAGATTTTCAATTTCCTCAACAAGTCTGTCAGAGCCAAAAAAATGTTTCTTACAGCAGGCTCTAGTCAGCCAAGAAGAGGTGCCTCCTGCTGAGCCGCTGGCTCCCCAGTTCAGATTTCCTGAATCATTCAGGCTTTCCTGAGAGGTTTCTTTATATTCACAGAAACAGTGAGGTCTCACTCCACAGGGATGTGCTCTAGGCAGTCCCTTGCCAGTTGACAGATATGACTCCTAATTCATTAGCAGTCTGTACTACTGGGGTGGGGGTTTTAAGTGATGCACAGAAGCCTGAAAGGGGCCTTGTCAAGCACCTATACTGGGTCAACACACTAACTGGTGGAGAACTACTTATTACATCAACATTTAGGTCAAACCTAGAATACTGGTGTCCTTAGTAAGATTCTGAATTATATTTCTGGAATGTGCATTCTAAGGAACAATAGTAGTGCAGTAATAATTAATGCCAAGTATGAGGATTCCACTGCCTTACATTTACTGAATATGCTTAATTCTCACTTATTACACTTAATCTTCACAACCCTGTGTAAGAGGAAGGACAGATACCCCAAAATGAAGGAATGAGACACAGAGCTGACTTGACTAGAGGTCACTCCTTCCTGGGAGAGCTAAGCAGGAGCCTCTGATGTATACCGAGGAAGCTATGAAAACAGATAACAGTCCTTCATGAAACTTCTGTCTGATGCCTCCATGTGAAGTGGAGGACCAAGGTCTAGGACTTCGTAGATAAATATAACATGGTCCTTGTCCTTTAGGAGTTGTGAGATGCTATGGAAGGACCAAGGTGGCACGTAGGGTGGGTCTCAAAGGGTGAGCGGGCATTGCTAGGTGAACATGTGAAACTTGTTCAGAGGCGTGAACCCAAGAAAGAACTTGGGTCAGGTTATTTTTTTAATCTTTTTTTTTTTATGGTTTTATTTATTTATTTGTCAGAGAGAGAGCGAGAGCACACAAGCAGGGGCAGCAGCAAGCAGAGGAGCAAGGAGCCCCGCTGAGCAAGGAACCTGATGCGGGCTTGATCCCAGGACCCTGGGGGTCCTGGGATCATGACTTGTGCCGAAGGCAGACACTTAACCAACTGAGCCACCTAGGCGTCCCTGGGTCAGATAATTTTTAAAACTATGTAAAATAAGTAGTAATAGTCTACTATTCTAAGTAATAGACATCGCTATGAATAGTCTAAGTCTAGTCTAAGTCTAGAAATAGCCTATTATCCTAAGCAATTCTAAGAAACAGACATACAATGGTGTTTTGTTTTTGATCACACATTCCTTTCTTGACTAGTCCAAATCTTCAAATGTCCGTCCAATTAGAAAATCAAATTCAACAATTATTTACTGAGTTCACAATATACCTATTATTATACATCTTAGGTACCCAGTTAGACACCCACTGTGCCCTGCACCTATTACCATCGTAACTACACGGTTATCTGTGTGATGCTCTGTAGACCGGCTGCCCTGCCCTCCACCCTGCCATGGGCTATATAAGCTCCATGTGGTACAAACTCCATCTGTTCCGCTCACTGCTCTCTCACCTGCACACAAGCCACAGCCACATCCGGCACATAATGAGCACTCAATGCATTCTTTCAGTGAAGGAATAAATGTCTATCAGGCACTGTGTTCTAAAAGAATTCCCACTCTTCAAAACAGAGTGACACCCAAAAACTAATGATAACACTATGTAATGAGAGCTGTAAGAGTTATTGTTAAAGAGCTTTGAAGACACAGATAAAGGAACAAATAATCCAGTTCAGATATCCTCCTACATATCACCCTATATAGTTTCTGCCTCTTAATAATTTGCTTTTATAACAAATACTCATCTAACAGAATCTATATTATCCTGTGAAGGAAATTTAAGCAATAAAAGTGACTCAATTTCTAGGTATAGGTTTCACAAAATGCTTTATTCTCTGCCAACCACTGTGATTACCAGCGCCTTTGTAAGGATTATCAAAAAGAAATGTTATTATAAAGAAAGACTGGAACAGACTAACCCTAGACCTACTTAGGAAATCCTCTTCACTGAAAATTCTGTGGGCTAGGGGGATAGGGGTGAGGCCTAGGGAGAGGGGAAGTGTAGAATGATTATCCCACCCAAAGAGAGAAAGAGAGAGAGAGGGAGATTTTACATTTTGGTTTGGATACAGAGGCTAAAAGATCTCCTCTAGCATCCCATAAATTCCAATATCAGACCTTCAGCTTTCAGATGTTAAGAAATAGTTTATGTCCCAAAGGCTCAATTAAAACAAAGTTGAAAAAAATAATTCAATAGAGCAAACTGACAGATTCCATCATCTGATTTCATCACAGAGCAGTAGGAAACATTTAACTGGCCTATGGAGAAAAGTGGTCCTCTTGGCTGGAAGGCACACAATCCCACTTTCTAGTTTTTTGACAAAAGGATTAGAATGTCCAATCAGCACAGTGAGGAGCAAGTTGTAGAAGTTCTAATTTTTAAAAGTCAATTTCATAGTTGAAAAGTGGTGTTCACTGGTAATGAATACCTTTTCATTTTTAAAACCTGACCAGAAGAATTAAGTCAGGAACATTCAACTAAGATAGGTATTTCCAAGGGTAATGTCCCTTCCTTTCAAAGTTGAAACTCCTAATATTCACTTGGCTTGGAACATGTTTTTTAGTCATTCCCATTCTTTGAATCTTTGCCTAATACAAGCTTTCATTTGGATACACCACTCCTATTGATGTTTATAAGAATGTCTTGCTATTAACCTCTAACCCAATTAGTCACCAAATTGGCAAAATACATTGCTATTTGGAAGCCAAGAGCTTATGAACGAAGTTAAAAAAAAAAAATCTGAGCAAAATGAGCTATATTATGACTTTATTTATAGTTTTTCAAGATATTCTAGGAAAACTACAGTAACAAAATCAGAATAAAAGCAAGTACAGGTCCTTTGTGTGCAATGCCCAAGGAGTGGGATTATTTTAAATAAAAATAAATTGAAAAAACTTTGAAATGGGGCGCCTGGGTGGCGCAGTCGTTAAGCATCTGCCTTCGGCTCAAGGTGTGATACCAGCGATCTGGGATCGAGCCCCACATCAGGCTTCTCCGTGAGGAGCCTGCTTCTTCCTCTCCCACCTCCCTCTCGCTGGCTGTCTCTGTCAAATAAATAAACAAATAAATAATCTTAAAGAAAAAAAAAACCAACTTTGAAGTTACAGCCTACCTTCTACCATATGCATCCTTTGCCCTTACTCTCACTACTAACTGTTCATCTCAGTAAATGATACTTCATCCTTCCAACTACTCAGGCCAATAACCTTGAAGTCTTCTTTCTTTCTCTTTTAAAAAAAAGATTTATTCATTTATTTGAGAGAGAGAGAAAGAGAGTGTGTGCACGCATGTGAATGGGGGAGGGGAGAGGGAGAGAGAGAATCTCAAGCAGACTCCCCGCCAAGCTCTGAGTCAATGTGGGGCTTGGTTGTGACCCCAGCAGAATCCAAGAGTTGGACACTCAACCTACTGAGCCACCCAGGTGCCCCAGTCTTCTCTTTTTATAATACTGTACACTGACGTCTATCTACAAATTCTGGTGGCTCTACTTCAGAACATATACACAATCCGACCACCCTCTCCACCATCAACACCAGTCTAAACCCTCGTATCTCCGGCTTGATATACAGCAGTAGGCTCCTAGGCGGGCCTCACTGTGCCATCCTACAGTTTATTCTCCACACAGGAGCCTTGTTAGAACAGTCAGTCAAATCATGTCTCTCATCTGCTCAAAACCTTGCAAAGGCTTCCCATTTTACTCCCAAACCAAGCCAGAGGCCTTCCTTCCTGACTCTACCCTCATCCCTTACTACTCTCCCTTCTTACTCCACTCCAGCTACACTAGCCTCCTTTCTGTTTCTCAAACATGTCAGAGCACACTCTATCAGGGTACTTTGTACTGGCTATTCCCTCCATCTAGAGTGCTCCTTCCCCGAGCACAGCATGCTCCTCACTGCTTTCAGAATCAAGTGTCACTTCCTCAGGGAGGCCCTTCGAATCAAACCAATTAAAATAGCAATCTTGCCTTCCCAACCCAGTCACTCACTAACCCTTCTTTATTTATCTCCATAGTAATTATCACCAAGTGACATGCTATACATTTACTTGTTTATTATGTCTCCTCCCGTTAGAAT
Source organism: Ursus maritimus (assembly GCF_017311325.1). NCBI lineage: Eukaryota > Metazoa > Chordata > Mammalia > Carnivora > Ursidae > Ursus > Ursus maritimus. Next base: position 50,781,389 of record NW_024426885.1, read on the forward strand.
GTAGATGATTTTCATGAGGGCAGAGGCCTGTTCCGTTCCTTACTGTATCCCCAGTGCCTACAACAGTGTCTGACATACTACAAGTGCTCAAGAAATACCGTTTGAATTAATGAATAAGTGGGTGAATGAATGAATGAATGCATGCATGCTAGGTTTCTCCCACTCCTCCATATTACTTCTAACAATAGCACTGTTTGCCCATAATTCCTCAATAAAATTGTCTTGAGTTTATAATTGTCTTGAGTTTGATCTGTTTTAAATGATTAACTCTTACAATCCTGGGCCTGCACACAATAAATAGGCAGAAACTGAAGAAACCAACTTAGTTACCTTCTGGTTAGTATTAGGGACCTAAGACCTTCCAATAACCCCTGCCTGCTTCTGAGGCCCTGCAGTTTCTTCTGTCACAAGGTACAATTCAGTGTTTCCCAATTCTCAGTCATTTCCAGACCCCCCTCAGTGATTTTGCTTCATCCACACATCACCTGTGTTATTCTTTTCTGTTTAACTTGACTCACTTTTGTTCTTTTTAGAAGTGTATATAAAAAGAAACTCATCTTAAGCAATATCCTTGAAACGGCAGGTTTGAAGCATTCCCTTACCCCACACCTCATACTATCAAAATAAAAGTGTGGCATAGAAATGAAGTGTTTGTCCACAGTCCACGACCAGTGGTACAATACCATACTCTAGGATTCACTGATACAAGCCAGAGTTTACCATGGAGCCTGCAATACCTTTAGGAAGTCACACCACACCACACCACGCCCCCCTCACACTCCCCACTGCCTGCCTTTGCTTTACACCATGTAAGAATTCAAATCACAACTGAATCAGATCATCTACGGACTTGAAATACATCATGAAGAAATGTCTAATTTTCTAGCCAGATTGATTTAGATCATCGCAACTAAGCTCCTAAAGGGAAAATCTGTTCAATTATCTGTTGGGCCCTTTTGCAAGATATCATCTGCTAAAATGCTCCGGTAGGGGTGGCTCGGCGGCTCAGTAGGTTGAGTGTCTGCCTTTGGCTCGGGTCATGGTTCCCGGGTCCTGGGATGGAGCCTACATGAGGCTCCCTGCTGGCAGGGGGGGGGGGGGGGGGGAGTCTGTTTCTTCCTCTCCCTCTGCCCCCCCCCCCGTTCATGTTTGTTCTCTCTCCCCAATAAACATATAAAACCGTCAAAAAGTAAAAAAAATAAAATGTTCTGGTAAAGACCAAACTTGCATGTTTTTCTAGAAAAGTTCTTTGAGCACCATTTGATTCATCTATATATGTATCTATCTTCTTTCCTTCCTCCCTAGTTCCTTCTTTCCTTCGTTTTAGAAGGGGCAAAGGGGCCTTTCTTTTTTAGGGTGGAGTAAAGGTGCCTGGAAGATAGTTCCTAAACTTGATAGATTTCTTCATATCAATTTCGTTGTTTATTTCTAGTGCCTTATCAAATTTGAAGAATCTCTGATTCTTAGAAAAAAGAACAAAGATCTTTTACAAGCTAAAATGGCATCCTTATTCTCAAATGTTTTAAAATGTTGAGCAGTATTCTAGACTTGATTCAGACACCCCCTACAATCACAGAGTTATTTTAAGAAAAAGCCTCAGATGGACATGTCTACGGAAGCTAATACTAATGTGCTGTTCTTCCAACGAAAAGGTTACTGACCTATCAGTAGGAGTTGTCTTTTCTGGCAGAGATGATAGATTTGCCTTGTCTTATCTACACCCCCTGCTCTGTCCCCATAATGAGCCATGGCATACATGTGCAAGACAGCTGGCAAGGGGGAGTCAGGGTCTGTGGCCATGGGCCAGAGCAAAGCTTACCAACCCACTCAGAGCCTGGACCTATGACCCGTGTCTCATTAGCACCTTGCTCCAAGCAACTGAGCTGCCACAAAGAGCAACAGTGGCTTAAGCCATTTTGTCTACAAGTGAAACAAATCAGGTTAGACTGACAACCAATAGTTCAAGCAGCCACTAGAGAATTGCCAAAGTACAGAAGAACCAATAGTGAGGAAGAATCACAAGGGTCTTGCAGTCCTGGTTTGGGGATACCCCTCCACCCAAGCAAGGATGAATTTGGAAGGGGAACAAGAATGTAATTTGAATATACCAAGTATTCAGTGCATGTTAATGGGAGATAATAAGAGAAACAGCTACAGCTTCATAGGTAATACCCTTCTTACTCAGTGGGTAGAACATACTTGGGTAGATGCATAAAGAAGAGCAAGAAACTGTACTCAGGAACTGCAAGCTTGAAAAATCTATAGTCTAAAAATACTTTGATTATAGTAATCCGTTTACATTAGGGAACCACTTGATTTAAGGCAAAATGGAAGAAACAAAAATAAATTAACAGCAAATCAAGTTCAAAAGAAATCATTATACAAATATCTCATTAGCAAAATTTTGGATTTCCAAAACATCCAAATAATCTTTCCTTTTAGAGCACACACAAGTTAATATTAAGAAAAGCTCCTTGTGTACCACTTTATGCAAGGCTTTTAGTGGTTACTTTAATTGGGGTTATCCCACCTTGGGGTGGAACAGTAAAGGAGAGGAGAAAAGTGGATATGGCTATTTTTTTTTTAAAGATTTTATTTATTTATTTGACAGAGAGAGAGACAGCCAGCGAGAGAGGGAACACAAGCAGGGGGAGTGGGAGAGGAAGAAGCAGGCTCCCAGCAGAGGAGCCTGACGCGGGGCTCGATCCCAGGATTCTGTGATCACGCCCTGAGCCGAAGGCAGGCGCTTAATGGATGAGCCACCCAGGCGCCCCGGACATGGTTATTTTTAAACTGTAACAAATCTCCTTTTGAGGAACAAAAGCAGCCTTATGAATAATAAGGAGAAAACACCAGAGGTTGGAAAATTGCTGCTTTAATCTGATTTAATCAGTCATTCAACCAAGAGATAGTTATGAAGAACCAATTATCCAGTTACCGTTGCAATAAATGCTATGCGATATGGATAAGAAATATTAACACAGAGCCCTAACCACAAAGCTTATGATGTGGCTGAAGACCTAAGATTAACAAATGTTAAAAAAACAAACAATCCAACTAAAATACTGATCTAGTTTAGGCAAGTAAATGCTGGAGGCATTCTTCTGGTGATGGCAGAATAAAAAGCTGAACAAAGTAAATATATCTTCATACAAGCACCGAAGAGCTGAGATGGGGCTGAATTACCTGTCCAAGATTGGTGAGGGAAGGAGGCTGGAGCAATAAGCCCAACACCCACGGCCACTTTTGTCCTGAGGGTATTTACAACCCCGGAAGAGAAGCTGAGATGAAACTGTGACGGCCTCTAAGGCCAAAAATGTTGGGTGTCTCTAGTAGGCTAACCCCTACTGTGAGCTGGGCCACAGATAAGGGGGAACCATGAACTGTAAGTAACTAGCCTACACCTGGATTTGCAGCCCAAATCACAACACCTGAATTGTGAACCTGGACTGAGAAGGCCTTGAACCGCTCAANACTGAATAACTGCAATCAGGAAATCAATGAATGAGTTTAATGGCAGATTAGATACAACTATAGAAAGAATTGGTAAGCTGCAACTGAGAAGAAATTATTTTGAGTAAAGCTCAGAGAGATAAAAAGATGAAAAATACAGAAGAGGGGGTAAAAGGCATAGGGCATACAGTGAGAAATTATAACATATGTTTAAGTGGAAACCCAAAGAAGAGAGAAGAAAGAGGATGAATCAGAAACAATATGTAAATAAATAATGGCTGAGTATTTTCCTGAACTAATGAAAGATACCAATCCTCAGATCCCTAACAAAGTAAACTGAATGACATCTAGGCATATCATAGCAAAACTTCAAAGATAAAAACCAAAGAAAATAGTTTAAAAAGGAACCAGAAAAAAGGCAGTTGCCTAGACTGACAAATGAAGTCATAAAACAATGGAACAGCTTCAATGTGTCCAAAGTAAATAACCACCCAGAATCTATACCTAGGCAAGAATGAATGTGAAATAAAGATAAAATTATATTAGAACTAGAACCACTGGAATGTATTAGAACAAGAGCAGGGATTTTTCTGTTTTCTTTGTTGCTATGTCCCTCACCTAAAACAGTGTCATCACATAATAAGTGTCCAATAGATACTATAAAATAAATTCATAGTCTCATTACTGAGAGAACTTTTAAAATATTAGATGCTACCACTGACTTGAAACTCCAAAAATACAATAAATTCTTAAAGTGCATTCTAGAATTAAAAACACTAATCACAAATTAAACGCCCAAGTATGGGTAACTTGAAATTAAAAAAAAAAAAAAAAGCCAAAACTTGCCTCATAAGTATGAGAATATATTTATCTACTATTAAAAAAAAAAAGGAAATCAAAGGGGCATTTGCACCCCTATGTTTATAGCAGCAATGTCCACAATAGACAAAATATGGAAAGAGCCCAGATGTCCAACAGCAGATGAATGGATCGAGATATGGGGGGGTTATGGAATATTACTCAGCCATTAAAAAGAATGAAATCATGCCATTTGCAATGACATAGATGGAACTAGAGGGTATTACGCTAAGCAAAATAAGGCAGCAAGAGAAACAGAAATATATGATTGCACTCATATGTGGAATTTAAGAAACAGATGGGGGCGCCTGGGTGGCTCAGTCGTTAAGCATCTGCCTTCCGCGCAGGGCGTGATCCCGGAGTTCTGGGATTGAGCACCGCATCAGGCTCCTCCGTTTGGAGCCTGCTTCTTCCTCTCCCACTCCCCCTGCTTGTGTTCCCTCTCTCGCTGGCTGTCTTTCTGTCAAATAAAAAAATAAAATCTTTAATAAAAAAAAAAGAAAAAAAAACAAAACAGATGAGCACAGGGGAAAGGAAGGAAAAATAAGACAAAATCGGAGGAGACAAATCTTAAGAGATGCTTAACTCTAGAAAATAAACTGAGGATTGCTGGAGGGGAGAGGATGGGGGGATGGGGTAATTGGGTGATGGGCATTAAGGAGGGCACTTGATGTAATGAGCACTTTACATAAAACTAAGCTCTACAGAGCACTGTGGCATGCTACGGAATAGGAAACTATGCCATTGATAAAACTGTTAAGATTGTAATAATACAAATGCGAGGTCAGTTTAACTTAAGGAAAAATATGAATTATCAGGGAAAGCACCAATTCAGTAAAACATTTAGAACTACAGATATAAATGAAAGTACAAAAGTGATCTACAAGACAAGTTACCACTAAGCATTATGATGTCTCACAGGGTCACTTTGATGGCAGCAGCAGTATAAAAAAAATTAGAGATTTTTAAATACTACAATCACAGGGCGCCTGGGTGCCACAGTTGGTTAAGCGTCCGACTCCTGTTGTTGGCTCAGGTTGTGATCTCAGGATGGTGAGATCCAGCCCCCCGTTTGGCTCCGCTTAGCACTCATCTCCCTCTGCACGTCCCCCCACATTCTCTCTCCCTCTCTAATAAATCAATCCTTTAAAAAAATACTACAACCATAAGCAATGTAAGTTAATTTTAAATCCTCTTTGGAACATTGGTAACAGTGGCAATGGGCAGCAAATACTGGAGTGGGGGATTTGAATTGATCCACCAGCATGAGTAATCTTGTGAAACGGTTTCCATTTCAGACAAAGGTAACTAGATAATTCTTTACCTGAAAGACCTATGATGAAGAAAGAAAACACTTTCAGTCTACAAATATTCCCAGAAATTTATTATGTGTCAGGCACTGTGTTAGAGTTGGGGATACAGAAAGATACAGCCCTCACTTTACTGGGGTTTAGGAGGAGACAGTACTAGTAAATGTGATTGTGTTGTGTTAGTTATAAACAGGAGACAGTGGCGGCTCAGAGTCTAGGCAGGGAAGACCTCCCAGATTCCAGTTACATTTACACTCAGATCTAATGGATGAGTCTCAGCTAGATAAAAGGAGTGGAGGTGTGAGGTAGGGTTCCTGCAATGAGGCACCTAATATGAGAGGAAATCTTCAAGTATATGGAGCATGGCCGATTCAAGGAAGCAAGGAAAATCACAACACTAGAATGTACAGTGGGATGGGGTAGAACCTGCACTGATCAGCCTGCAGCATGATTCTCAAAAATACTGAGAGACTTACATGGATGCTTTAAACAACTGGTTCTCTTAAGCTACACATAGTAATAATTTATCACTGTGATTACCACTACTTTTGCCAAAGTAAGTATATGTTTTAATGAAAAGCTGTATTTTCAAGTATGTTTTCTTTGCTTTTAGGGAATCTGTATAAACTAGGCTTTGAATACAAAGCAGAATCTGTCAACAGAAAAACTAATCAATTTGTACTGAGTGTACACTGGAATCATAACCTAGCTATGCAGGCCTTTTAAATTGTTGAATACAAAAAAGGATGGCTCATTATTAAAGAAATTCCTAATTTCTTGAGCCAGCTGCTTGAAAAGTTACCAATTTTGGCTGAAGTCCCTTACTCATAAGATCCTAAAATTTTCCAGAAGAAATAAATTGCTTTAATCTTCGCAGTAAATAAAAATTAAACATGATAAATACTGAATTAACCAAATCCAAGTTGGTTCTAAGCATCTATTATCAGGAAAATTATGTTGAAAGCTACCCACATAACAATTTTTCAATTTAGAAAGAATTCATTTAAATAATAAATCTGATTGAATTTTATTTCTCATTTTTTGTGAGAGAACAATATCTGTTTTCTGTCCTAGGACTTTTAATTTCTGGATTAACTAATTATACTTTGAGAAAGCACAGTGATACACTGTAAGAAAAAATGCTACAGTCTTGCTAAATAAATAACATTTACAGCTCATGCTAGACTTGAGGACAGGTCTACTGTACTGGCCTGAGAGAAATGGAGAAGCAGGAGACACGGGTGCTGGGCACAGCTCTCTGCTGGGGAAGCCCTAGGTGATGCCCACAGGTCAGGTTGCTTCACGTCTCCAGAAGCAGATATATTAGTGGGCCTTGGGCATACACGTTTTCTTTCATCCTTGTGCACTCTCTCTCTCAAAAATGCAAATTTCTAAAATACATTTTTGCTTAACTCGTATCAGGGAATGTGCTTCTTTAGCATGATCGAAGTCTAATTCAATCCTTGTGAATTCTAGAAGCAATTAACATTATGAGAGTATTTAAAAATCTATTTGAAAGTTTACCAGGAGGATGCTTAACTACAGATTGCCCTTAATAAAAGATATCTGCAGACTTCCCTAACATACAAAGTAACTACACTGAATAGCTTATTACACCAACCCTCTCTAACTAGTCTGCCTACTCTTTTCCCTCTCTTTATACCCCAAATTCAAGTAATACTTCACATGACACTTACTTATCTCCAGGATTATCATATAACTACCATTTATGTTTAGATCCTTTTTTTGCACTTGACTGAACTACCCAATCAATAGCAACAAGGACACTCTGCTGTCAAAAGCAGACGGCTGCTCTAGCTGCTGGTTCCCCCTGGGTCGATGTTGGGGAGCCATGTTAAAGAGCCCCTGCCAGGCCGGCACAATGCAACACCTTCACTGTGCTCTCTCCATCACAGAGACATGGACATCAGGTAGAGCACTAAATTACGTGGGTCAATTTAACGAACTTAGCCATAACTAGGCAATGCCACAGAATAAGAAATGAGGGAACGCATCCCAATATGTGTACAAATACAGGACAGTTCATCACAGCTTCCACTGTACTTGCAATTTTGAAAGCCTAAAAATTAGATATGGCTGCCTATTTTATAAATTGCAATTACACGTGTTATAACTATGTTAAAGAGGGAGAAATAGGAGAAAGCAAACTGCCCACATAATAAATAACCTTTCCATAATATAGGCAGAGAGCTAAATATAAGACACATGGTTGAACTTCTGCATAAACAGATTCACAATACAGCAAGTTATATATTGACTGACTATTTAATAGAAAATCTATTAAAAGTTGGAATTCCTCCTCCAACCCTTTCCCCCACCCACTTCAACCTTTAACTATCATACACATATATGCAAGACATTTGAGTAACATGCCCAAGCAGCCTAGAAATTAGAATATTTGTAGGCTGAACTCAATAGCTACTAAAGATATGCTTAGAAGGAAACCAGTCTAGAAATCTTTTGTAATACAAAAGGAATTAAAATTCTGGAGAACAATCTGCTTTTTAAAAAGTAATCACAGGGGCGCCTGGCTGGCTCAGCATGCCAACTCCTGATCTCAGTGTTGAGTTCAAGCCCCATAATGGGTGTAGAGATTACTTAAAAATAAAATCTTAAAAAAAAAAAAGGGTGGGACACCTGGGTGGCTCCGTTGGTTGAGTGTCTGACTCTTGATTTTTGCTAAGGTCATGATCTCAGGGTTGTGAGATCAAGCCCTGTGGCAGGCTACCCACTCAGTGGGGAGTCTGCTTGAGATTCTCTTTATCCCTCTCCCTTTGCCCCTTTCCCCCTCGTGTGTGCTCACGTGCATACACACATGCACTCACTCTCTCTCTCAAATAAATAAATCCTTTAAAAAAAAGTAATCACAAACACTATGTTTCCCCCTCAGATTATGGACATAATACACAGTCTTTCTAGAAAATGTATGAAAAATTTTTAAAGATAATTTGAAATGGATGCAAGAATCCCAAATATTACAAAATAATAAAGATAAATCATAATGAGAAGGCATCAAGAAAAACCAGTAACATGGTTCTATAAGCATGGCATGAACAGCAGGTAGACTAAGGCCTCAAATGTGTGAAAACAGTGAAAAATTATGTTTAATCTATTAAAAAAAAAAGTCCCCACCTACACACAGTCACGTACACATATATGTAGTCATTTAAGAGCATGAATCCCAGAGGAGTTCAAACAGTGTTTATCAAATATTCTCACACATAACATACTCTGCTAGGCAACTCGTAGAAATCAAAGAAAAATATGACTTTGAAGATTTTAGAAGAAAGATATTTTACAAATAAAGTACCCAATCTCAAAATATATGTTTAAAAATGTTCTTTCAAGAATGAAGAAAAATACCAAAATCCTCTCTCAAGAATCAAAGAAAAGTATCTTGAAAATGGCCAGGTTAGACAAGATAAAGAACTCAAGCTCAAGATGGGAGAAGAAATGGGGAGAGAGGACACGACTTCTGTGTATATATGTATTTATACAGTGCCTTTGTCCATAAACACTGATGGTGCTATCTGCTTTACAGTAGTTTCCAGGCCCAGATAAACTTCTTCTTAAATCCAAGAAGACTTAACAGGGAGGCTGACGATCTGTAGTCTGCTAATTAAGTCTGAAAAGTCAGGAGGAATGGCTGAGGTGCCTGAAGTCCGAACGGGAGCAGATGGTTTGTGTGTGCATGCACGCACTCGCACACATGAAGAATAGAAACTCAGAAAATAACAGACAAGAAAATACTGCATTTACTCTCTGCAAGCACTTGAGAGAAAAGTTAAACACATTATTTCTGAGTACTCAGAAATTAAGTATCTTTAGAAGCCAACATGGAGTTCGGTAAGCACTACACCTCTCTACTTGGTAAGGTCACAGAAAACGCCACCCAAGAAAGGCAGGTAATACATTCCTTTCATGCTAGAATTATGGAGAAATGAGAAAAATTAGCTTAAAGACAGGTGAATTCACTAATTGATTGAAAAACGACACTATGACCAGAGTAGACTGATGAATAGAGGCACAACGATGGGAGGTCTTTCCTTTGTCCCATCCTACTCAACAGGTACATGGCCTTAACACAGCAGGAGAGTAAAACAGTGGAAACATTGGGGGAAAGAGACAGCAGAATAGAAAAGTGTATTAGCCTCCTCCCTTAAAGTGGTTTGGGATCTAAGTTGTTTGGGGTGGGGCTCAGAAGCTGGGCACTCTGCTCGTCATATGAATACTACAACTACTCCACAAAATTTCATTTGAAACACAGAAAGGGAAAGAGCTGATATCCGATCAATAAAGAACTGGACAAGGACCCATTCTTCTGCACAATCAAGAGAGTAAATTCTACAATTGATTTTAGGGAACGGGACTGGCCTCATTTACACTTTAGTAAGGCCAAGATAACCAAATTACTTTTCACAGATTTCTCATGTCATATATATATATATATTTGTGGACATGATGATTAAGAAACCGTGGTTCAGAGTCCAAAAACCTGAGAATTTGGGGAACAATTCACAGCTCATCTGGGGAAGAGGAGCTAAGGCCGAATTTGAGCTGCAGTGGGCCAAATCCCTGGGGCCTATCAGAGTAAAGATAACATAAAATAATAAAAATATATAAAAAGAAAAAAGGAACTAAGAACCTACATTAAGGACTTCACAGGATGTTATTTAACTAGAAGAAAATATAAACCAGAAAAGAAGATCATCAGGAGGAAAACATTGGTCGACCCATACAAAATTGCCATTTTTATAGGTCAAAAACAGGTATCAGCAACTTCACAAGATTCAAGTGAATATACATTGTAACACATTTTGCACTGGGAAAGACTGATTTACTCCATGCAACTGCACTGGACAGCTTAGACTCAATATGAACGTTGCACCTGACAAATGGGCAGCCAAACTGGGAACTGGAGGTACGGAAACACAACAGGGTAACCCTCTCTACACTTCTGTAGTGAGTGATCTTTAAGATCCCTTCTGAATTATTCCGAAGGTTCTTGCCCACTTAGTCTAAGCAAATTTTGGCAGCTTTGGCTCTGCCTGTAGTGAGAGTGGAAGACAGGTAGATGCGAAAAGAATGCATTATGAAAAGAGAATGGGACAAGAGAAATTCAGGAAGGCAAGCGAATGACCATTTCCACCAGTTTCAGCCCACCTTCTACAAAACCTGCAGATCACCCTGCCCTCAATGCCATGAAATCTCAGCCAACATCTGCAGGCAGAAAGGAGGAGGCCTGTAAGTACAGTCAGGACTTAGCACCACTAAAATGCAGTTAAGGGGTCTGGAATGGAAGGCTTCACTGAGCTAAAGGGACTTAAAACTGCAGAAGTGTGACTGGGCAGGTTTGGGTGGTTGGGTAGGGATGGTTAATTTGGGACAAGCACAGGGGAGAGCACTCCAGGGGTTGAAGTTCTAGAAGCAGCAGAGTAGAGAGACAATAAATTTAGCTGAACAGAGAGTCCGGGGCGATGAGTCAGGGAAAGTGGGCTGAGGCCAAGACTGGAAATCATCCTGATTGCCAAGCTCATGCTTACACTCTAAGTTTGTTCACTGAAATCTTTTAAGCATGGTTTATAGACAACATGAAAGAGTAAAGGATATATTTCATGTATTCATGTACACGTCTGAAATATAAATATCACAATGTTTAGGATTCAGACATAGAGAAAAGCAAAAATATGTTTTGATTAATCAGTTGTTTGATTTTTCTATTTCTCAGGTCAGATTTTGCTACATTCTACTCTTAGTGGTTTACGATCCGTACCAAAAATTTCTCATTTTTATTACACCAATTTTTGTACACACTTCTATCACACATGTTATTAGACCATGTTCACCCAGCATTGCCTCTCTAATGAAAACAATGAAAAGGTATTAATGAAGACATCTGAGCTGAGCTCAAATGTAAGAAGGGCAATAACAGCGTACGTTTTGAACACTTACATGGAAGACAGTGGCATTTCAAGGGGTAGATGGATGGAGTGGTTTGCCCCCCCGCCATGGTGCAGGCAATAAGGGGGAACCTTGCCTATAGAGAATTTAAAAACAGTAATAAACTCACTAAAAGTCGGTCTGTTTTTTATTATCACCTGCACTGGCAATTCCAAACAATTCTAACTTCTCCCTGCTGGGGCAAGATGGCTCCCACACAGCCACCCCTCCTTGGTTCACCGCCAGTATTAGTCCTCAGCATCCTGTCAAGTGTTTTACAGCCAGTCTCTTTTAACTCTCATTTCACAGACAGGAGAAGAAAGGCTCGGGAAACTGGGGCAAATGGGAGAATGGGGATTTACTGCAAGCAGTCTGATTCCCAGGTCTGCATATTTAACCTGTAAGCTACCACCACTCAAGGAAAATGAGCAAATGACAGCAGATACCCCAAGTTCAGCTCAACTTGAGTCACAGCTAAGTTTCAATGTCATCTTCCATTAGCCTACCTCCTACCTTTTCCATCAGTCAATCAACAACTGACTCCCTATAGTTCACAGAACACTTTTTACTTATTAATTCATTGCCCGATTCTTGACAGTTTCCCTAGAGAGTGAGGCAGGTTAACTCTGCCACATTCTTGGCCACCGTGGCCCGAGGCAGTGATCTCCCACAACAGAAGGGCGACAGTAAAAACCTACCTCATGAAAACATTCTGGACTCCTTAGCATTCATTTTAATGGGCAAGGACATCTATGTTTATGTAATGTCAAAATCCCCATAATAGAAAACCTTTTCCTTAATTGCTTCAATTTTAGACTATGCCTTTTACTGGAAGTCACCACACTGAAAAATGCAGGAAATAAATAAGTAAAAAACAAGGTACTTGCATTTCTTAGATGGTTAAAAATTTAACTGTGCAAGCAACTCATTTCTTCTCAATTTCTCTATCTATTAAGTGGAATGTTAAGTTACAATCTTGAAAAGTTCAGTAAGGGTAGAATTTGTCTAATAATCCAAAATCTTTAGACCATGGAACTACAAACAGAGGCCACTGCTGTCAGGACCTTGGAAATTAAAGACACTGTCCGTCATCGCATTCCCCCAACTACTAAAGGGAGAAAAAAATAAAATTGCCTTCACCAATTTAAACTTTAAGATCAACACATTCTGAATATGAGCTATGTAGTAACTTTAGTGATGCAAAACAGCTTCCAAGCCTGGACTTCTAAGCGCTGGATGTATTACCACTGTCACAGTGGCTGCACACTCATGCAGTGGTAGGAAGGATTCTAAGATAGTCTTCTAGTATATACATCCTCTAGAATTCCCTCCCCTGAAGTGTGAGCAGAACCATGAATATGACGCATTTCACTCCCGATCAGGTTATGTTATAGGACCAAGGTGAGGGGAATTTTGCTGATGTCATTAAGACCCCAAATCCATCAATTTTGAGCCCATCAGGAGGGAGATCATCCGGGGTTGGCCTGACTTAATCAGATTGAGGTTTTTAAAAGGACCAGAGATTGTAAAGATTGGATGCATATAAGAAATCCTCAAACTGACCTGAAAAAGCAAAAAGCTATGTTGCAGAGAGGGCCATGTGGCAGAAAAGCCTCTAGGAGCACAGGGCCTCTGTCCTACAACCACAAGCAACTGAACACTGCCCACAGCCAGTGAGCTTGGAAAAGGACCTCAACCCTCAGACAAGATCACAGCCTGAGCCGACATCTTGATTTCAGCTTGGTGAAGCCCTAAGCAGAGAACCCAACTAATCCACGCCTGGACTCATGACCTATGAGGAATGAGATAATAAATGTCTTGGTTTTAGCTGCCAAATTGTGGTGACTTGTTAATATAGCAACTGAAAACTAATACAGCAAATCTACAGTAAGTTGGAAGTACCATCCTAAACACTGTCGAGGACATAGGGAAGGCATCCCTGTTCTGGTTAGATGCCATGCTCACTAATACAAGACTGGCTTCATACACAGGTGTCCCTTCACAGAAATAATATACTGACCATTCAAATTGAGAATCTTGGTCTTTGGGACAATTATTTCTCAGGCAAACAAATAAACATACTGGTCCCCTGACTTCATATATATGTTTCTTTAGCTGGACTAATGTGAGTCTGTCCCTACAAGAGAGCTCTACCCTTAACATCCAGAGAAAATCAGGATATAATCTGACAAAGTTGACAATCAGCCAGATCTAGAACTGCATTAGTTTTCCACTGACACAAATGGTGGATTAAAACAACACCCATTTATTAGTTCACAGTTCCATAGGCCAGACATCCAGACAGGTTTGACTAGGTTCTCTGCTTAAGGTCTCACAGAGCCCAAATGAAGGCGTTGGCTAAGACTGGCTCTTATCTGGAGCCTCTTGAGAAGAATCCACTTTCAAGCTAAATTTAGGTTGTTGGCAGAATTCAGTTCCCAGTGGTTACAGAACTGAGGTCCCCATTTCTTTGCTGGTTGTCAGCTGGGGGAGTCACACTCAGCTTCTAGAAGCTACCCATATTCCCCGGTACATGTCCCCTCCATGTTCAAAGCCAGGAAAAACACAATTGAATCAAATCCTACTCATGCTTTGAATCTTTCTTCCCAGTAACCAGAACAAACTCTGTTCTTAACCGGCTAATGTAATGAGATTAGCCTACCTGGACACTCTCCATTTTGCCATACGAGGAAGTGTAATCATGGGAGTGCTATCTCAACATATTCACAGGTTCGACCCAAACTCAAAGGGTTACACAAAGGGCAAGGGTCATTTGGGGGGTCATTCTTAGAATTCTGCCTACCACACCAGACCATGGCAAATCTAACAAGATAACAAAGGCTACCCTGGGAGGGAGGCTGAAAGAGAAGAACCAGCCAGCTTCCTACAGAAGGCATCTCATACACCACATGGACTGTCAAAATTTGCATTCATCTTAGAGCAAGTAGGCTATTTCCTTTATTGATGTATTTTGAGCACAGACAGAAATCACATTAAAAAAAATTAAACAAAAAGCACAGACCAAACACTGGACAACCACTTACTATGAGGCACTATGTTAAGCATAAAAAAATATATAATATGAATATATATGGTGCGCCTGCATGGCTCAATCGGTTAAGCATCTGCCTTCAGGTCATGATACCGTAAGCCCAGGGTTCCAGCCCCTCCTTCCGCTCCCCGCTCAGTGGGGAGTCTGCTTCTCCCTCTGCCCCTCCCACTACCTGTGTGCTCAAGAGCGCTCTCAAATAAATAAATAAATAAAATCTTTTTTAAAAAAGCGTAACTACTCTCAAAGGGACTGAAAAGTAATGCAAGTCGAAGATAATATAAATTGACTAATGATGCCACGCTTAATATTAGTCAGAAGTCCAGGAACTAATAAAATCTTCACACCAAACTGCAGAGCTTTTAAAAAATGCTTATAGCCAGAAGTATTCCTACTAATGTCACTGGTGACTTGCAGATATGAAGACCTTTAGAATATTACCAATATGAAGGAAAAAAATGCCAATATGATTCTAAATTTTGGGGAGTGTTTTATGTGTATACAATTTTTTTTTAAGAGTTATTTGTTTGAGAGAGAAAGAGAAAGAGACAGCAAGCAAGCACACAGAGGAGAGCGGGAGGAGAATCAGACTCCCTGCCAAGCAGGGAGCCTGACACCGGGCTCAATCCCAGGACCCTGGGATTATGACCTGAGCGGAAGGCAGATGATTAACCGACCCAGCCACCCAGGAGCTCCTGTGTATCCAATTTTTATGTGTAAACAAGAAAAAAATAAAAGAGGAAATATACCAAAGTTGTTAACTATTTGAATAGTGCTATTATAGGAGATTTTAACTACATTTTTATCAATTTTTTAAATGTTCTCATTTTTTTCAATAAGCATGTAGCATTTTTATAATACGGGGGAATTTATATACATACAAACAAATATTTATATTGAGCAAGTCATGGCATTTGGTCCAACCAACCTTTCTTTCAGGCCAAATCCTGTCTTGTACATAGCCCCTTGATCTAGAAAACACAGGCAATTTTCATATAGCACAAAAAAGATTAGCAAGTAGAGACCCCACTATCTGAAATCTGAACAAGAAAACAGACTTGTTAACAGCAAAAAACTAAAGCTGAAAGGATACAAGAGAGCTGAAACTAGTAAGCTCCACAACAAACAGAGCACAATATAACAGAAATGATGAATAAACAGACACTATGGAGGTAGAGGAAAAGCTACAAGAGCGGAGAGGGAGGAAGCAACAGAGGAAAGGAGGGAGCGGAACAAGCCATGTGCAGAGGAAGGCAAAGGCAGAAACCAGATGGGATGAGAGGAGAATGGATGAGTGGAGGGCAGACGGACCAGCAGAGAGAGGGATGGACGGACAGATGGACAGAAAGCCAGAGCTAGCTAGTGTCCAGTGTCCAGTTCTCCTAAGGTGCCTTTAATCTCTGAGAATTTTCCAGCCCCACTTTTTAATAAATGATTTTTCATTCCTTTTGACCAAAATGAGCCCAACTAAAATGACATTAAAAATATTACTTCTATAAAGCTAAAAATTAAAATAAAAGACAAGTTTTTAAGGTCTTCTAAAAGATAATTTCTAAATTTAGGGTTTTTTTTCCCTTCTTCAAATCTAGTTCCTCCCAAAAGCTGGTGGGAATCTGGGAATCTCTGAATCTCCCCACCGCCAGCACTCACAAACAGAGCAATCCCAGCCAGAAAAGGATTTGCCTATTAGCCACGCTATCTCTACCAAGACAGCAGCCTTATTAAATTACAACTGTTTGAACAAGGTCAAGCACTCAGAGTTTAATTCAAAGTGTTTCCAGGTATAATGCTGTCAGGTCAACTTAAACAAGCCAACAGAGGCTTGGAGCCTGATTAAATATTAAAACAGAATCTTTCACATCTGTTTTTACCCAAGGATGAAATTACTGTACATCACTTCAACCAGCTCATTAATACACTATCCACACATCTTGCCTCAAAGGTTACAGGAATATCAATGCTTCCGAGGCCTGCAGTGAAACCTGCTCACACAGCCAGAAGTGAGGTCACTGCATACTTTACAGGACGTCAATACCTCTTTACAAAATGTGAGAGATAATCAGTTAGACATAGACACATTTTAAATTAAAGGATGAAAACCTCCATGAAGTTAAGCCAGTTGCTTTTGATCTAAACCTTTTAATCATTCATTCAGCTGGCTTTGATAGGTAACTTGATAGCACACATTGAGCAAAAATTTTGATTCAACAGTAATTATTTTATAAAATGGAGGGCTGTCACATCCAAATAAATGGCCAGGGTGACTACATGTTTTAACTTACAAAAGCACACATATAAAAGGCACACATAAATACTTTAAAGCACAAACATTTGGGACACTCATGGTGCATTAGGTAAAAGAGTGGCTGCAGATTTGCTACTTTTAAAACTACTATATAACAGGGAATAACACCTGGACAAACAGTCTAGAATTACTTAGACTATTTCTGTGTCCCCCATACCTGACAGGTATGTGTCGTGGTTGATAGGTATGTGTCCCGTAGAACTGAACCCAGTGAACAATTTAAAAACTGCAATACTATGTTTGCCGTCGATTGTAACACCTATACAGTGTGGCTGCTATGCACATTTCCTACCTTCTCCCCTTCCACTGGTACACCACCCCGTTTCTTCTGGGGAGTGCCACTTCATTCCTGGTCCTGGAGAGCTGTCACTCACAGTGCCCTCGGCCCCTACCCTGGATAGACACACCCCCAAACCACAGTCCCCAGGCCTCTGGTGACAGTGGCTTGTCTAAGGGTTGGGCACATCAGGCAGGCCCTTTCTATATGTTTCTATATGCATGTTGAGAGAGAAAACAGTCTTTGGTGGCTGGGATTGCTTACCTGGCAGGATGTATGGGCAGACACTTTCCCATCCCCAAGAGCGCAGATACACAAATTACGTATATAGAGGGAGCAGAGCTGACGATGCAGAGAAACAGCCCCGTCCACATCCTCTGAGCAACGGAAGCCAACTGAGCTTGGTCCACCCTCCACTTTCTGTTTTGAATATTAGACGACTCTGGATAATATTAACATTGCTATTCTGACCCAAGGTACAGTTAAATGCATGCTTGCTCTAGGAAATCCTACTATCTCTCTTTTCTTAGGTTCTACAGAACTTCAGCTTCTACAACATTACCTGGAGATTATACCTTGCACTTCCTTCTTACAGCTTCATATGTATGATTGATTTAAAATTTAAATTTCTTGTTGCTGTATATTAAGAATATAAAGGCTGCTTAAATCTAAGATATTTTAAATTATGTAGTTAGTTCAACATACACAAGGATAGTAAATTCAAGCTATGTAATATCTGACCAAAAATAAAGACGCTAGTATTAATGTGTTACTTGTGGAGTCTGTTTCACTACAATATTGCCAGACCTCATATATTAAGGTTTGTTTTCATGAAAACAAATGATCATTCACTTACTCAGAAGAAGAGATCAACTTCTCACCCAAAGAAGAGTGGTTACAGTGCATAGATCCCTTGCAATAAAACCGTCACAATCCCAATTTGAAGCCAAAGAACCAGTTGCTGGATTATGGAATTTTAAAAATCCACTTAGAATGGTGATATATTGTCTCAAGGAATAATTTGGGAGATGAAAAATCCAAGGTTCATTTTCCCCCCCAAAGTATAATTACATTGGAAAATGAAGGTGACTGTAAGTAAAGAACTGCTTTATGCTCCTTTATCTGCCACAGCACAGTAAATAGCATTTTCAGTGGAAAGACCACTGGACGTGGAGCCAGGAGACCCAAAGAGGAGTTCTTGCTCTGCCAGGAGCTGATCATGCGAAGATAAAATAGATAAAACTTTTCTTGAACCTGTTTTCTTAGCTGCGCAAGAGTAATGCCCACCTTACTCACTATATAAGTGGGCAGAAGACCCAGTGAAATGAAACCCATTGACATTTCAACATCTGAAAGCAATACACAAATAGAAGTTGCTGTCTAGAAAAAATACATTAGTTAAGATGATGTGCTATGATCCTAAACCTCTTCCAATTTTATAAATGAGAAAATAAAGCTCAAAGAGGTTAATCTTAACTTGTACAGAGCCACAGAGCCAGTACAAAAGACAGGTCTGTTCAGGGCCTACACCGTTCCCCATCAAAGCCCAGCCTTCAGTGACCACAAAACAAGGAAGCTACACACCTTGACTCATGAGGATCCAAATTCTAGGTCACTTTGCCTGGTTTACAAATGCATTTCACATGTGCTGAGAAGATAAGAGTTCTATAATAGGCTCTTTATTTTTGTCCGTTTTTATTAAAAGCAGTTTATTACTGACAAAGAAAAGGCCTAGCAAATAGGCCCTGCTGTGTTTTGTTGAACAAAAATTTTACAGTATCTATGCTAGGCTTGATATGGTTAAAAAGCTAATTTAACACGGCAAAAATATCTGCAACTGAGTTCTAGTTAACTTCCTATGGAATTTTCAAGTTCTAAGAAATAAAACAGTTCCCAAATTTTCAACTTTTGGAGCCAAAACAGCAACACAGATCCCTACTTATAGGTTCATAGTGTTCATTTACTGAATGTAAACCGTGATGAATATATTTACATTTTTAATAAGATGCATTTTTTATAGAAACGCTGAAATTTCCTGACTAGTGATTTATAACATGACGCAAGTCGAAATCATTTAAAAATCAAGTCCATCTTGGATGAAGATCATTGCTAAGACGCAAAATAGATGCTCACACCATCTTTTATCTTCTGCAGGATGTGACCAACACGCCTTGTTAGTAGGTAACAGAAAAAAGAGAGTCTCCGGGTAGTCATGACTCACTGGGTGCTCCCTGCCCACAGGCCTAATGGAAGTTAAAGGAAATAATCAATCTACCAGGCCAAGGGTGAGAGCTGTGGATGCCTGAGGGGCTGCCCCAGTGGGGAGGGGGCTGCAGCACAAGGGCTACTAGACCACTCTGGGTGCACAATCTGATGATTTCTTGGACAGACATTTCATGTCATGTTGGGGTGAGGAGGAGGGGAAAAAGGAAGGCTCCCTGGTGTGTGTGCCAGAGTGTCTATGCCTGGGCTTGTTTCAAGGGTGGAGAAGGATGCGGTGAAACCAGAAGGTTAGGCTGTGTAATTATAATAAAAGCATTCAAATACTTAGGAAAAAAAGGCTTTTTAAAATCTTAAACCATTAAATTTAAACACCAATAGTTAATAAAATACAAAGTAATTTGTTTAACAGAACTCCAATACAGCACAATCTTATACCACACACAAATTCATACTTGAACGATACAATCAAGCAGAGTAAACCATACTAAATGTAAAGTCAATAAATTCTTTTTTGATTGTTCAGCCCCACCACCACCACCAGAGAAGACTATAAGGAATTTAACAGAAGGAAATTAATCATTATAATACTCTGGTTCAATACTGAGCTATAGTGAAATAATTTGGGCATTAGTACAGTTTACTTGAAGTAAGATTTAAAGCAGCACATTTAAATGAAGCAGAATTCATTAAGCAACCTCTCAAAAGGATCACTTCCTCTAATTATTGCTTTTATAACAGAAGACAAAAGCAACCCAATGTAAGTTCATAAAATCCACAATTAGCTGCCAAAAATCTTACCAGATAAAATTAGAAGAGAAAGGTTATTTAGAAACACCATTGGTAAAAGTTCTGTTGTTCCTTTAAAAAAGGCATTTGCTCTTTCTCCCCATAATCATTTAAAGCAGAGAAAAATCATGGGCCAGATATTGTGGTAGGTCCTCAAGAATGAAGGGGGGAAAGGAGAAGACCAAGCGGGATGCTCCAGCAGCTCACAGTGCTGGGGTGGAAGGGAGGAGGGTGATAAAAACTCACACTACCTCCAGACGAGTGTTCTAACATGAGCTGCATCGAAGAAGCTATGGGAGAAGGAAGCTGTGACTACCTGGTTGAGTGGAGAATCTCCACATTTAAGCCGTGTCTCCTAGGAGGACAATGAGCCTAAAAAACAAGGTAAAAGAAGAGGGAAAGTAAGGCATTCCACAGCCTGTGCAAAAGAAACAACAGTGTGTGAAAGGGTACCAAGGATGAAACAGAGTATTTGAGGGAATCTTTGGACAGATGAGGAGTGGGGGAGAATAAGAAGGCATGATATGGGGTGCACACAGCAGGAAAGAAGAGTGTTTCAGTCTAACTATGGAATTAGCTCAAGCTTTATGCCTTACTCAAAAGGGCTTGCTGGGAAGATACTGAAGACCAGATCAATATCTGTCATATTATCTATTATACTTTTCAGTATTCCAAAGTATTTAGTAATTATACTGGTTTAACTGCAAAAGACATATATGTATAATTAAAGGCAAAATGAAAAGGCAACCCATGAAATGGAAGAAAATATTATCAAACCATATACCAAATAAGGGGTTAATTAATATCCAGAATATATAAAGAAATGCTACAACTCAACAACCGAACAACAGTATGATTTTTCAAATGGGAAAGGACTTGAAAATGGCCAGCATGCACACGAATGGAAACTCAACACCACTAATCTAAGAGAAATACAAACCAAAACCACAATGGGAAACACCCTAACATCCATCAGGATGGCCTCTATCAAAAGTACAGAAAAGAACAAGTGTTGGCGAGGATGCGGAGAAATCAGAACCCCTGTGCACTGTTGGTGGGAAGGTAATTTCCTGTGGCCATTATGGAAAACAATATAGAGGTTTCTCAAAAACTTAAAAAGAGAATTACCATAGGATTCCAGCAAGCCTACTTCTGGGAATATATCCAAAAGAAATGAAAACAGGATCCTGAAGAGGTATTTGCAACACGTTCACTGCAGCATTATTCACAACAGCCAAGAGGTGGAAGCAACCGAAATGTCCATTAACAGACCAATGAATAAAAACTGTGGTATATACATACACTGGAATATCACTTGGCCTTAAGAAGGAAATCCTGCCATACGCTTCAATATGGATAAACCTTGGGGATATTATGCGAAGTGAAATAAGCCAGTCACAAAAGACAAATCTTACATGATTCCACTTATATGAAATGTCTATGGTAATCAAACTCTTAGAAAGTAGAATGATAAGGGACTCCTGGCTCATTCACTCCGTAAAGCATTCAGCTCTTGATCCTGGGATCATGAGTTCGAGCCCCATGTTCTGCAGTTACTTTAAAAAAATAAAAATATTAATGGGATGCTTGAGTGGCTCAGCTGGTTAAGCATCAACTCCTGATTTTGGCTCAGGTCATCATCTCAGGGTCGTGAGATGAAGCCCCTTGTTGGCTCTGCACTCAGTGGGGAGTCTGCTTAAGATTCTCTTCCCTTCTCCCTTTCCCCCACTCCTGCCCCACACATGCTTTCTCTCTAAAATAAATAAATAAATCTATTTAAAGAAAAGATTTGAAAATCTACCGTACTATATACCTTAACCTTAAAAATGGCTACAATGGCAAATTTTGTCTTGTTTTTCACCACTATAAAACAAACAAACCAATTAAAAAAAAATAAAAAATTACAATGAAAGGTTGCAAAGTTCCAGGTGAATTCATAAGGAGCCCCTGAATGCCAATATGGGGACATGACCTGTATTAGCTGTATAGTGAGTTATCAAATTTACAGTGTCCCACTTATAGGGAAATTTCAACTTTCTCAGATGACACAGTAATTGCTGGCAAGCTGTATGCCTGAAATCCGCAGGGCACAGAATAAATGAAACTGCACGTACCTGTAAGACCCAGCTCTAGTCAACTGGTGCTGAGATTGTTCACTGTGCCGTCATGGAAGGATTTTTCAGGGTTCAGTAACCTACAACTACTGATTGGTAGCTAGAATTTAAAAAAGAAATCATGATCTCAAATGAATATAGCCAAACTTCCAGTTATTAAAAAGTCCAATTTAGTCTAAATCAAAACTAATTGCATCCAATGTGAAGCTTTTTCCCTCAGACCAGTAGCGAGGCGAGGGCAGGGCTCAGAGAGTGACATGAGGCAAGTGTGAGGCAAAGAAAGCAGAGAAGTCTATCCACTATCTATGGTCCCCTGGCCTGTAGAAGAGCTGCCAGTTGCAGGAGTTCAAAGGCAGGCTCTCTCTAGTGTGACTCCTTCACTGGGACCCCCACGATGCCTGATGCAGGCAATGGGGGCCCTTGGCTCATCTCTCACCACCTCCTCTCAGCTACCGCCCCTGCAATTCACTCACAGCCTCTTTCTGCTGGGGTCCTACAGCTGGACTGGCGGGCAGTCCTTGTACCAGGGACGGTCTTTCAAGATGACTCACAGCTGCCCTCCAGGCAGACCTCCTGGCCAGCAGGAAACGTCAAGCATTTGCCGTCCCCTCTCCACACACTGTCCCCCACCCCCACCCCAGGGTAGCTCCAGCCACTCGTTCCCGTCTCTGTGCTCACAAGACATCGCCAAACTCAAGGAGATTCACACTACAGTCTCAAGAACTCTTTCTTAGGATTCCAATCTAACCTCATACCAGCTTGGGCCTCTCTCAAATGGGCTGTGGGGAGAATACAGAGAGGGAACTTACTTCCCCCAGAGAAGAGCACACTCTACTCCTAGGAGTTCCTTGCATGGAATCCTTTCTAGTCTTCCTGACACAGCCTGGGTTATAGGGTGGAGGATATAATAGTTGTTAGATACATTTGGCCACCTCTTGACAAATCCTGCAATGGATGATTCTACAGTCTCTTCAAACAATGTGGGTACTTACCAAACCTACTGGCAACTGCTTCGGGAGCTAGGTCAAAATTTCATACAACAGGAAAACTCCCACTTAAACTACAGTAATATATCTGTACAGTAACAGGAGAGAAAAACCATGAAGACTCCATCCAACTGAGGTACTCTGTTATCAGGTGCCCAAGGTACCTTCATGAGGCCCAAAATTCCTCAGAGGACAGTCTGAAATTCAGCTCTAATAAATATTCAAATAACAGCACAAATAAGTGCGAAGACAGCAACACTACTGAACGCAAACTGCTGGCTGGCAGGCAGTGTCACCATGCAAAAGCTTAGACTGTCACCCAATGCTGAAAGTTCTGATTATGTGCACAAAGGTGGTTAGAGATATCAGTGCAAAATGTACAAAAGTAAACACTGTATTAACTCTGATGTGTGCAACTAAGACTATCCTGGAAGGAAATCTTCATAATTTTAGTAATTCTGCCACTACTAGAAGTGCCTACATTTTAGAACATTCTCTCCAGATTCAAACTCCGTCGTAAGAGCAGTCAGGAGGCTGAGCCTAAGTAGTGCCCCCCGCCCCAACTCCCAGGAGGAAAGAACAGGAAACACTCATTAGACCTAAACTGGCTTCCACGCAGAAGGTAAACCCTACCATGGCCCACCAGTGCATAACCTATAGTGAACATCTTCCTTAACTCAGAATGTAAGTCGAAACAATACTAGCAATGACAAACTATGTTATTTCTGGCAGTCCACATTACATGCCAGTATCATTTCATCTAAAAAATAATTTATAAAAGCGTATCATCACCACAATCTGCCATCACCCGTCAGAGTCAACAAAAAATGAAAGCTCCCAGAAGGGCTAAGATCATTAATGCAAAGCTGATAACAAAGATGCCAGGAGATTATTTAATTTTTTATGTCATATCATGTTAATTGTCATGTTTAAATTTGTAAATTGTTGCTTGTTTAAAAATCCATTTACTAAAATAATAAATAATGCATGTTGTGACATATTAGTGAAATTATTATTTTTTAAAGCATCACAGGCACAGATGAATAACCATTTCAGTGCAATCGCTTGTACCATTCAGAGAAAAACAAGAGGATCTGATTAAGTTACATCATGGCAGAAAAAGCAAGAATTGCTACCACATTTCCCTACAGCAAACTGACCCTCTACATTTCAGATTCTTTAGGTCAGCTCAGCTCAGCGAGGCACTTGGGGAGCCAAAGCCAGAACCTGAAGCAGTATCATCATCAGCGAACACGGAAGTTGAGCTATCAATGGAAAGGTGGCCAGGTTTAAAAGAAGGGCTGTAAGGAACTGCCAGGACAAAAGATTTTCCAAATCATGCTATAGCAAAGAAAGCAAGGGTCATGGCTCTGCTCTAACTTTATTCCATAAATCTTTCATGTGGAATTTTCACCTCTTCATGCAGGACTCTGTTCTTTCATTGGATAAGGGTAAATACTAGCATCTCCTTTGAAAGTGAAGTGGTTATTTGCAAATGTTGGCAGGCAGAGAGCAAAACTAGAGTGTGTAGCACAAATGTAATTTTGAAATTCAGCCATTTACAAGCAAAAAAACTCCAATGTTCTACTAACTTTTAACACAAGATTTAAACCTCTATCATAAACCCTTAGAAAATAAACTTGAAGTGACTGAATTAAATAAAAGTCAAACCAATGATGTTACAAAAATACCTGGTAACCAAAGATTAAACAGAAAACATGAGCCTACTGAGTCAAGGTCAAAGTCTCAAACCTGACATTCTCAGCTCTCTGTGGTCTGGCCATAAGCTACCTTTTTAAATCTTACTTCCTACTGCGTCCCTTTTATACACCTGTTCTATATACCTGTTTGTATGCCTGTACCAAGGAAACTACTGCTCACAGTTCCTCATATTCCCCTTTTTGTGCCTTTGTTCACAGTGGTGAGCCCTCCTTCCTTTCCTTTGTATCCCTCCTTAAAAATTCACAGGTCCAAATTCTACCACCCCAAATGACATCTTGGCCAAGAAGCTTCCCTGGATTTTCCACGGACTGCTCTCTCCTTCCTCTGGCTCCCACAGCTCTGCCTGTCGTCTTACAATAAATGACACTCTGTGCCTTTTTAATAGTCATCTTTGGTGATAGTGTCACTACTAAACTCTCGGTGTGTATCTTCACAATGCAGCTCTCATGGACAGCGAGCCACCCACACTATGCCCTGTTTACATACAAGGAGCCCAGGGTCCACCCTCCAGAGCACAGCAACCTCTCATCTAGGGTAGGTCATCTCCTACCTGCCTCGTTACACCCCCCCCCCCGGTATAAAAGCACATTTACTCCTTTTACTCTTCCCACTAAGCCTTAGCTCCCCACCTGGACAATGCGTTCTCCTTTCAATGTCACTGGGTAATATTCCTTGGTTTGACCTATTTTCTGCCTCACCATAGAACTCCTTCATCCAAACAGTGGATGGGATACCACCGACCGGGTGTGCAGCAGGGAACCCCCAGTAGGTGATGGGTAACCCTGCAGTAATTACCCCTGGCTAACCAGGCACCACCTTGTAGGCTGAGGTCTTCAATCTCTTCACACAGACAGGAAAGGTTACAAAGAGCAACTGGCCCTGGTCTCTACAGAGTCCTGCTCCCTCTTTTCTTGGACCTCAGCACCCAATTCTCTCCCACTCAATCTTTACAGCTATTTAACTTCTTAATGGAGCTGAACAATCTCTCAGTCATCTGGGCCTTGAAGTTCTCAGATGAAGCAGAGTATCAAGTATAATGGCAGAGGCGGAGATAGCTCAGAGAAGTGAATTCATTTTCATCATCAAAAGAATTTCAGGGACGCCAGGGTGGCTCAGTCAGCTGGGCGTCCAACTCTTGGTTTCAGCTCAGATCATGATCTTAGGGTCGTGAGACCCACATCGGCTCTGTGCTCAGCAGGGAAATCTGCTTGAGATTCTCTCTCCCTCTTCTCCACGCTATGCATGTGATCTCTCTCTCTCTCATTCTCTCAAGAGAGAGGCTCAATCTCGGGACTCCGGAATCATGACCTGAGCCAAAGGCAGATGCTTAACCGACTGAGCCATGAGCCACCGAGGCACCACTAAAAAAATCTTTTAAAAAAATTTTCAAATAATACAGATGATACAGATGAAGTCAGTCTCTACTGACATCTCCTCAATCCCATCCCAGTCCTTCGAGTCCTTTTCATTAATGCATTTATGTATCATCTGCCATCAAATCTAATCTTATCACTTATAATATATATCACGCTTCACCAAGAAAGAAGTTTAACTACTAAACTATGCCACCAATTGCTAGATACACTGATTTTAGAAATTCTAACATGTGAAAAACATGTTTTAGAATCCATGAAGAACACCTAGAATTCAAATGATTTTATATATAGATTTCATATGCACAACACATACAGAATCTATAAAATGCAATACATATAGAAATACATCTAGTTTTGAGGAGTTTTTTTTTTTTACATATATTTTATAATTTATTTTTCTCAATAAAAATGTATCAGGGAGAGTTTCCCACCTCAGTTGCTACAGATCTACCACATGCTTTCAGGTGTTGCGCAGTATTTCACATGGGGGCTGTACCGCTATGCATTCAGTTATTCCATATTTTACCACTACTAACAATGACAGGATACGACTGTACACGGGTGTATCTTGCTAGACACAAAATTACTGAATCAAAGATACCTGACCTTATTTTCATAGTTACTGCCAAACTGCCCTCCCAAAAAGATCTGAACAATTTATACATTCACCATATGTAAATGATACCCATTCTTCCTCACTGTTGCCAAAACAGATTATTCATCTTTTTAATTCCTGCCAATCTAATGGGAGAAAATCATACCTGATTATTTTGCAGAAGGTTCCTTATATCCTCTGCATTTATAATTTGTCTATTACACATGGCCTATTTTCTCCCAGTCTCCCATTTGTCTCTTAATTATATTTGTAGTTTTTGCCTTCAGTGATACAGACATTTCATATCTTTAAAAAGTCAAATGTACCCATCTTTTCCCATCTATAGCCAAGATTACTTACTTTTGGAAATATTTTCCTCTAATAGTTAACCCATTCTTTGCAAACGCCACTGATGTTCTGGCCTGGCAGTGCTTAGAGGGAGATGGGATATACTCCCATAACCCCCACACTGGAAAATTTCCACACAGTTATCCTGAGCCCACCTCTGACAGGGGCAGGTGCCAGTCAGGGCTCTGCAAGCCTGTGGGCACTATGTCAGGAAGGACTAGCCAGTTCCCTTCCTTAATGTCTGAAGCAGAAGCCTAACCCATTCCAGGCTATGTGTGCCAAACCATTCCAGGCTACATGTGCCAACCCAGTCAGGCTGACATCATGGCCCAAGGCCAGAGACCAAGGACCCAAACACACAGACAGGCAAGCATCCCACTATCCACGGCTGAGTTCTGAGCCAGGAGTGTCTGGACACCTCGTGTGAAGACTGTCAACCCATGTCCCCGTACTCCCTCAGTCTCAGATGTAACAGACTGCCTGAGGAGCTGTATCCCTGACCTGGCAAAAACAAACCCCAGCACACTGGGTAACTCTGCTGACTCGATCCTGATGGACCCAGCTGCCAAGACACAAGTCCATGTGACACAAGTCCCCTGTCCCAGGGAGCCAAGGGGGAAAGGCTGGCTCTTCTCCCACCACATCTGCACCATGAGATCAGATCAGTAATTCCTGTGTGTCCAGCTCACCACTGTTTACACGGTCTCCCTTTCTTACTCCATAACCTACTGTTCCAGCCTGTCTGAGCTTCACCCTTCAGGCCCTCATGACTCACCCAACTGCCAGAAAGAGAGCCCAGGACAGTTAGGTTCCGAGTTCCCTGATTGCAAACAGCATAAAGTGAACGCTGGTTAGTGGCTCAGTGGGTAACAGACTGGTGGGAACACACACCCCTCTGCTATAAGTTCATGGTTTATTTAGCTAAAAACACAGAACTTAGTGAGCAAGTAAGGTGGCTGTACAAGTAGGAGCAGATATGGCCTGTTTTTGTGTGGCTTGTCCTTGACCCCTGGGTTTCCAACTAAGAGCACAGCCAAGTGAACTCAGGTGGGGTCTTACCAGTTGGGAGGGAAAAAAAAAAAGCTGAATTCTTACTGTGACTTTTAAAAATCTGGCTTGCCTAACAATCTCTATACTTCTGTTTAAGGGAATATTTATTTCCATTATTCACTGCTGGTTGTTGAGCCAAACTCAGCATTATCAAGAATTCTTCCTCAGCTCAGTGAGGGGGAGTGTGGATGGGGAAGGGTCAATGTTCAATGTCTCTGCATCCAGCATTCCAGAGACCAGGGAAAGCCCACCTCCCGGAGGTGGGGGAGACCTGAGGGGCCTGCTCAGACACACTGGAACCCGGCAGAGCTTCTTGCCGCGCGCACCTGAAGAAGTCCCAATCCCGCCTCAAGTCTCTCTTGACTGAAATCAATCTTGCCTGTCACAGCAGACAGGCAGCTCTCTGTTCCCGGGTATCAACAGTTCCTCCTTGAGCTGTTAAGCCCAGCCCTCCTGCAAAGCAATGAAGCCAAATCCTGATGGTAATGCCCGACTTGGCATTCTGTGATCTAGAGCGACAGAGCTCACCCGCTGGCCTATCAAAGCCTCTGGAGGAAAACTCAAACAGAAAGCTCCTTGAGGGGATGACCTAATTCCACTCACCTTCTAGCCTCCATATTCAGTATACTTCTTTATACATAGGAAATACTTTCCAAATTATTTGTTCAATTCATTATATGCAATTATTTTTGAAATGGAGACTTGCCTTCTCAAAGAAGTTCACTTCTAATATATTTAAGTCCAATAAACTCACATCTTTGTTAAAGAAGTCTTTCCCCATGGCTAAGAGCAATACTATCCATTATCAATTTCAAATTTAACCAGCCTCAACTTCCCAACCAAAAACAAGGAAATTTGAAATTCCAGGACGCCATTATACTAAACGGAGTTTTTCTACGTGCTCGAGATGTCTGCTATCCAATATGGTAACCACTAACCACATGCGACTACTTAAAATTTTAATTTTAAAGAAATTTAAAATGCAATTTCTGTCTCACTAGCCACATTTTAAGTGCCCCACAGTCATCTGTGCCTATTTTACTAAACAGTGTAGATATTGAACATTTCCATCATTCTTTTGCTCTAGATGCATTATACATCTTAAAAACCCAAAGAATTCTTAGCTTGCAGCCAGTATCAGATCATCAAAGTGCCATAATTAAATTTAAAAATACACTGCTCCTTTAATTAAAACAACAGAAAGAAACACTCTCACTGATGAGTAGAGAGCTTTTATAGTAATGGATTTGTCTCATCACAATGAAAAATTTAAATGCAGCAAAATTCTCATCTATCTCTGGTTGCCAAAATTAATATGCTATGCAGAGGGCAATGCATACTTGGAGTGGCATGAATCCTGTCTTTGGACAGATAAGATTTCTGGTTAATGGTCATTTAGGGAGCTAATTTTTCTATAACTCTTAAAGTCCTAGGCTGAGTAGAGTGTGTAAACATCCAGGAAATGTTCAACCCAGGGATTTCAAAATGTATGCATACAAAACCAAAACATCTAAGTCTTCTAAGAGCTCAAAATTTGAAACTAGGAGGAAGGGTGCTATGAATACGTCAAGAGAAACTATGTAAATTAGAACACAGGAAGCCTCTAGGTGGAGTGTACTCTTTCCCCCTCCCCACTGAACGCCAACATGCCTTAACAGATAAAACACACATATAGGGAGTTAAAGCAAAGGGATCTTCTATTTCTTTTATAGACTTCTAGGACACTGAGACTTCAAGGTAAAAGTCCCAGGCAGCAACGTTACAGCTCTGGAATAAAAAAGATCTTCCCCCACAGTGAAGCAATGAGAGGGATAATAAGTGTGCAATGAAAATAAATCAAAACCCAGATGGATAACGATGTACAGAAGGGGAAGCCTGGGGGTAAGACAAAAGATAACTTATCCAGGAGTGTCAAGGTATAGAACAATGCACTGGAGTCTGAATTTTACACATTTTTGTAAGTATTTGTGATGTTCTCATTGGGTTTCCACGACACTGTCCAATCAGTTAAGAGTTAAATGCCCAAGGTCACTCACCTGAAGACCACCCCAGTGGGTCACAAACAACTCTACTTTGTTTTCAGCTCAGTTTTATGCTGGATCCTAAGGCCTAAGACAGCCTACTAATGTAAAGGTCAAAGGAAATACATCCCTAAAATATTTCCAAGACAACAGCTAGAGATATTACAGGCGACAAACAACTGGGAGCTTAGTGGTATCAACTTCTAACTTTCATCTCACCCTTTCCCCTCCACACTATCTCCTGCTCCTCAAACAGTGATCATCCTTTTATACCTGACTCCAGTGTCCTTGAAAAGTTATTTGTTATCATGAGATCAAACCGTATTTTCTCCTTTGGGAACACACATGTTGTATGACAAGACAGAAAATCCTTAGACCATGATGGGTAGAACTGTATTAGACTCACATACTGACCTTGACTTTACTGGAAAATTTCAAGCGGTAAAAATTTCATCAAGGTAAAAATTTCATCAAGGTAAGAGAGGAACAAATGAGAAACATTTTTCCCTCCACTTTACATATTCATTATTTCAGTTCTGTTGCCAAATGTTTGTAATTTTTTTATACTCTCAGGAACTCAAGAGAAAACAGTGCATGAGTCACTCTCCCAACAGCATATAAATGATGAAAAATATATTATCATATGCACACATTCATTGAAATTTTTATTTAGTTTTTTTTAATAAAAACCCGTATGATCATCAAAAGTGTATTTTAAGCATGTTACAGATTCTAGCACAGATTTCTTAAAATTCAGAAGAAAGTATGTGGACCAAAAAGGCATTAATACATCAACCTTCAGGAAGAGGCTTAAAAGGTTTAAAATATTAAAAACAAAATGTTAAAAGCCTTAAAAGATTAAAAACAAAATGTTTTAACTAGAATTTATCAGATTTACTAAAAAATTTCTTCACTGAAACATTAGAGAAGAAATTAACGTTTTAAACAAAGACAATTTCTTACAGTAAGCAATCTTACAAAATGTTTATCTAACAGAATCCAGGCATTCTGGCTATAGCATCTCTATTGACATACCTAAAAAACCACAAATTACTATGAAATTCAAGGTCTGGAAACATGTGGCCCACGTAGAAAAGGCCTTTAACAAAGAGAGAATTCTTTCTGAATTACGTCGGTGCTCAGGAGGTGGAACAACTGGTTACAGACGAAGAGCATTAGTCACACACTAAGTAACGCCTTTACCAATAAGAGAGTATGTCCGAATAGCACACCTTTTTTTTTTTTTAACAAAACTTAATCATCAGAGGCTAGAACTGAGAAGCATAGGGACTAGTTCCAAGATATCAGATAAGAGGATGGCTACAGAATGAAATTATCGTTAAATATTAACTAAACGTCAAACATGCAAGAAAATATTAAATACGCATCCCAGTTTTAGGATGAGGTTAAGGAAAGAAGCCAGTGAGCCAGGTTCCTATTAACAGTAAGAGGAGAAGTAAGAGGACTCTGTTCAAACAGCGAAGGGAAGACAGCGGAGGAAAATCTTGAAGAAGAGAACTCTGGGCTGTAAGTGAAGTGAAGGGGAGGATCCTCCTGACTCCTGGAGGCCCAGCAGACACATCCAGCCCATGTCTCAGCTTCAGGTAGAGGGGTGGAGAAGGGAAAAAGGGTTCTTTCTGATCCTATTCTCCCAACCGTGCCACCTACGAAGGGTCTACATTAGGGCTGCTTTCAAGATCAACCTCAGCAGGAAGCCTGGCGTCACCAGGGCCTCTTGTGTCTAACAGTCTACCCCACGTGCGTGCTAGCGAGTGCACGCCTGCAACAGAGTTTAACACGCGTACCCTGCCGGAGACGACGTACAGTTCTTTTCAGTATAAGCAGTCAATTAATCAAAAGTACGGCAGAATCAGGTCTAGGCGGCTGTGAACAAAGCCCCCTAGAGTTGGGTAACACTGCAGCCCCAAGACACCAGGTCAAAATCTCACAGCACTAAGCAACATGGAGCGCTGCTTCCAATCTGCTCCACGGACTCAGTATCATTTATTTCTCATTGTAAATTATTAAAATATTATTTAATAGTTCAGTCATGATTTTATATAATTTATAATTAAGTTACTATCCTATATTATTAAATTATTTTTTCAGTTTTTGTAAGCCTAGTGAAGGCGGCTCCATACTCAAGAGATGACACAGTTAATAAAGAGAATAGGACAGGATGAAGGTGACAATCATCCTGGTTTTCCTACAGACTGTCCAGGTTATGGCACTGAAAGGCTTACCTCCCAGGAAATGTCTCAGTCCCAGGCAAACCAGGACACCAGTCACCCTAGGTAAGATCCAGAAGTTGGTAACTATATCAAGATAATACTGCCCTAAGAAGAGTAGATACTACGTAGACTGATAAAAACACACTCCACCACCTTCTCCTTCGCATTCTAACCAAGAAGACTGGAAAGTTAAATTCTTGGCCTCCCTCACTACCTCAGCTAGGGGATGACCTTGTGACTCAGCTCAGGATAATGAAATAAAAGCCGCTGGTGGGAAGCGGCCTGCCTCATTTACTAAATATGAAGGAAAAGCCTCAACAGGAGAAAGCTTTTGCTGTTACCCTTGGCCCATTCCCTCTGTTCCCTGCTGGAACAAAGAACTGGTGCGTAAACACAAAGAAGTTACTTTGTGAGAAGGGCGCCTGGGTGGCTCAGTTGGTTCAGCATTGCCTTCCACTCAGGTTTTGATCCCAGGGACCTGGGATCCAGTCCTGTTTTCCCTCTGCCCCTTCCCCTGCTTGTGCTCCCTCTCTCCTCCTCTCTCTCAAATAAATAAATAAAATCTTTAAAAAATAATAATAATTTACTTTGTGAGAAGGAGACGAGCATGAGAAAAACCTCTATGCTAAAGTTGGTGAAGCTGAGACATGCAAAGGCCCTGGTTCTGGAGAGCACTATGACAGCAAAGGCAGCTGGCGCCCCACTTCAGCGTCCTCCCCATGACTGCTGCAAGAGACAAAGAACTCCCACATGTTCAATCTCCACTGAAGGTCCCCATTATCTGAGGTGAACATATCCCTAACTTATATTAACTGTGAGACTTAAGAGTCAGCAGGTCACTCCGGGCTTAAAGTACTCATGGGAAACAACTTAAAAAAGTAAACTGTTCTCTTTTGTGGTTTTTTTGTTTGTTTGTTTTGTTTACAGCAGGTATGTATATTTTACCAAGGAAAACAAGGGGGAAAAAAAAGGCTCAGGGATGAATAAGGCTTGGGTCAGACATGGGGTAGGAGCCTTTGCTAGGTATACAGCTGGGTAATTTTTTAAAAGCTGAAAGGCGAATAGTTTGTTTTCCATGGTCAGGAAACAGGTGTGAACATCAACTCTACAACCACAAAATGGCCTCTTCAAAATGTCAGGTAGCTTTCTTGGAGATATTCCGGTCTGAATTAACAAATGCTTTTTCTTTTGAAGCTTCCACAGATACTAATCTTTCCACTTTGCAGATGAGAAGACTGTGACTTCAAGATAAAGGAAAAGGCCCAGAGTCACAGAGTTCAAATGTGGAGAAGCCAGTATCCACAACTAGCATCAGCCCAAAGACTCCCACTGCCTCTGGCCCAGGGATGCGGGGCATGGACTAGAACACCCTGAACAGTGCACCACTCTGCCTGAACGAGGAGAGGGTACGTGGAGGTTACAGTGGCACATAGTACTTCATCATGATTTCTTCCAAAAAAAAAAGTTTTTTAGATGAGTTTGACTGTATTGTAAAGAGGCTTTATTTAGTCTTAAAGACAAAGATCTATACGTATTAGATAAGGAGGTATCATGTGGTTAAAAGTAAAATTTCTGCTAAGATATTTACTAATACAGGGGGCTAGTTGGTGGCTAGTTAGCTCAGTTAGAATGTGGCAGGGAACACCAACATCATGGGTTTGATCCCTGGAACAGGTCCTGAGGGCAGCAATTTTCATATTTAATAAAAATTAATTTAAAGAAAAGATTATTTACCAATACAATTACTACTTAGAGGGAACAAAATGGAAGTAAAACAGCCCAGAATACACAGGAATAACGAACAGGCCCCCTTCCTGGGCTACTCGTCGAATGTCGGTATTCCCAGAGACCAGTTCTCTTCTCCGCAACCATCACGCCTCAGACTCCTGGCTCTCATCTCACGACCATTCAGATCAGAAACGTCTCTGCATTTTGACCCATCCTCTCAACCCACACAGTTGCTGCGCTACAGCGGTTCTCCCTTACCTCACTTAGCATCTTAATCCCCAGACCCACAATCGAGTTTCACGCTTCTACCTGTTTTGTACCTCAAACATAATTCTTTCCTCCTCTGCTTAAAAGCCGACTTACAGAATAAGGCCCAATTTTTTTTTTCTGGACACAACTCTACCATCTTCACAGCTTCGTCTCCCACACACGTCTCTGAGCCATACGCTCTGCTCGGCCGTCCGCGACTCACCATTGCTCACGCAGGCAATCTGGATGGATCACGCCTCCAAAACTCGGGGCTTACTGTTCTCTCTGCCTAGAACGCCCTCCCACTTTTGGGCTATCTGCTGCCCTCTGATACTCACTTGCAACCTGAAAGTTCCTCCCTCTGCAAAGCCTTCCCCAGCAAAACAAAATTCTCCTTTGTGCTCTCAAGGTCATTCGTCCACTACAAGCCCAGGCACTCAGCACACAACATCAGCATTAGCAGTTCGTTACTGACGCACCCACCCTACTAGATCCCAGCTGAACACTCTACTATACCCATATTAGATACTAAGTGAATAAATATGGAATATCTGATGAAATACTGAATGTAAGTGAACCCCATGAATCCTTGAGCTTCTTAGGGGAAAGAGTTCTCTTACTCATTTCTATGTTCCTAACATGAGCAAATCTGAGATGTCCAATAAATGTCTGCTAAACTTATTATCATCAAAACCCCTTACAAAAATGTCTCCACTGGGGCACCTGGTTAGTTCAGTCTGTAGGGCATGAGACTCTCAATCTCAGGGCCATGAGTTCGAGCCCCATGTTGGGCACAGAGCCTACTTAAAATTAAATGAATAAATAAATAAACAAAACAAAAAAACACTCCTTCGGTGAGTAACGATTTAATGTTGCCCCTTTCTGTGAACTGAGAAGTAGCATCATTCAAGGAAACTTCATTTCTATACATGTATTTCTAACTTGTCTGAAATCTTTCTCTTTATATAAACAGCATGCATTATTTTTACAATCAGGTGTTTCCCTTTTGGGGAAAAGGAGAAAGAAGAGTGGGAAGAAAGACTGTCAACGGTATTACTCATTGTTGACTATACAGGATTAGAATCCAAAATAAATTGCCTTTAAATTCAGAAAAAGCAGGGAAAAAATTCTTTCTTCTCAAACTTCTATGCTGCCTTGTCTGAGGATGAAAATCTTAAAAACCACATCATTCCCACATCATTCTCTTTTCTCCTTAGCTTCTAGGATATTTATAACCAAATTATTCATTCTAGACACAAGGTTTACCTATTCCTTCACCTTAATTATTTCTGATGCTTTGAAAAACAGGTTAGTATACTAAATATATTTTATTAACCTTAGTGACGTAAAATCATTTAGGGATGCAGGCAAAGTATAACCACCATGTAATAGATGAAATTAGGCAAAGCCACTTAATGCAGCTTGATCAAAACTGTAGTACAGCCATGAAAAAAATTATTTATCGCCGAAATCTGGGCAAAATCATCTCCCCTTTTCTAAAGTATCTCAATGTATTTTAACTAGCTTTTTCATTTTGATTGGCATCTTTAAACCATTACATACTCAGACATCATTTAAAATCTTCGTTTGTACAGCATTAGACTACCCACACTGACACACAAAACCTTAGCTCTACATTATTCTGTTCCCAGAAACCCTTGTGGCTGGCTTAATTTTGCCTTGGAACAAAAGGTCTACATAAATTGAGAAATAATTCTCTATGATAACTACAAAAGCAGTAACTCCTCAAAATAAAATTCTGTCTTGGATGCCTACAAAATAGTACTACAAAAAACAACAAAAAGTGAGGATTAGCTTTAAAAAAAAAAAAAACAAACAAAAAAAAAACCAAGTCTTTGTGTGGAAAAAAAGTAATGCCCGTCACAAAGAAAGAACACTTACATAGCTCTTCCACATTCCCTACCTAACAGAGCAGACACACTCCTAAGAAGTTGAAGCTTATTTTTCTACTGCTATAGCAGAAACATGGGAGATACATTTACATTTTCAGAGCAATGTTGACATGAAGTTTCAAGTGTAAATATTTGTTCCCTTTTGGTTTATAAATTTCACGATGATAAAATTCTGTGTATAAAGCCACTAATTAAAAAGGAATCTATTTGCCTAGTAGGATGCTTGAGGTTGTATGTTTATTCGAGATGAAGAAAATGGTACACACTAGTAAGGAATGGGAATTAGAATTTTGAACTTTATTGGTTTAACAAGTTCCTCCTGGGAAGGAAAAGAGAGTTCATTTGTCAATTCAAAGAAGCTTCTTCAGATGATAATTTGTGTGAAGATGTAGCAATATAGTAAAAATTACAATCTCCCCGACCTTGAAAGTAACGAAGGATGGTATGTGAGGAAGAAACAGCAAATTAAATGTTTCAGAAAAAGACGACCATTTTCCATTACTTTGATTTTTAGGGTCACTTACTGTCACCATTTAATGGCAATCTAGTAACAAGGTCCCCTCATTGTTCAAGACTGCTTTAATATGCTGCTCAGCTAAACAAAATTGATTATCACATAACACATTCAGATGAATAGCCAGCACTACTACTATCTTTCTTCTCTACTAATCTGGAATCTAGACCTTAGGCCTGAATTGATTTCTTATAATAAGCACCACTGCCACTAACAACTCACAGTGACTGAGTTCTTACTGTGTGCCAGGGACTGTCTGAAGCACCCTCTGTGTATTAACTAATTTAATTTACTGAACAGCTCTGCGAAATGAGTACTATTATCACCAATTTATTCAATAAAACATTTTAAAATCAAAACCACATATATCTTACACAGAGGAGTGAGTTCTCAAAATCAGTAACTTTCCTTACTGCTAGTAGGTCTAGAGCTCAAAAGTAGGGAGTCAACTCTACAAAAATTAATATTAAGCACCCCCCCTCCACAAAACACTTTCTCTCCCACAAGGCTTTCCTCTTTTGTCACTGTTGCTCCTTTCTCTTACCTGTCCTGGCAATCCGGCCTCAGGCCTCTGCTCTTCTGATCCACCCTTTCACCCAGGTAAACTCAGGTAAACTCGTCAGCCCCACGCCAGCTGTATATTCATGGGTCTCAAATTTCTATTTCTAGTCCACACCTCTTACCCAAGATCCTGACTATCGAACTGACCCCAATGAGCCTCTTTATGGATGCCCAAGAGGCCGTTCAACTTCATGGCCAGACAGAACTACAGATTTCTTTTTCTCTCAAATCACATTTTTCTATCAGCCTCCAGCCCTCCCTACCAGTGAACAGCACCATTATCTACCCAGATTGATCCTTAAGTCCTTCACTCTAAATCCTACATCCAATCCATGTATTAAGTCCTGTTGGCTTTATCTCCAACAAATATCTTAAATCTGACCTCCTCTCCCTCCACTCTCCCCCGATCCCTACACTACAGTTTCAAGCACCATATTTCTGTCCTCCTAACACCAGTGGCTTCTTTGCAACTCAAGGCTTTTGACCTGGGCTGCCGCTTCTGACGCTTTTCCCTGAGGCAAAGCAGGATCTTCAGTTTGTCAGGTCTGAACTCAAAACATCACCTTCCCAGACAAGTCCTACTGAATCAAAGCACCTATCAGTTAATACAGCGGAAGGAATATTTTGGTTTTACTTGGTAACATATTTAAAGGTAAGCTCCTTGAGGGCCATGTCTGTCCTGCTCACTCCTACTGCCAAGAACAATGCCTGGTACACAGAAAGCACTCGGTATTTGTTGACTTTAAGACTGAAAGTAAAGGATGACTAAGAAGTCAACTAAGAAAACACTGACTTATAGCTCATCAATCATTAAAGAAATAAACAACATAGGACAGCCAACAGTAGCCACCCAAGTGAGTTTGTCTTTTGCTTTCTTATTCCCATGGGAACTGCAAGACCTCTGTTTACAATAATCCTCTCTGCATGTCTTTCCAACTTTTGACTCTAACTCAAAGTAAAAAATATATTTTATCTTACGATCTAGTATATAGACATATACATATTTAACCAAAACAAGTTCCATGAGACCTTACTTACACCTTTCTTACACGGAACATGCTGTTTATTCGGTTTGTTTCTTTCTTTAATGATAAAGTAGTCATTCACTACACTGATTTCACAACCACCTAATGGCAAAGAATTCAGTTTGAAGAGCACTAATCCTATGCTTGTATTTTGGCTTTTCTTGGTAAAGAAAGTAAATTTTCTAAAAAAGTAAATTTTCTGCCCGTATCTGCTGACTTCGAAGGAGTCACTTCTCCTCCCTGAGCCTCCCCTCACCTGCGAAACGAATCCCTGTGGTAACTACCCAGAGAGGGGCAGGCTGGAGTAAAACAGATTGGGGGTGAAAGCTACTGGAATTCAGTCCATAACAATCAGGGAGCCCCAAGGGGCAACATCTATGTTCCCCTCTTTCGTTGGCCACCACATCCAATCCATCAGCAAGCTCTGCCAATTCCCCCTCCAAAACACATTTCTGATCTGTCCTCCTCTCTTCCTCTCCACTGTGACACCCCAGTGCATGCAGCCATCATCCCAACAGCCTCCTGCCGGCCGCCTGCCTGCCTCTCTCGCCCCCATAACTTCTCCCACACACAGCAGACTCAGTGACCTTTAGTTTTATTTTGAAAAACTTTCAACCCAGAATATTACAATAAACACACATATGCCCTTAACAATTTGCCATCTCTGATTCCTCCTGTTTTATCCTGAACCATTTGAGAGTAAGCTGCAGAGATCATGACCCTTTGCCCCTCCTAAGAATGGGGGCATTCTGTTCATAACCACAATGGATTATCAAATTCAGGAAATTTAACATTGATATAATACTATTAACTAATATCTGGTGCATAGTCTAATTCTGCCCTTTGTCCTAATACTGTCCTTTAAAGCAACTTTTTTTTCCCAATCCAGAAACACACATTTCATTTAATTGTCATGCCTCTCAGTGATGTTAAAAACACAACCCGGGTTGTATTGTTCCCCAGCTTTAAACTCTCTGCTGCCCTTCCAAGGGTCTCTCTGCTTTAGCATGAGATGCCTTTTTCTTCCTCAAACACAATTACTGAAGCCTTCCCTCCAGGAGCTTGTCAGCGCTTCCCACAGCTGACCCCTTCTCATCCTTTCATCTCTCCTCAGGAACCTTCCAGAGCATGATGTCTACAGCCTCACTCCTTGGTTTTTCTGTCTCCCTTGGCTCAAGATTTCCTTCACATCACTTAACACAGTCCGTAATTACCTTGTTGGTTTATTTGCTTATCGTCATCTGCCCGCTAGAATATAAATTCCATGAAAGCAGGGGTGTCTCTGAGAACAGTGCTTGGCTCAGAGTATGCACTCAATAAATATTTTTGAATGAACGAAGGAAAGAATTAATAAATAAACTGCTGAAAAAGAGAAGTGGCCATATGTCAATGACATCCCTGGGTAAGACTACACACTGATAGGTACCAGTCAGTAAGACCCCTTCTCTTCCACAGGAAGCACAGTACAGTACGTAGTCACAACGGGGAAGCATTCAACATTAACACTCACCCTGAGATGAGCACTCCTGAAGGTTACCACAATGAGTAAGACCAAGATGGTTTAACATCCCCGAACAAGGAGGTTTACAGTGCTGGAAAGATACACATCCTCAGCTTGAAAGGAAAGCCCACCGTGGTATTAAAAAAAGGACTAGCTCTGCGGTCAGAAGATGGGGTTTGACTCCTATTATGTGTGACCCTACCTCTCTGGGCCTCAATTTCCTCATACGTTTAGTGAGGACAGTATGCATTCTGTAGTCCATCTGAGAGGAGAGGGTGCTACAGGAGAGTTGAGTGGCAGGCCCTTTAAACCCCTAAAAGGAAAATTGGCTCCTCAACAGAAGTGAGGAGGAAGTAAATTATCCTTTATTAAAGGTAACCTAAACACCAGGGTGCCTGGGTGGCTCAGCTGGTTAATCGTCCAACTCTTAGTTTTACTCAGGTCATGATCTCAGGGTTGTGAGATGGAGCCCAATGGCTCCACCTGCGTAAAATTCTCTCTCCCCTTCTGCCCCTCCCCACCCCCCACTCCACTCTTTCTCCCTCTCTCCAAAAAACAAAGCAAAACAAAGCAAGAACAACCGTAACACCTATCATAATGAGCACTGGGTAATATACAGAATTGTTGGAATCACTATACTGTACACCTGAAACTGATGACACTGTATGTTAAATACATTGGAATTACAATTTTTAAAAAATTTTCTAATAAATAAATAAATAAATAACCTAGACAAAACAAACCAACCAACCCCCCCCCACACACACACACACAAACCAGTAAGGTAAGTGAAATGTCCAGGACTGTGTCTGGCATGTCTAGGTACTCAGTAGTTCCCTTCTCCCTCCTGTTCAGCCCTATTTGGACCCACAGCAGAGAGCAGCTCCAAATATACAAATAGACAATAACACACCCTAAAGACAAAAACTGCTTCTGGGCATAGGGGCTCCCAACCTTGCAATATTTCAGCAGACGCTACATAACCATTTGTGAGGACTGCAGAAGCAATTCAAGCATGGGTTCAGCTACATGGCCCATAAGGTCTCTTTCAACTCTGAGATTCTGTAATTTTTTAAAAAACTGAATCAAGCACGTTCCTGTGGTAGGCAGCATGGATGATAAAAATAAGTTTAAGACATAGTCTCTATCCGCAGAAAAAGCATTTGGCAAAGTACAATATCCACTCATGATAAAAACCCTCAACAGAGTAGGTTTAGAGTGAACATACCTCAACATAATTAAGGCCAAAAATGAAACACCCACAGCTAACAACATTCTTAATGGAGAAAAACTGAGAGCTTTAAACCCTAAGGTTAGGAATAAGACAAGAATGTCCACTGTCAACCCATTTATTCAACAGCATATTGGAAGTCCTAGTCCCAGCAATCAGACAACAAAAAGAAAAAGAAGCATCGAAGCCACTAAGGAAAAAGTAAAATCACTATTTGCAGATGACATGATACTATATACAGAAAACCTGAA
This sequence comes from Ursus maritimus, assembly GCF_017311325.1. NCBI lineage: Eukaryota > Metazoa > Chordata > Mammalia > Carnivora > Ursidae > Ursus > Ursus maritimus. The sequence goes on from NW_024426885.1 coordinate 50,823,027, forward strand.
AGACCACCGAAACACTGCTAGAGCTGATAGATAAATTCAGTAAAGTCACAGGATACAAAATCAATCTACAGAAATCTGCTGCATTTCTATACACCAATAATGAAGCAGCAAGAAGAGAAACTAAGAAAACAAACCCATTTACAACTGCACCAAAAACAGTTAAGATACCTAGGAACAAACCTAACCAAAGAAGTGAAAGACCTGTACTCTGAAAACTTATTTTAAAACATTGATGAAAGAAATTGAAGATGACACAAAGAAACGGAAAGACATTACATGCTCATGGATTGGAAGAACAAATATTGTTGAACTGTTCATACTACCTAAAGCAATTTATAGATTTAATGTGGTCCCTATCGAAATACCAACTGTATTTTTCACAGAATCCTAAAATTTGCATGGAATACAAAAGACCCTGAATAGCCAAAGCAATCTTGAAAAAGAAAAGCAAAGCTGGAAGCATCTCAATTCTGGACTTCAAGTTATATTACAAAGCTGTAATAATCAAAACAGTATGGTACCAGCACAAAAACAGATACATAAATCAATGAAACAGAACAGAAAACCCAGAAATAAACTCACAATTATATGGCCAATTAATCTTCCACAAAGCAGGAAAGGATATCCAATGGGAAAAAGACAGGCTCTTTAATACATCATGTAGGGAAAACCAGACAGCTACAAGCAAAAGAATGAAACTGGAGCACTTTCTTACACCACTGACAAAAGTAAGTTCAAAATAATTAAAGAGCTAAATGTGAAACCTAAAACCATAAAAATCCTGGAGGAGAGTACAGGCAGTACCTTCTCTAACATCAGCCATAGCAACTTTTCTCTAGACAGGTATCCTGAGGCAAGGGAAACAAAAGCAGAAATAAAATATCGAGACTTCATCAAAATAAAAAGCTTCTGCACAGTGAAAAAATCAACGACGAAGGGCAACTAAAAGGCAACTTACTGAATGGGAGAAGATATTTGCAAATGACATATCTGACAAAGGGTTAGTATCCAAAATATATAAAGAACTGATACAACTCAATACCCAAAAAACAAATTATCCTATTAAAAATCGGGCAGAAGACATGAACAGACATTTCTTCAAAGAAGATGAAAAGCTGGGGCGCCTGGGTGGCTCAGTCGTTAAGCGTCTGCCTTCGGCTCAGGGCGTGATCCCGGAGTTCTGGGATCGAGCCCCGCATCAGGCTCCTCCGTTGGAAGCCTGCTTCTTCCTCTCCCACTCCCCCTGCTTGTGTTCCCTCTCACACTGGCTGTCTCTATCTCTGTCAAATAAATAAATAAAATCTTAAAAAAAAAAAAAAGATACTCATCGTCACTTATCATCAATAATGCAAATCAAAACTACAATGAGGTATCACCTCACACCTGTCAGAATGGCTAACATCAAAAACACAAAAAACAGGTGTTATCAAGAATGTGGAGAAAAAGGAACCCTCTTGCACTGTTGGTGGGAATGCAAACTGAAGCAGCCATTCTGGAAAACAGTATGAAGGTTCCTCAAAAAGTTAAAAATAGAACTACCCTACTACCCAGCAATCACATAATACAAAAACACTATTTCAAAGGGATATATGCACCCCTATGTTTATAGCAGCATTATACACAATAGCAAAGATGTGGAAGCAGCCCAAGTGTCCATCAAATGATGAATGGAATATTATTTAGCCATAAAAAAGAATAGCATCTTGCCATTTGCAACAACTAGATGCAGCTAGAAGAGTATTATGCTAAGTGAAATAAGTCAGTGAGAGAAAGACAAATACCATACGATTTCACTCATGTGGAATTTAAGAAACAACAGAGCGAAGGGGAAAAAAGAGAAAGGCAGACTGACAGACCAACAAAAAGACTCTTTAACTATAGAGAACAAACTGATGGTTACCAGGGAAGAGGTGGTTGCGAGAGATGGGTGAACTGGTGAGAGGGATTAAGGAGTGCATTTGTCATGATAAGCACATGATTAAAATAAAAACTTTTAAAAAATTAAAAGAAAAAAAAAAGACACAGTCTCCCTTTCCAAAGAGCTTCCAACTAGCTTAGAGTGTCAAGACCCATAGAACAGAGGAGTTACAGATAGTACCAATGAGGAAGACAGACAATAAAGATCATAATGTTACAATGGTTCAGAAAAGGAGAAATTACTAGAGGCAAGGAGACTGTCAAAGGGGAGGTGAAAAAGTTCTCACCACAAGAAAAAAAAACTCTGTAACTACATACGGTGACAGACGCTAACTAGATTTGTTGCAGTGACCATTTCACAATATATACAAATATCCCACCATTATGTTGCACGCCTGAAACTAATGTAATGTTATATGCCAATTATACCTCAATTAAAAGAAAAAAAGCAGCAGCAGAGGCAACAAAAAGGCTGCTAGGATGCTACGACCGTGGAACATGTGGCTACTTGAGGGCTGTATCCTCTGCTAATCTGTATTAGTGGTACTTGCCTTCTCGTGCTGCTGGTTCCGGCCTCAGCCTGACACACAGCCATGTGTGGACACCGCCAGGACAGGAGGCACATCTAACTGCTGGTTTCATGTTCAGCACAGGTTCCAGAGCTTGTGGTTACTTGGCAAACATTCTGCTACTCGGATCATGACATGGGACAGTACGAAGGAGAAAGGACGGACTGTGGAAGAATCCTTTGGGGTGGGGTGGGGGGGCAGGAGAACAGTGAGCTTACAGAAGAAATAAGCAGACCTTGGCAGCAGCGGTACATGGTACGAAGCCTGCAGAATTAGAGTGAAGGGTGACTGAAATTAACTCCTGTTTCCATTTGTTCTCCTAAGACTCAAAGGCTGATCTTCCACCCCCTCAATTCAAAACTCTTCTTTTAAATGTCAAATATTAAAAATGACTTTTGTTTTAATTTGACTCTTCCTATTTTTTTTTCCATCTGCAGATATGTACACATTATTCTAGTAAGATTTTTATAATACTAGGCAGCTGGCTTTCTTACTCACCTAAAGTATCTGATTTATTTTAGACTTTCCTAATAATCACTATATACCCCACAGGGTTACGTGTAACACAGTCTCTTCTTGCAACCAAATTCTAGTCTCAAATAGTGACAAATCCTAATGTCTTTTATACTACAAACATTTGCAATGCTTAATTTGTTTCACTAGTTCATAAAAGTGTTTCGCAGGAGAGAAATAGCAATTAAAATAATCTTTCAATAGATAATTTAAGTTCAAACAAGCAAAATGAAAATGGAGATCAAATGGATCTATTTGAAATTAGCTGGTATCTGATAGGGAGACCCATTGGTCATCATTAAATAGATTCTTGCCACTGTTCATCCTAAATCAAGATACAGAGTAACCCAAGTGAGCAGCTTTCGACTGAAATGCAAACCAAGGCCTGCCATTTTAATAACCTAACCTTAGGACTCTGAATTTAGGTCTCACATTTAAAATGTCTCTATAGTACCTCTAACACAGACATATGACATATGTCTCCTGATCATCTTAAACACACTCTCCAAAAGCCCTCCAAATTTGGTGAAAATCTGTCCAATAGTTTCTGGACAGATTGTGTGTTTCTATGTTGGAGTTAAGAGACAAACGGAAACCCAATTTTAGCTAATAAATAATGTAACTACTTGCACTCATTCAACAGAGGTGAGCAAAGAGATATGGTCTCTGTATTTGTGGAGCTTTTCCATCTGGAGGGGACAACTGAAGTTAAAAAGTAATGAGACAAATAAATACATAATTATAGACTGTAAAAAGGGCTAATAAGAAAAAATATAGGGCACTTCCTTAGAATTACTAAAGAGACTTCATTTAGATGGGAGGTTCAAAAGATCAGGAAAAGCCTTTTTAAAGACTGACATTTAAAATGGAAAATACTGGGGGGCGCCTGGGTGGCACAGCGGTTGAGCGTCTGCCTTCGGCTCAGGGCGTGATCCTGGCCTTATGGGATCGAGCCCCACATCAGGCTCCTCTGCTGTGAGCCTGCTTCTTCCTCTCCCACTCCCCCTGCTTGTGTTCCCTCTCTCGCTGGCTGTCTCTATCTCTGTCAAATAAATAAATAAAATCTTTAAAAAAATAAATAAATAAATAAAATGGAAAATACTGGCCTGCCTGGCTGGCTCAGTTGGAAGAGCATGTGACTCTTGATCTTGGGGTAGTGAGTTTGAGCCCCACGTTGGGTACAGAGATTAAATAAATAAACTCTAGAAATAAAATAAAATGGAAAACATTTATGAAATAACAGTGTTTTTTCAAAAGCAGAAGACAGTTGCAGATATGCTTTGATTATAGTTACGGAGAAGGACAAGCACACAGACAAATCTGGAAGAGAAAACCAAAAACCAAAAAGTTGTGTTAGGGTGCTAAGATTATGGACAGGGTTCACACTTCAAAAAAGTCTTTTACTGTTGTTCTATTATTTTTACCATAATTATGACATGCATCGACACAGAATCTGAAACCCTAAAAGAGAACTTTTAGTTTGCCTTTAAGTTTGACCAAAAAACTAGCTCAGTAACAAGACTGACCTTCCTTAAAACTACAGTCGGGCAGGGGCAGGGGCGTCTGGCGGTTGAGAATCCGACTCCTGATTTCAGCTCAGGGAGGAGTCTGCTTGAGATTCTCTCCCCCTCCCTCTGCCGACCCCCACCACCTCTCTCTCTCTCTCTCTCTCTCAAACACATAAAGAAATCTTGAAAACAACAGCAGCAGCAGGGAAGAATAGAATTTGAGCCTTGGAGGCTAAGAACCTTGGACTCCAATATGGCCCAGGTACTAATTAGCTGCATGATGCGGGACAAGTTACTTGCGCTCCCTGGGAGGCTGTTTGGTCATCTCTAAGATGGAGCTAATACGACCTGCCTCATAAAGTTGTTGTGAGGATAGAACGAAAGGACAGAGAGCTGAGTCCAGTGCCCAGTAGAGAACATGTGCTTACTAAATGTTGATAGGCATTATGATCAATCCAAATGAAAAAGTGGGCTCTGTATCAAAAGTCTCCCAGGCCCAACAGAGGAGCAAACTAGAGAAATCAGATGGCTCCTCACCAATCACTAGTAAATGATTTCTCTCGGACAGTAAATCGAGGGGCTGCATTCATTTTCTCTGAGGACACCTACACTGTACCCTGAGTAAAACCAAAAAGAGCAGTCCAAGAAAAAATTTTCCTAAAGGAGAAATGAGCCCCAAATTTTAGCAATTTACTAAAAACAATTAAGGACACGTTTATTAAAAATGAAGCCTCATGGGGCAGCTGACTGGCTGAGTCAGTAGAGTAGGCAACTCTTGATCTTGGGGTTCTGAGTTCAAGCCCCACATTTACTTAAAAAAAGAAAGAAAAAAGAAGAAGCCTCCTGAAACAGTTTCCAGAAACTGAGGTAGAATCCATATAAAAATGTGGTAGATTTACACAGCTGGAATTTGCCAAGCAATGACATCACTGAGGCATGCTTTCATTTCCAGACTATTTGTGAAAATAAACTTAAAAAACAACAAGTCCATCAGACTGTCATGCATCTTCAAACATAGACACTGTCATTAAATTAGAAGGCTCTAACATCAAATATTAGGGTATTTTCTTCAACTTAAAACATTAGGTAAAAAAAATTGGGAAGCATTCAGCCAAACACTCAAAAAACCATTACTTTAATCATTTAGTTAATTGAGCAAAAAGTAAAAACGTTTTTGTTCATTCACTTCCATCAGAACAGAAAACAGTGTCAAAAGAGAAGAAGGCTTTCACTATTGCTTTGTTGAATACCTGGATTAGACTGACCACCCTTTAAGATAGTCTTTGTGTACTTCAAAACTCAAACCAAGCCACACAGAGCAGCTGCTCACTGACCAACTGGTCTGCAGAATTCAATGAACGACAAAAGGTTACCTTAATTCAATAAGATAATCAGCACACATTTACCCACCACCCAGAGTCTAACCATCTGCAAGGCGGCAGAGCCAAATGCCTATAAAACAACTGGCAGCATGCAGACATGTCCTCGTGTCCCTCATGTCAATGAAATTTCTCTCTTAGCAACAGCTAAAAAGAAGCTGAACTTTCAGAAAATCAAGATATCATGATCCAACAACTTGTTAGTAAGTTATTTTGAGTGCCACTGAGATTTCCAGGCCAGATGGGTAATATGTTTTATTCAATTGAGTCTTGTACTGGGATAACAAAATGTGAGGCAGACTCGATCTGGATCCTTTCATTGTTCAAGAGGCAAAGCAACCTAGTGGCTTCCAAATAACAGCAGGAACAATATAGCAGGAAAGAAAAAGAAAAAGAAAAGAAAAGAAAAGAAAAGAAAAAAGAAAAGAGAAAGAAAGAAAGAAAGAAAGAAAAAAAAAAACGAACCAGCAAAACCCCAACCACAAGAGCAACTTCAGAGCAAAAAACCAGTGACAATTCAGACTGCAAATCTGACATCTGCCTTTGGCCAGGATACCATTCGGCTAAACATGCATCTGTAGTGATCAAAACTACCAAATGATGATGATAATTCAACACAGAAGAGCACTGTAAACAGAATTCAATACAGAAGTTTATTTTCTTCCTAACACACTACACTTAAATCAATGGAGGCAGTATTTCCCAAGTATGGTGATGCTTTGAGGTGACCTGAATCTCAGAGTGATAAAGCTGTTGTTCCCTTTTCTATTTTCTTTCATACTCTCTCATTAAGCCAAGGAGAGGTCTCAGTTTGGTGCTAATATGTCTTTAACACCTCTGTAATGTTTGCTAATGTTCCTTTGAGAGAGCAGGCCTCAGACTCAGAGCCTTGGCAGATAGAAGTACCCAGCCACATTTTAATAAAATTTTTGAAAGTAACTTTTACAGTTACCTTCTATATCCTTTATGACAAGGAATGCTTGTTTCCTACTTATGGTAATAACAGTTTCCTTTTTCAATAGATCTATTAAAGTAAAGAAAGTGAGGTGATTTAATTTTTAATAAGTATTCTAATTACATTTAGTTTTCCAAATTTACATTTTGAAAAAATTGAGTCTACAAAAAAACTGAAGTAGTACAATCAATGCTTATATACCCTTCACCTAGATTCACCAATTAACATTTTTGCCTCATATCTTTATGTACGTCAGTATCTCTACGCATACAATCTACTCACACGTATATATTTGTGTACACACACCTCTGTTATGGTTGTTGTTGAACCATTTAGAAGTAAGTTGCATCAGCATGACACTTCACCATTAGATATTTCAGAATGCATATCCTAACTTATAAGCACATATCTCAGATAACCAAAATGTCATTATTGTAAGAGCATTAATGCCTTAATTTCCCCTAATATTTGGTTCAAATTTAAATTAATCTAATTATCCCCCAATATCTGGTCCAGAAACCAAGGTTCATGTGTGGCATTTCATTTGTTATACCTGTTTAGGGGGGTAATCTGAAAGAAATATGAAGAATATAATTAATATAATATATGAAACTGGCAGAAATTGTGAAGGAGGCACATTCTGGTTTGAAAACAATGAACTGATTAATAACGTGAGGGGAACGAGGGAAAGAATAATGTAAATAATTAATAAAGAAGGAAAAAAGACCTCTGCTATTAAACTAAACTCATATTGATAGCACAAAAAGCTATGAAGGAAAATATTTAAGACCTTCTCTTTTTTACAGGGCCTTGAACGAAGACAAAAGTAAGTGAAAAGATCACTGTCAGATCATACAGTTATATGCCAAATTGTGCTTCATTAAAAATTCCAGAGCTGATATATGTTCAAAATAACTAGCTCATCTTTTTTTATTGAACAGACACTGTGCTAGGGCCTTAAATACATCATCTCATTAAATCCTAATTGGCAGCCCCATGAAGAGTATTTTTTTATTCCTATTTTACAGATGAGATGACTGAAACGCAGGGAGTTTGTATGGGCCATTGTTTTCTTCCTATCACTAGAACTTTCCCAAGAAGAATGCACTCATATATTTCTTATATACCTAAAAAACAAATTTCAAAAGAACAAAAAACACCGAAAGTATGAATCTATTTTTTGTTAAAATATATATACAAATGTATACACAGTATTTATTTACAACTGCTTTAAAAGGGCTTGGAAGAATACATACGAATCACTAACTATGGCTGTCTCTGGAAGGCTGTTTTAGGGGAAGAACATACAGGGCCAATGAAAAACAACTCTTACTTTTTACTTTATACATTAAAATTTTTGACATTAGGTATTACTTTTATAGCTTCTTAAAAGTCAGAAACTAAATTTTAAATGCCCATATTCTTTCAATCATATTATGCTGCCACACATATGTCTTCAGTATTACCACCCATTAAGACATACTTGGTTTTGATTTAATGGTAAAAAAATAATTACTTTAAATTATAAATTATTACACTATAGTTTATTACAATACAGATCTGGATATACCATGCATTACAATGTATTACATACATCACAGCTTCTAAAACCTAGGATGGTGTTTTATCCCTCTTGTATGATGATGTACTCTCTTCCCCTCCTTCCCCTCTCCCTCTTTCACTCCCTCCCTCCCTCTCTCTCACACACAAACATGCCCATGCACATCCGTGCGTGCGCGCGCGCACACACACACACTCTGGTCCCCTAATATAAGCATAACAAAAGGACTGGCAAGAGGGAATAAGCTTACTAATAAGAACACGTCTTTACTGAATAGACATGTTTATAAAATGCTAGAGGTATATTCATTAAGACTGAAATTTTAAAATATGTCAGGAAAATTTACTACTCAAAGGACTGTCACTCATTAAATAATACACCATGAACATGTGGGATTCATACTCTGAAAGTAAGGATGGTTAAATATTAGGAAATTGGTTATTATAATTAATCATATGAAAGATTAAAGGAGAAAAATCGTATCTCCATAAAACCTGAAAAGATATTCGGTAAAATTAAAAATCCACACCTGATATAACTTCTTTAACATAATGAATGCATAAGCCAGCATCACATTTAACAGGGAGATATTGAAGTATTCCCCCAAAGCATCTTCACTATCACTAGTATTCATTAACATCATAGAAAAAACCATATCATGCAAACAGTAATGGCTACCTGAGTATCAGAAAACAGACTTTAACATAAAGTTGTTACTAGAGGGATGCCTGGATGGTGCAGTCGGTTAAGCGTCTGATCCAACTCTGGGTTTTGGCTCAGGTCATGATCTCAGGGTTGTGAGATAGACTCCTGTGTCGGGCTCTGCAGTCTGTTTGAGAGTCTCTCTCCGTCTCCCTCTGCCCCTCCCCACCTCCTGCGCGCTCGCTCGCTCTCTCTCAAATAAATAAATCTTAAAAAAAAAAAGTTGTTACTAGAAAAAAAAAAGACATTGTATAATTATGAAAGGTTCAATAAATGAAGAAAATATAGCAATTATAAATACATATGCACCTAATAGGGCCTCAAGACAGGTTAAGAAAAATGGACAATAATGAAAGAACAGACTATTCAGTATTAATACTTTCAGTAATAATCAAGGAGAAGATCAACAAACAGAAGTTTTGAACAGCACTACAAACCAACTAGATCTAACCGACATTTACAGATGTCTCTAGTCAAGAACAGCAGAATACATCTTCTTCTCAAGTGCACATAGAACATTTTTCAGATAGAACGCAGGTAAAGCCATAAAGCAAGCCTCAATCAATGAAAAAGGACTGAAATCATACAAACTATGTTCTGACCACAATGGAATGAAATTAGAAACCCGTTTTTAAAAAGTAAATTTAGGAAATTTACAGCCCAGTGTAAATCTCTGAGCAACACTAAATGAGAGTGAGGTAGCTGGAAAGGTCAGGCAGCAGGATAGGGGCCAGAGTATGATAGACAACAGTTCAAAGTATGCCCACCAAGAAACCCACTCTCTCCCAACCGTGTCAGATTTAATGCAGCAAGCATTTCTGACAAATGCACTTTTACAGCATTAAAGCTAATAGCTAATCAGTTAAAATAAACCCTTTTTGGAACCCTCAGTTTCACAAGATGATCATAAGAAGTTAGTGAAACAGGCTGGCTGACATACAGGGATAGCTAAGACCCTCTAGTGCCCCTTTAAGGGGCAAATGATTTCAAGGATATATCTATTCCAGCAATCCTTGGAAATGGGAATACTGTACCATGGAGGCCACTTGCATCTTGCTTCCTCCCTCCTCCCCAACATTCCAAAGGAAAACTAGAGACAGAGAGCTCCACAGGTTAAATAAGGTTAAGTGAAATAAAAGTTGGAAAGTTAATTTAATTAAAATTTTCAAAGGCAAAAGTGAAACTGTATTAAGAGAGATCTGGATTTCTGATAGATATAAAGTTACTATATAATTTTATAAAAGCATCATAAATTAGTGCAGAAAGTAAGAATTATATGATACTGAAATAATTAGTCCACTATTAAAGCAAATGAACAAAAAACGGATCCTTATACCATTTACCAAAAGAAAAATTACAATTTTAATGACTTAAGTATAACAGTACTAGAGACAAACCAAAAAAAACAAAAGGAAATATTAGTAAATGCCTTCTCTTAATTCAAGACTGGGAAGAACATTCTAAAAATAACCAAGAAAAAAACAAAAATTGGTAATAGTATACAGTATAGTTCATGGTTCTACCAGAGTAATATTTACATACTTATAAAAGTATAAACACTGAATACAAATACTGTCCTAAGCAAAAATGAAAGGCAATGGGAAAGGGAAGGGAATATGTGTATGAAAGAACTTTATCCTTATTTTTGCTCAGCAAGAAGTCAACAGAAAATGTCTAAAGTTGAAACTTAAGAAATAGCATTGTAAGAATGTTGTTTAAAAATACAAAACTCTACCTTCCAGAAGAAATGACTAAATATGGTTGAAAAAGTTGACGATGGTTGCCTCCAGGGGAAGAAGGATGGGGAGATAATCAAAACACAGTTATTGAACAATGGCTATTAAACACAAAACATGTTAGAGTTATTCATAAAGAAACGCAAAGGAAAGTAACAGGGGTTCACTCTTACGTCTACCACATTAGCAAGATAAGAAGCCAAGTGGATGACCAAAGCCTCTCATACTCTGCCTACTTTTTGACAATATGTTCCAAGAGTCTTGGAAAAAGAATTCATGTTTATGCTCCGGTATACCCCCTCCAATAATTTACCCTATGGGAAATAATTACCTCTATATGCACAAATTTTTAGTAGCAATAACAAATAAATATATAATAAATAAATAAAGTAAGGAAGGAATAAATAACTAAAACTGTAATAATATTACAGTATTATCTGTAATAGCAGAGCAGTTAGGAATATCCCACATGTTGAAAACATGTCAGAGGCAATACTTCCAGCCATTTAAAGTCACACTGCAAAGGATAATCAACAATATAGAAAAAGGCTCACAAAAGATTTTAAATGTAGAAAGCAACATATAAAAGTATATAGCTAATACAGTCCTCTTTTTTAACAAATATATACATGTAGGAGGAAAAAAAAGAGTGGAAGTACATACAAAGTTTTTAACAGTGTTTATCTTTGGAGTGAAATCTGCAGTCAGGGTGTATCGCCCCTGAACCTTTCTGTATTTTTCAAAGTCTATCCAGCAAACATGTATTACTCTGAAAACATACTCTTTTTCTGACTATGTAAATAACAAGAAGTGGGGAAGCAACAACACAGAAATGTGGATGTTAGCAACTCATGGCCTATGTGAATAGAGCAAGCGTCCAATAGGAAAGAAGGTCTTCATGAGAAGGTGATACAGACATCAATTTACACTTTTCCCTCAAGAGCAGAAGGGCCGCTGCCCCTTCCACAACCTGGACTCTGCTCAGCTGCCCCTCCTATCATGGCCTAGGAAAAGCTCAGTACCTCGCTATCTGAGGGCTATGCAGTTGGAGCAGACAATCCCCATTCAGTTGGTGCTATTATCTCCATTCATCGGCTGAGGAAACTGAGGCACAGACTGAACTTGGCCAGCAGGAAAGTCAGGATCTGAACTAAGCATTCTGGCTTCAGAGCCTTTTTCTTTAGAATATCTGTAAGATCCCTTTCAGCAGAAACCAGGGCTTCACCCAACTAGCACAACCTAGACTTCCCTCAACCACCTGACGAGACTCCTGCACGTCTACAGAAGAAAGTTAGCCCGGGGAGGGATTCCCAAACTTCCACTGCACACCGGCATTTCCTGGAGCTTTTCAAGAAGTTCTAATGCCTGGCTCCCACCCTCAACATTGATTTAGTAGGTATGTGGTGTGATCTGGGCTTCAGATTTTTTTTTTTTTTTTTTTTTTACCAGTCATCTTTAGTGGATGCTAATTCTGAATTAGGATATGAAAGGATTCAAGGGTGCCAGGCAAAGGTCACGGTCAGGAATGCCGAATGTGCCTCCACACTGGGCCCTCTTCAGTGGTACTTGCGTAGCCGCTCGTGTTTGAGTTCCTTGTAACAACGACAGTAGTTGAAGAGCACGTAAGCTGCCAGCACCATAGAAATCCCAGCCACGCCCCCTCTCTTCACATTGATATACTTGTTGTAATACCGGTAGTAACCTCTTTGAAATGCTCCGGCAATGCCCTTAGGGGTGAAATCCCGCATCAGTATCCAGCTAGGCAGCTCTCCTAGTTTCACATCCATGAGCTTCTTCTCCACTGGTACTACTGACGCCATTTTGGAGTCCTGGGTGTCCCGGGCTTCAGAATTTTTAAGTGCTCCTCAGATGATTCAAATGTGCAACAAAGTTTGGGAACCACTGGCCTGAGTCCAACGATTTGTTGAAGGAGAGGAGAGGGGAGAAACTCCAGAAAAATAATCATAAGCTAAGCCCAACAATTTGCATAAAACCTAGAGGTTCACAACTCCCTGAAAACAGTCCTTGGAACTTAGCTTAAAACACATAAACTTGGGGTCACCTGGGTGACACAGTTGGTTGAGCATCTGACTCTTGGTTTCGCCTCGGGTCATAATCTTCGGGTCATGGGATGGAGCCCCGAGTCAGGCTCCTCACTCAGCACAGAGTCCACTTGGGCCTCTCTCCCTCTCCCACGGCCCCTCCCCGCCGCACTTTCTCACGCTCTCTAAAATGGATAAATAAACCTGTAAAAACAACACATGAACTTGGTGATCTTAAAGTTCACCTGCAACTCTAAAATCTTACTCTTTAGTTGAAGAATTATCATACAACAGTTTTACTGAATTAATTCATGGTAGACAAGAAATGAATGTGATGCTTTTTGGTTTTCTTCTCTGAACCACAAACTACAACTTCAACTAATGAATGATTTCCTCTGGGATGTGTATTTGGGAGAAATGAGGAAAGAGATCAGTTGTATAACCTTTACTTCAGCACAATCCAAACTCCTCAACCAAACACAAAGATGTCTAGACAAATGAATGGTTGTTGTGAAGAGAAAGGCAGAGGGGAGGGCCCATCATCAAACCATCTTGGGAAACTGAGGGTTAAGCAAGTTAAATATCAGAACTCCTCAGGGGCTTTGAATCTCAGAACATTATTAGCATCATGAACATCTTCCAAAGAGTACTTCATTCTACCTCAGAACATCATCTGGGAAAAGCCACCTTATGTGATGTCATACTATAAATTTTAAGTCTTTTCAGTCACTCCTGTAATGAACACTAAAAAGGCACTTAGAGGTCCAAGTTTATACAAACCTGTGTAACTCTCTTTAATACCTTTAAAAGAAGTTTTTCTTCAAGAGGCAAATAAGAGGTAGTGTACCATAGTGGTTAAGTGTACAAGCTACAGAGCCAAGATGCCTGGGTTTGAATCCTGGCTCTACTACACGACAGCTCTGTGACCTTGGGCAAGTCCTTTAACCCCATGTGCCTCAATTCCCTCTTTTGTAAACTAAGAATGAAAAGAAGGACTACCTCATAGGCAAGTTAACTATATTTAAAGCACTTTAAGTAGTGCCTGCCTCACGATAAGCAATACAGAAATGTTGGTGATTTTTTTAAAGATTTTATTTGTATTTACTTGAGAGAGAGAGACAGCGTGTGCACACACACAAGCAGGGGGCAGGGACAGAGGGAGAGCGAGCAGCAGACTCTACACCGAGCAGGGAGCCTGATGTGGGGCTCGATGCCCATGACCTGAGCAGACATTTAAACGACTGAGCCACCCAGGTGCCCTGAAACGTTGGTGGTTAGTATTCATTCCTATAGAAAAGATGATCTCAATCACTCCGTAAATGAACACTACCACACTGGTCATTTGAGAAGGAATCATATAGCTGCGTGTTTTGGTATGTTTCAATTGATAATCTTAATTACCATTTGGATATCATTTATATTTTATAATTTCTATAGTGCCTAGTACAGTGCTTTATATGTTAGAATTCTGTAGATATGTGCTGATTTCATCCAGGTAAAGGAGAAGCCTAGAAAGTGATGCTGTGGCTATATTCCAACCTTTGTGCCAGGATTAAAACACCAGCTCCAACACGTCCTGTGCACTCTTGGGAAACGTACCTTCTCTGGCCTGTTTCTTCATCTGTAAAATTCCGTTAATAACAGTACTTATTTCTCAGAGTTCATATAATATTATTTTGTATATAGTAAGTACGTACAGTGTTACCTGGTACATAGTAAGCACTGAGTGTTTAATATTAGTATCTTCTTACATGTTTTCTATAGAGCCTTCCTATCTAATATGAACTGCTTATTAAGCACACTTTACCAGGTGCGTGCTTTAACCACATTCCTTTGCTTCTGTTGTGTATCAGAGACAAAATGGGGAACTTTAAAATAGTCAAAAACACAAATAATGAATTTTAGAAGAGCCAAGGTACTTCCTGCAAGATACATGGTGATGTTTATGTCAGATTAAAAACGACCTAAAAAGTGGCAGTCTTGTCGGTATCTATTTATTTCATTTTGCTCTGAAATTTTCAGGAGCTAGAAAAATACATACAATTTGCACTTGATCAATGTTCTGCAAACTGCCTGCAGGATTGTATGCATACCCCAGTAAGATTTATTGCTAACCAACATGCCATGCTAAATTGAAATCAAGATATTACACAATATTCCAATAAAGAGGTAATTTTATAAGTTGGTATAAATGCTTTGTGAGGATGTAATTGTTGGCATCTTGTTATATTTCAATAGCTGGTAGAAAATGAGATAAGTTGGAAGGTTTACAGAGGGTCAGAGCTCATCAGATGAGAAGATCATCTTTTTTTATCAGCTCTACAGAGCACATTTATAGGCTGATAACTAAACAGCTATTCTTTAACAATTGGAACAGTCATTATTTCCAAAACATTCCAACCAAGTGCAGCTACTATGGGAGATTCTACTAAAACACTATGAAATGAAAGAAAAAGAATCCTTGAGGTTAACTGCCTTTGTGAATCTTGATTTGATATTTATCTTTTCTGAGTTTTTACTAAGAACTGAAAGAATACAATATATATCCACCTGCATATTTTACTTTCCAACTTTATTCAGATATAATTGGCATAACACTGTAAGCATGACATTGTTCTTTTTAAAATGAGTCCGTTTCTTTTTCAGCCTATTTAGAGTTTTCTAATTGAGGATTCAAAGACGACATAAAATTCTTCCAATGACACTTAGTATTTAAAATGTCACCAAAGAGCCTATCTTATTAAGTATCTTACATATTTTTTTCATGCACTCTGTGGGCATTTAAAGAAAGATCCTTCTTTACAACTTTAAATGCACTTCTCAGAGAACAGTCTGGATATCCAACTCCTATTGTTAAAAACTGCCAAATCCATCTTTCAACTTGCCAGTTAAGAAACACTAAGTGGAAGCAGGAGGCAGCCCCTGTTCCTGTTCTTATGGAAATGATTCAGGATGTACCATCAGGCCACCTGACTCCCAGACTTCAGCTAGCATTAACCCCATAAACTGTGATTCATTCTTTTCTAAGCAGATTTATAGACCGTGTTACATCATAGCCCCCAAACCCTCAAAGACTGGCAACCTCCAATGTAAAAACTGATTTAGGTGAGGATACCGAGACCACTGCGTGGGAAGCAGAATAATGCACCACCACCACCACCACCCTCTCAACCAGTATCCACTTCCTAATACCAAGAACCTGTGGATCCGTCACCTTATATGGCAAAATGATCCTACAGGTAGGATTAAGTTAAGGACTTTGAGATGGGGAGATTATCCTGGATTCTCTAAATGGCCTCAATCTAATCACATGAATCCTTTGAAAGCTGTCCAGGTTGTGGTCAGAGAGAGATGTGACTACGGAAAAATGGTCAGAGAGATTCAAGAGATTCAACGCTGCTGGTTTTGAAGATGAGGGAGATGGCCAGAGCCAAGGAATGCAGGCAGCATGCAGAAGCTGGAAAAGGTGAGGAAACACATTTTCCCCTACAGGCTCCCTATCCACGCTTTGATTTTAATCCAGTGAGGCCCATGTTGGACTTCTGACCTACAGAACTGTTAAGACAATAAATTTGCATTGTTTTAAGCTATTAAGTTTGTGGTAATTTGTTACAACAGTAATAGAAAACTAATACACACAAATGAAAAACTAATACACACCATTCACATGGTAAAGAGAAATCTAAGAGCACCTTAGTCAACTCATCAAATAAGCACCACCATAACGAGACAACCTAAAAGGATGTATCTCCTGATAGGACATCACCCACACAGTATTCTTGCCAAAAAGAATCTGATCATGAGGAACACAATCATGTAAACACTAGTTGTGGGACATCCCATAAGACAATTGTCCTAGACTTGATAAAATGTCACTGATGTATTATGTGTCACTTATACTCAAATAAAAAAAATTAATTTTTAAAAATCGTAAAAAATAATCAAAAAATAAACCGCAAAAAAAGCCACTGATGTGAAAAGCAAAAAAAGAGGGAAAACCATTCTCTATTAAAGATATAACAACCAAATGCAATGCACAATCCTTAACTGGATCCCAGATTAAAAACAAAAGTTACTGACATTTTCCGACCATTTGGGAAACCATGGTCTACTGGATAACACTCTTGTTTCACTGTTGAATTTCTTACATGAAGTAACAATATTGTGGTTATATAGGAAAATGTTTCTCAGTATATAATTATCATTATGACTTAATATCATAACATCTTAACATCTTAATGTCTGCCATTTATTTTCGTAACAGTTTGGCCAAAAATTATGACTACGTTATGTATTTGTATACACACACAGAAGAGAGAGAAAGAACAAATGGACCAAAATGTTAACAACTGGTGAATCTAAGTGAAAGAAATACAGCGCTTACTGTACTACTCTTCCAACTTTTATGAAATATTGCAATTTCACAAATTACAAAGTTAAGGGGGAAATACCTTCCCAGTTCCCTTCACTACCTACCTTTCCTAGTCCCCTCACCAGCCACCAGAAGCCTAACAGGAATAAGGCATGTTCTTCAAACCACACTCTTCGTTAGCGGATCCTGTTTTCTGCAGCGTTACATACATCTCAAGCCTCAATAGCTAGGGTTGGGTTTTAATACAAGGTAGAAGCTTCTACATGGCATTAAAATACCAGTTTTGTAAACAAGCTGACCAAGTATCAAACAGGAATCATCATTTGATGTCCTTTAATTCTAGCTTTGAGTATGAGCCTCTCTCACTATTTCTCTTACCCCATATAACTTTTAACCTCTATTTCTTGAATTTCATCATGCCCATTTATGATTTGAGACAATCAGAAGCATGGCAGTAAACCATGGACAAAAATCAGGACTGGCCACATCAGATACTACTCCAGAAACATTCAAGTGCTGCCTGCCTCTGGCTCCCAGCCCACATCACTCTGAGTATCACAGGCAGCCCAGACCAAAGCTCACCTCCTTCCTGTAGGCCTCACTGCTGTCCATATGGCAGCTTACTGACATCAAAGAAGATGGAAGAAATTATCTAAATTCACCAGGCTAGTCCCATTCCCTCCCTTGAACTGTAGAAGAGTCACTGATATCTCAATTACCTCTTCTGCAATACCTTTTCCCTTGTATGCTAAGATTTTGCAATGCTAAATAAAAGCGGGGGCATGGGGGAGGATACTGGACTAACAGATGGAGGATTAAGAACAAAAGACCTCCCTGACAGGGGGAACAAGAGCTAAAATGTTTGTATACCTACCATAATAGTACAGAGGAACAAAAATTGAACTTGTAAATAAAATTAAGTTGTTCTTCTGAAACGCCTGTCTAGCTACAGACAGGAAAAGGCCCAGCATGGTTTCTATGTATGTTATGCTGTTTCTAATAGAAAGGACACAATCAAGCCAAAACAAACATCTGTTAAACAGTTAAGTTTGTTAATGAAACAAAATTGCAGCTGGTTTTATCAAAGATCAAAAGTGAAGCAAATTAGAGAAAGGATGTCTGAACAAAGCTGGTTTCTAAAAAATAATGGCTAAAGAATTCTAAACCTACTTGTCAAATTAACACAAATCCTTCCTGGATTTTACTTAGACCACTGATTAGTATTTATTTTGTAGCTTTGTAAAGACCAGACTCACAGTTTAAATCTAGTAACAGTCACTCTAGAGCTTTCGTCTCTATAGTTCATTTTGCAGATTTTTCAAAATGCTACCTTCATAAAGCAAAAAGTTATGCTCTCTGTTAATATTCTGTGACTTAAAAGGCTCACATGTAAAAGGAAAAAACAATAGTATACAGTTTGCAGCTCCTGGAGACGGCTGTGGGAAAGCAGTCTGACCCCAAGCAGAAACCTAATAATGGATTAGCACTTCACAAGGCACGGCCATACCTCCTCTTCTTACGTGTACAAAGCCCCCATCACCACCTGAAGACCGTGAGATAAGGGCACCTACACACAAATACAAACATGTTTTTTTCATGGCCCTGCTAACTCAAAATGTCACAAACAAATTACATGGCTGACTCATTTGCTAACTTTGATTTAGTCAGCTAATTGATGTTTACGTACTCAGAAACATTAATAGATCACAGAGATCAAGGTACCTGAGAAGATGCAGACTCATGTGTGAAATGCTGGTGTAACTAGAGATGAGCAGTTTCATCAAATCTACTGCAGCTTAACGTGCCAGCCAAGAAAACAATTTGTAAGCTAAACAAAGTCTTGACAATCAAAATTTGCCAGTGCAGTGATACACCAATGACGTTTTCTCGTGTACCCTTTGTACATGATTAATGCACAAAGAAAATACATAAAAAGAACAGAGACCTTCATTCTGAGAAACCTTAAAATATACTACTTATTAAAATAAAGTAAAATAAAGTTTGTAGAGAAAGGGCGAATAAAAATCTTTGCCAGTCCAGATACAATCTGAATGAATCACCAAACAGCACTTAACCGTTAAATAACTTCAAAGCTATAAAACAAAGATTTTCTTGGCACTTCAAGTACATCAAATGTGGCTCTTGTAAGCCAAACAGGACCATGGGGTACAGTAAATTCCTGAATGCTACTGAAAATATCCAGAATTAGTCAAAAACCCACCCCCTTAGCATCCCTGACGCTTGGAAGAAAATGACAGGAGGAAATCAGAAAACAGACTGATCTATACACACAGATCATCCAGGACACACGTGCTGTCGAAAAGGCAGCTCCGGTATCAAGTACATCTAGGATCCAAAGAGTTAAAAAGGACGTTTTAAGACTCATTCTCCGACATAACGTTGCTACTTTACCTGAAGCCTACTCCATTAGGAGTCTAGACAAGTCCCATCTTGATCAAAGCTCAAAAGCGGAACAAGCTGTCGTGCCTCAGAGACCAACAGAAAGACTCATTCACTCTTCATTTTATCTTTCCCTTGACCCGACTAACTAGTTTGAGACAATCCAAGTGCTCGCTCAATAACACCTCAACAACTGGTATTATTATCTGCCCACAAAGTAGTCCTCAGATAGTCTATTTGGAAGAACTACCGAAGCTTAATTATAGAACAACGTAAACTGCAAGATTTTTCCTTCCCTGACCCCGAAACAGAAGGTATTTGATCCATCTAGTCTTCCACATTGTCCACACTGTCTGACTTTAGTCCTTCTAAAACTGACTTTTATCCACACCGATTCCAAAATTCAGGTTGTACGGAGGAGTGTATTTTACAATGTTTAGGGCTCTATCCCACTTTCAGCTGAATACACAGAGCTAAGCACTCTTTGAGAAATGTGACATCTGCAATACAAAGGACAGCAATTCAAAGGAAAACTAACAAGGTCAATAGAGAGGAGGACACTTGGACTCTATATAATTAGCAGATAGAAAATACACACATTTCTGCCAAAAAGATCCAGAGTCTGAGACTATGAACAATTCCCCTAGGGCCGAGAGACTTCTGGAAGCCTGCCACATCAAAGAACAATATGGACTAGTGAATGGTCCTTCACAAAGTACAGGCGATTGGAAAAGTCCCAGAGAAAGACAAGGAGGGTCTCTCTAGGGCAGGGATAATGGGACTGGAGAGGCAAGGACAAAGTGGAGAAAACCAAAGAAAGGGAACTAAAAATAAAGTTCTTTTATTTATGGCATTACACAACACAGGAAAGTAACGAAGGATGTACACTAATCTTATATTTATGGAAATATTTCATACTAATAACATTGTCAAAAGCCCTAATAAAGTATCTCCCTAAAAGGGAGCGGGGGACAAACAGAACAAACAACTGAACGAGCCAGGACCACAAGGGATTTTTAACACAGTATGGTCTCTCAGCCCTGTTTCAGATCATCTGTGGTCCTTTTTAAACTCCTTATGGAAAGTGTCACTGTTTTTGTTAATTCTTTTTGAAGGCTTCTACAAGATTGTTATTTCACTTCTTCAAGAAAAAAAACATCAAAAGCCCTACCTGATAATAGAAGCATCTCCCTTTCCAACTATAGCAGCCTAAAATGAGAGTTCCCATATTATGTACTGTACTGGAAACAGCAATATTTGATACTTAATTATAGCAAACATTGCCAATAAAGTGAAATACCAAGGATTCTGTTTAAAATTGAACTAAACTGGGGCTCCTGGGTGGCACAGCGGTTAAGCGTCTGCCTTCAGCTCAGGGCGTGATCCCGGTGTTACGGGATCGAGCCCCTCATCGGGCTCCTCCACTATGAGCCTGCTTCTTCCTCTCCCACTCCCCCTGCTGTGTTCCCTCTCTCACTGGCTGTCTCTATCTCTGTCAAATAAATAAAATCTTTAAAAAAAAATAGAAATAAAAAAATAAAATTGAACTAAACTGATTTTATAAAAATGCTAAAGCCCAAATATTCAAATGGAATCTTAATGCTACAAAGTGTGTGGTTGATAACTCAAGTCTCTCTCAGAATATTTGACTTTCCGAAGTCCTCATAATCCGACCTAATTGAGCTTTACCACTTTTAATGAGAAACACTAATACTATCCTTTAGGAGTTCCCTCACCAAGTCAAAGATAAAAGTTTTATCTTCAGTGGTTTAATTCATTTCCATATCACCTCACCAAAGAGAGCTTTCTTAAATAAATACAAAGAAGTTATGCTAAGGAGCCAGTGTGGTAATATCCAATTTGAATTCTAGACTATCAGAAGATGTGCAATTACATTTCAGAAAGGAAGGAGCCCTTCTATTTTAACTTGCATTGTATTCCTCCTAGCAGCCATGCATAGGAATGATGATGATGTTAAATCTAATTAGACACAGAT